>NC_143014.1:389376574-389687199 GCF_055824585.1 Amblyomma mixtum | reverse complement strand
GGACGGTCTTGTAGATGCAAAATGTATCGGTTTTTCGTCCTACACCTCATAAGGCGGATTATAGCGTATACACACAGCCGATTTTCATTTATTTCGAGTTCATTTTATTTTGCGGCTCTTACCGTAAATTCGTCTTTTTTCTGCGGACAATAAATAAAATGGGTAATGTAACGCAGTAAACACGATAAAAGGAAGAAAGGACATGACACGAGCGCTGACTAACAACTGGTTATTTTATTCTAGAAAAGGTATATAGAGGCGCAGGGCACAGGAAACAACCCCCCCCCCCCCCAAGAAAACAGAACAAAGGTTAAAACTTAAAAACCATACTGCGTATGCACATCACAGTCGAGTCGTGACGTCTTTTTCAACGAAATTCGAAGAGTATCTTCGATAGCAGACGGCACTCCCCTATCTCCTGGACCTTACACAATGCCAAGAAAGCCTGACTCCTTAACTACCAAACTGATAGACGGTGTAGCAACACGCTCATCTGCTTCCCCACTTAGAAAGACAAGTCCTGTTTAATCACTCTGATCGAATTTTTAGGGAGATGATGGAGGCCTTTATGATCAGGAAGGATGCAGATGATTCGCTTGCCACATAGCGCTAAAAAGACACGGACACACAAAGAGACACATAGGACGGCCGCTAGCGCCCGTCCTGTGTCTCTCTTGTGTCCGTGTCTTTTTAGCGCTATGTGGCAAGTGAACCATCACCAACTCGCCCAAATTTCTACTATGACTATACTGATGCAGATGAGCGTGTTGCTTCACCATACGTCAATTTCGTAGATAAGGAGCCAGGCTTTCGTGGCAACTGTATAAGGTCAAGGAGATAGGGGAGTGCCGTCTACTATGGAATAAAGTCTTCGAAGATGTCATGACTCGACTACGATGTGTATGCGCAGTATGTGTTTTAGTTTTAATTTTTGCTCTTCTGTTTTATGGATCGTTCACTGTGTCCTGCGCCTTCATATACTTTTCCGAGAATGTAATAACCAGTTGTTAGTCGGCGTCTGTGTCGTCTCCAGACTTCCGTTTGTCCTGTTTCCTGCGCTGCTTAAGCAACCGTTACCAACTAGCCCACTTTTATGTTCTCGTAAACAAATCTTTGCATTTTTTTATTTTGTATAGCGATGTGCAAGAAAAAAGAAAATGCATATCACTGAAACCCATCTGCGTTCTAATTTTTTTTTGTCCTGAACCCGTTTGAACCCGTTTGAACCGGTTCGAGACGGTCCGAACCGGTTCGAACCGGAACGGAATGGCCCTCTGGAACCGAACCCGGAACTGAACCCGAAAGGCGTGAACCCGAACCCGAACCGAACCCGAAAAAATACCGGTTCGACACCCTGTCTGCCTGTCGTCTCCTTTTGCTGTACGAGCTCGTTTGGTTGGCCGTGTTTGTAGATAAAAGGGTGTAACATTATAATCAACAGTTGAAAACTGAAAAGGAGACGCTGGGCAGTTTTCACGGTCATGCACCACGCTATCCGAAGCGTGGCCTTGTAAATAGTCACATATGTTGTAATGCACTGTATTCCCACGCCTTTGAAGGCAATGAAGAAAAAAAAAGAAGCGTGGCCTTGTGGTAGAGCATCCGCCTCGCATTCGGGAGGTGCTGGGTTCGATCCCCAGTGCCGCCGGGTACCCGCCGGTTTTCTTTAATGGGTACAAGATTTCCCCTGGCCTGGTGCTCGGCTCTTCTAGGGTGAGATGCTTGGGAAAAGGGCCTTAGACCAAACAGTTGCCTTGACGAATGAGAGGTAAGTTCCCCCGCCAAGCAACCATAAGTCCGCCTCGTGCGGCATAAGCCCAATTTGTGGCCCTTTTTTTTTCACTTCTCCCAAACGTACACCCCTAAAGGAAGCCGAGCGCCAGGCCGGGGGACGCTTGTACCCTTTTGACCGGTGGGTGCCCGGCGGTGGGTTGGTTTCGAACCACCCACCTCCCGCAGCCGAGACGGGCGCTCAAACCACTAGGCCACGACTGCTTTTTTTTTTTTCTTTATTGCATGAATGAATACATCAATAAAATATCGTAGTTGTCGTGCCCCTTGGCAGACAACCGTGTCTAATGGACTTTCATTAACACAAGTTGGTCCATCAGACTCAATACATCATCCGCGCAATCTTGTTGCTTCAAGACTTCTCTTAACTTATACACATGTTCCACAAAATAACCACATACCGATCGTGCATCCAAGTCACAATGTCTTACAGCCATTCTACTCCTCCAAATGCTGTGAAGGCCCAATAACATAATCTGGTCATACTGTGCAACATCACTTTCAGTGGTCAAGTACCGAATTCCGCGCGGTGTCAATGGCAAGTCCTTTTTTAGGGTTCTTTGCAAAACATCCCAGTAGAACACCGCATCCCAACAATCGAGGAACACGTGTTCTACCGTCTCCGGTTTTCTACACAGGAGACAGTTCGAGCCCCAAGGAACAAAAAGGCCCTTTTCCTCTAGCCATGTTTTTACTGGTAGCGTTCCTGTGTGTAATTTAAAAAAGAATGTTTTGACGCCAGGTGCAACCGTCATCTTTTTAACTCGCCTGAGAACGTCTTTCCCAGGGCCTTCACAGTATAAGGTTCTGTACAGTGGCGCTGGAAACAACTGTTCAATAAGATCCTTGTATAAGCGCTTCGGCGTTACATTCGCTAAATACTCTAGCGAGAACCGCACTTGCAAAAACCTGAATGACCAGACAACCTCTCGCAGGAAGCGAGACACTGTGTACCGCCGAGCATTGCACGAAGAGACAATGAATTCTGGAAGTGCACTGGATAACATGGTTTGTATAAATGTTCGCAGGAAGGGGTCATTTTGGTCACGCAGGAAACAAAACCTTAAAACAACCTGCCGTACATAGAGATGCATTAGAGACAGTCCCCCGACCTTTACTCTCCGGAAGAGATTATCTCTGCGAATTCGTTCCCAATTGGACGCCCAAATGAAGACCGCAAAAACCCGATGAAACCTTTGGATATTGGTTCGTGCACAATATAATACTTGAAGTAAATACATGATCCTTGCCACAAGAAAGGTGTTACATACAGTTGCGCGCGCGAAAATAGAAAGATTACGGCCCATCCATCCCTTGGTCCGGTCCCGCATTTCTTCCGCTTTTTCGTTCCAGTAATTGGTATTTTCCCCATATCTGTCCAGCGGGACTCCCAAATAAACTCCGGGAGTTGTAGCCCATCGGACCCCGCAGAACAATTCTGGTTCCAAGTCCCATTGCCCATGCCAGACTCCGAGACATTTATCGAGATTAACAGCGCTACCAGTTTGCCTGCAAAACCTTTCGGTTACTTGTAACGCTTCTACAATACTTTTGCGATCTTCACAAAAGAGGGCAACATCATCTGCATATGCCAGTATTCGCACCTCACACGCTCCCAACCTAAAACCTCGGATGTGCTCGCTCGCAGTTATCATCCTACAAAAAGGCTCCAAATAAATTGCAAAAAGTAGAGGGGACAGTGGACATCCTTGTCGAACAGAGGCCCTCACATCAATTCTTTCAGATAATATTTTGTTTACCATAAGTCGTGTCGAGCAACATGCATAAGCCATTTTTACCCCATTGAGAACAACCGAACCAATACCAATATGTTCCAACAAACAATAGAGTATTTCATGAGACACCCGATCAAATGCTTTTTCAAAGTCAATTTGAACCATAGCCACTTTCTTATTTAAAGCATCGCAGCACTCGAGCACGCTGCGTGCTACATGAATATTTTTAAATATGCTTCTTGTTTTTATGCCACACGTTTGGTGAGGCCCTACAATATCCTTTATGACGTATTGCAATCGCTTAGCTAACACTTTCATCAGGATTTTATAATCAACGTTTGTTAACGTGATCGGTCTATAGCTTGTTACTTTTACCAGCTTGGCAGGGTCATTTGTCTTAGGAATTAAGACCGTATGAGCATTGCTAAACGAAGGTGGCAGCCTACCGACCTCAAAACACTCTTTGAAAAGCTTATGTAGCATAGCAGCAATGTCATATTTAAAGCTCTTATAAAAGGCAGCAGTCAAACCGTCAGGTCCCGGCGACTTTCCGGCATTCAATTCCTCAATTGCTGTCTCTATTTCCTTAATACTTATTTCGCTCTCTAGTTCTTCAGTTATCTCATTTCCTAATATTGGCATAAGTGGCAAAAAGTTTTCCCGAAACCCTTCTTCACTTGGTGCTTTGCGTGAAAACAGCTCACGGTACTGTTCCACGAATGCACTCGAAATTTCACTTTGTTCACTGAGGATTCGTCCTTTGTATTCGATAACTGATATCTCGTTTGACCGCGCGTATCGCTTTTCATCTGTGAGCGCGCGTTTTGTAGGCATTTCACCAGTAAGCCATTTTTCCGTGCGTGCTCTTATCGCTGCTCCTCTGTACTTCTGAGCATCTAAAGCTTCTAGCCTAACTTTGACGCCTTTTATATCATGCATGAACATGCCCGGCGTTTTTTCCTCTTCGTGCCCTAAATTCGCCAAAAGCTCACGCAAATATGTCGTCTTCTATAAGCCTTGAGTTTAGTTTCCACATATCCCAGTTCATTTTTGCTTTACGCTGCTTCCTTCCTCCCAAAGTTACCGTAACTAGGCAGTGGTCACTAAATGACACTTGCTTTCGTTCGCATTTCAATGTTTGTGTAAGCCATGCGGCTGGTTTGTCGGCGGGATGCTGTCTTTTCCTGAGGAAAAACATAGGCATAGTGGAGGAACAAATAATAACTTGTGCAAGGGGGCGGTTTATCGTGTGTGACTTCACATATGAAACATTCGCGTTGAGGGTTGTTGTCCTGTATGCTCCCACGATACAAAAGGAACGGCGCGGTTTTTTTGAACAGTTAGCCTCGTTCCTTGATTGCAGTCGAGTGCTCATACTATTGGGAGACTTCAATTGCGTTTTGGACCCTAAAGATCGTTCAAATGTAAAGGACGTAAAAGACCCGAGTGTTGATTTCTTGAAGAGTGTCCTCAACGAGTGCAGCTTGGAGGATGTAATAGGCCTGGCGAAGAGTCAGAATCACGTGCATTTTACGCATTTTCAAGGTAGTAGCCACGCACGACTAGACAGAATATATGTGTCGCCGGAGTTTTCACCTTCCTGTGAGCAGTATGAAGTGAAGCAAGTGTCACTAGGCCACGACTGCGGCCTAGTAGTTACGACCAAATGGATCCTAAGCTACCCGAAATGCGATCATGAAAAAATGAACCGCATGCTAAGAGACTTTGCGCATATTTTTCAACCACCTTTGTAACACGCACGGCAAACGAAAATTGGTTGTTATTTCGCGATAAGTTGAAGGAAATCGAACATGCCTGCATCCCAAAATTACACGTCAAAACAAGAACTGACTCCCCCTGGTTCACAAAAGATGTTAAGAAGTGTCTAAACAAAAAGAAAAAAGTGTACCGCAGAGCTAAGGAAGTTAACTCTGACAGCGCCTGGCAACAGTACAAAGACGTATCTGCTACGACCGAAATCGCCATAAAGAAGGCTAAAAACAAATTTTTTAACCACACTTTACCCGACTTGTTAAGAACCAACCCTGCAAAATTCTGGCAAGTGATAAATCCTAAGGGCAGCCATGAGATACCAGTATAGAAAGATGCGGATGGACGTGTGGCAGCTCCAGAGGCAATGCCTGGCCTATTCAACAAGCATTTTACAGACACCTTTACAACCGAATCAGTGCCTTTTAATTACCGTGAACCTCAACAACCGTTAGTGCTTCATCCATCAGAACCAATCATCATTAGCGCAGCTGGTGTTGCCCGATCTATTGAGCGACTTCCACTTAATTGTAGCCCTGGTCCAGACGGTATCAATACCAAACTTCTTAAACTTACCGCGCACGTGTCGGCTGCCTTACTAAATTTAATATTTCAGCAGTCTTTAGATACAGGATGCATTCCCGATGACTGCAAAACCGCGAACATCAGCCCAGTTTTTAAATGCGGTGATAGCACGTCACCGGAAAATTATCGCCCCATATCACTAACATCGATTTGTTGCAAGTTGCTTGAACATATCCTCTATTCAAACATAATGACCCACCTAAACGCTAATAACTTGCTTATTGCTAACCAGCATGGCTTTAGGCAAAAAAAGTCCGGTCAAACACAGCTATTTGAGCTGTTAACAGATCTTCATGAATCGGTACACGAATTAATATATACTGATGCCATATATATCGTTTTTTCAAAAGCTTTCGGTCGCGTTCCCCACATAAGACTAATGAAGAAAATTAACAACTTACAACTGCACCGCGACATCGCCCATTGGATCGGAGAATTCCTAAGTAATCGCTCCCAAAGCGTCAAAATTAAAAAGTATTCATCGAGCAGTTCACGAGTCATATCGGGAGTCCCACAGGGATCCGTTTTAGGGCCACTACTATTTTTAATTTACATTAATGACATAGCATCTAACATATCATCTAACGTGCGACTGTTCGCTGAAGACTGCGTAATCTATAGAAGGTGTTAAGAGTGGACAACGTGGTCCTGTGAGCCGGGTGTGACTCATCGCAAAGCAAGGGATATGACGAGGCCCCGGTCCCAACACTGGTTGGCAGCAGCTGGGATGGACCGTGCGACATCGTACTTTCTCCACGGGTGAGCGTTTTGGCTTTTGCTATGGGATTCGCCAGGCTTTAGGATTCAGAGAATAATCTTGACTGGGAATCAGGGCTTTGTCGTTTGAGAGGGGTTATTCTCAAGGCATTGTTGTGTTAGCAGAGCCAAAGCGGAGAAAGCGTTGTCATGGACCTAATGAGGTTGTACAAGTCGGACTTGCTGTTGATATGCCAGGAACTGTCAGTTGAAGTGCCTAGCAAACTAACCAAAATTGAATTGGGCGAATTCATTCTTAAACAAGTCAAGCATAACGATCAGTTGCTGGTAGATACGTGGAATTTGGTACAAGGGGAAAAAGCCCGCAAAGTAAAGGCCGACCAGGAGGCTAAAGAGAAAGCCGACCAGGAGGCTAAAGAGAAAGCCGACCAGGAGGCTAAAGAGAAAGCCGACCAGGAGGCTAAAGAGAAAGCCGACCAGGAGGCTAAAGAGAAAGCCGATCGGGAGAAAAAAGCACGTAAGGAGCAAGCTGATCGAGAGTGGGAAAAAGAGAAGGAACGGCAACGGCAACAGTGGAAGGTTGAAATTGAAACAAGGAAACTAAAGATATTAGAACTTCAAAACGAAATACGAAGAAAGCGCGGTAGTGTGAGAGCCGGAACTCCTGAAAGAGCAAGCGATGCTTATGAAATAGGTCCGCAGGCAAGACCCGCAAAGTCTGTGACCGTAGCCGAGTTGGTAAATCGCGACACCACGAGGGAAGTGGCAGAGAACGTGTGCAACTGGTACGGTGGTCCAAGGGAAGCCGCAGAATCCGAGACCGTGTCCAGTGTAGTTGGACGTAATGCTAAGAAAGAGCATTCCGAGATAGCGTCTCAACGACACGAGTGGGAGGATTCTCCTCCGAGTGAGGCAGGAGTGGCAACGGACAACTTTGTCGGGACAGTTGCGAGCGCGACACTTTCAGTAGAGTCGATACAGGCGTCAAACCGGCAGAACCGCCAAAAAGGGAGATTTTCCTAGCGAGAAAGGTTTCGAAGTTGAAACAGCGGAAACCCCTTTTGAGAGTAACAACCGCGGTAAGAGCGAGTTGGGATGTCACAGTGGCTTCAGTGACAAAGGCTCCGGAGAGGCTACCTTGGTAATACTGGCACAAGAAGAGTGCGAGGCTGCCGAGGAAAAGGATAGCCATAAGAGCCAGGCGGGCTCAGTTGTAGCTGAGCACTGCAGTACAGAGAATGGCGCGCAGAGCGACAGCCAGGCGGGCTCAGTTGTAGCTGGGCACTGCAATGTAGAGAATGGCGCGCAGAGCGACAGCCAGGCGGGCTCAGTTGTGGCTGAGCACTGCAATGCAGAGAATAGAGCGCAAAGCGACAGGCACGCGGTAGAGGACAACTCCCTAAGGAATGAGCCAGGGATCTCAGGGGCAGTTTCATGTCCGTCTGTCAGCTGCGTGGAGCTGGCACTCTGCTGCGAAGGCACAGAGGCCAGTTTGGAATTTCATGAAAATTTCCGAGGTGCGACGGAAAAACTAGAGATAGCTAGTTGTCATCAGGAGACGCACGCGACACAGTCTAGGCGCAGAAAAAGAACAAGGGCAAGAACCAAGAAAAAACGAATCAAATTCAAAGCCCTAAATTCGGTTGCGCGGACAGGTGCGAAAAAAAGAAATGCGGTGGAAGGAAAGGCGAAGCCTTCCCGCGTTGCGCCTCGTAAACTTGCAGCTGCAGTTGATGATCTCGCGACGCGTGCAGCTTGTTCGAAGGCTGACGGCAGTAATGAAAAGGGAAGAGCGCGTCTTCCAAGGAAAACTGGCGCGAAGTGCATAAAGGGGCATCGGCCTGCAAGAAAGACTAGACCGCGCCGTCCGGACAAAAAGCCAGTTAGGAAAAAGGCAAAGCGGCCCAAGAGATCAGCAACCGCAAGGTTGCGCGGCACTCAGCGCATGCGAACGCAGGCGTCGAACAACCGAGACGACACATGCAGGAGTGTTCGGCGGGCGCACTTGAAAAGGAATCGTCCTTCACATTTGGCACCGCATTCTAGGAAGCGCGCATGGCGAATGGGTAGCCGAGCTTCCTGCTTGGGGCGAGAGAAAGAGGTACCTTCTCGCGCTGGTCACTGCTCGTCGTCCAGAGCCAGAGTCGGTTATCGACATTGTAGGCACGACCAAGGTTTTCGTAGAGCCTCGAGGGGGCGCGGAAACGACAGTGAGAGTCGGGGATTGTTTTTTTCTGCAGCCTTTTGTCACGAGCTGACCGCAGTACAATCAGTCAAAGCGCGACCCAGGCGGGCGCGTCTGAAAGACTAATCCTTACAATCGGCGGCGGGGAGTCAGCTTTCCCCCCCGCGTGGCGATTCGAAGTAGCTGTTTCTTTTTTTTTATTCCTCTTTTTTTTTCTGTGAGTGTTTATGAAATCAGGCAGGGAAAGGCTATTTTTGAGTTAAAACGAGTTGATCGGAGGTTAGTTTTTTTTTCCTTACCTTAGACAAAGGCTATGGCGTCACTGAGAGAAATCACAGGTGTCAATTTCCCATGCTACCAAGTGATGAGGGGCACTCACAGGAGTGCAGCTCGCGTAGAACTACGCTTAGAGTCGCGTAGACGGAGATTTGATCCCTTAATTGTCTGACACCTTACCAAAGGGAGCCTCACTGACATACACTGAAATGACCGAAGCGAAAACTCGTCTGGGGGAAGCGCTCGTGTCCAGACCTTTGATTCGGGCCACTTATTTTGTTAAAGAAGTTCAGTGTGACGCCAGTGATAGAGGACTGGGTGCTATTCTAAGTCAAGTTGGCGACGGCCACGAAGAGCACCATGTTCAGTACGTCAGCCGCAGGCTGACCTGTAGAGAAGAAGCGTTCAGCGCTTCAGACAAAGAGCGCGCGTTTGGTTTAGACGGCACAGATGTTGTCGGGTTGCCAGAGCTACTTGAACGGCGCAAAGTTCATATTTGAGACTGATCATCGTCTCAAACATGCTTATGACAGTTTTGTCCCCCCAAAAATGGTCGCTTGCTTAGACGGAGTCCTGCTCTCCAAAAACAGAATTTCTCGATGTGTTTCAGGAACGGAAAACCGCACGGAAATGCTGATGGATTCAGCCGATTGTTGTAGACAGGAGTACTTGGTAGGACCACCTACTGTGTGTGGGTTTTTATTTTTAACCTTGGTCCAAGCAGTCCGTCTTTGGCGATTTCAAAGGGGATATATTGCGCTTTCTCGGCCCCAAAATTACGCCAAAATTCAGTCATGTTTAAGTAAACATTTGTTGTCATTGTGGGAAGCCTGGTGGGTCTTTGGCAGATTCCGAGCGCTTGCTTGTGGGTCAGTGCCTGTCTCGTGGAACAGTCCACTGATGCCATTCTTTGTTGAATGTTCGAGCTTGGATGCCATTTCTGGAAACCAGCCCTTCCACCCGACTCCGGCCTCATCTCTTCCTGCCCAGCGGTCGTGAACGCTGGCCATTCGAGATTTTTCGGGCCGCGGACGAGCTGTTAAGAGTGGACAACGTGGTCCTGTGAGCCGGGTGTGACTCATCGCAAAGCAAGGGATATGACGAGGCCTGGCGCCGGCGGCAGAAGCATTGACGACGACGGCCGGGGCTGTTGCACTCCAAATCACCGAACCTCCGAACCGATCGAAGGAGGCTGTCTCCCACCGGCCTGGGAGAAATTACTGTCAGACGAGTGTCGTCGTTAGGCAAAGCTGCGGCGAGGAGCTTGCGACAGCAGCAGCACGGCGGAAGCACCGGTATACGTTGGCCGAGTCGACCTTCGGGTCACCGGACTGGATGATGCTACGCAGGGTCACGCTGAGCGAGGCTGCTAATTGAAAGACGCTGTGTCGAAGGGGTCTCGTGCTTCGGCCATCCGGCGGGGGAGTTCGAGAAGGTTCAACCACCTGCGAGGAGACTGCGGGATTCTGCTTTCCCACGGAGGCAACGCACAGAAAACTTGCGGCAGTGGTCAAGGTGACGCATCTGTGTTTGATGACTGTCTTGCCCTTCTCATCCCCCAAGCTGTGAGAGAGCGAGAGAGCTTCAGCACCGCCCCGTGCCGGGGGTGGTACCGCCAGCGTCATCAATGGCCCATCCGATTGGACAACGTTATTCGAACTTTCCCCAGTCAGGGATCTGGGGAACGCGAACCGTATTTAACGGGATGTTGTTGTGTGATCGGAGCATTCGCATTGCATTCGCATTCGATTCGATTCCATTCTCATCTGTAAATATGTAGAATAAACCTTTCTGTACAGTTTCCTCGATAACGCAGTCCGACATCGTCATTCGGAGCCGGTACCTGCGAGGCTAAACGAGTTAGTCATCTCCAGGACCCCTCCGTCTCCAACTCTGGTTCCAGCGGTGGGATAGAAGCCCCATCTTTAACACTGGTTCCAGCGATGGGATTGAGGCCCCGTTCTCAACAAAGGATAGTCACCCCCCTTGATGCAGTTATTCTACAGACCGACTTAGTGTTCCTAAATGAATGGTGCCAGCTATGGCAGATGAAAATTAATATAAAAAAACAAAGTTGATAACATTTTCCACGCGCACTAATACACCTTCTAATGTCTACACAATTAATTAGAATACAGTTGAAAGAACGGATTGTTTTATGTACCTAGGTCTTTATCTCAGTGTTGATTTAAGCGGGAACACCCACATAAATCACATCACAAACAAAGCATTTAAGAAACTGGGACTCATCAAACGTCGTCTGTATCTTGCCAACCCCGAGACAAAGCTTCGCGCGTATACTACACTCATAAGGTCAGCTTTAGAATACGCATCTTTAATATGGAGTCCAAGTAGCGTTTCATTAATTAACCGTCTTGAGTCTGCGCAAAATAAAGCTGTGAGGTTCATGCTTTCTTCATACTCACCGTATGAACGTGTGTCATTATTGAAGCAAACTATCAATATTCCCGACCTTATCACTCGACGCAAGTTCTCTCGTTTATCGTTTTTTTCATTCCTTGTACTACGATGGCTTCCCGTTCACAGCTGATCGCATCGCCCCTGCCCATCATGTTTCATCCCGGTCTGATCATTCCCACAAAGTGCAACCCATCTTCCCACGAACACTGAAATATCAAACATCCCCCTTACTATTATCTATGGCAGAGTGGAACTCGTTACCGGCTGACATAGTTTCTGAAACTGAGTTATCACATTTTCAAACAAAACTTTCATCGCACCTTGGCCTACAAAATTCACCGTGATATTTTCAGTATTGTCGAAGCATTACGTCTTATACGCTCAACCTATGTATCTTTCAGCGACTGCAGTGCTGTGTACTTGCAATTTGTATATATAGTGTATATATAGTTATATATAGTTATAGTGAAGGAGCAGAAGTCAGCAGAGATCCAGCGACGATGGTGACCAAGCGGTCGTCACTCACCGCCATTATCCGACAACTGACCAGAAGCAGACGAGATGCTAGGCGGCGGGGCGGATTGCACAAAATGGTATTTTTTTACTCTATTTCGGCACTGGTGGAGTATTTTGCACAATTAACTCCCTATCTAGACTGGAGTAAATGCTGGTAAATCCTCATTTTTACTCCATTATTTCCTCATGGGAGTAAAATGGAGGACAGTCCACCTTTTTACTACCCACTCATGGAGTAAATGTTTTCGCAAATGGAGTAAAAAAGGGTGGCCGCCACCATTTTTACTCCCTTTTGGGTATATTTTTGTTTACAGTGTAGTACTTGAGAAAGGAAACAATAACGCCTGCGAAGTCAAGCAAGCAGAGGAACGACACTTCTCCTGCGTCGTTCTTACTCTGTGTTTTTCTTTGTACGTGTTATTGTTTTCTTTCTCAGGTATCCTGTTTACTTTTGTTTGTTTGTTTGTTTGTTTGTTTATTGATACTGTTAACCCTTTGAAGGGTCATTACAGGAGTGGTAGGAAAAAAAAAAGACAGCAAAAATACCAACAAATCTGTCATCAAGCGCATTGTACACGTAACAAGTCATTAAAGAGGACGAGAGAAGTATACACAGTGCCCTATTACATTGTAGAAGAGATCAACAAAAAACATAATCACGCACACTCAAGAGCATCTACACAGTAAAACACTATATAAAGACACGAAACACAATACACGGACTTAACTCAGTCATATTAGCACACCGCGCTCCCGGAATAAATAAAAGATTCTAAATTAACCAAAAATGCACTGAGCGAAGAAGATTGAACTACGGAATCGGGAAGCATGTTCCATTCTTTTATTGCTCTGGGAAAGAAACTATATTTAAATGCATCGTTACGAGTTACTGGAGGCGGAATATACATGCTATGGCGATGTCTAGATGATTCATTAGAACGAATGTCGGTGTGATAACAGTACATAAATTAAAAACTGCAAAATTTGCTCAATTCAAGATGTTTTCAGTTACCCACTTTATAATTCGAAAGCATTTCTAGGCTATGTCAGCGGTGTCGTGTCACCAAAACCTATCCGCAAAGCGCATCCGCAGCAGTTGTGACATTCTAAAAAGAGGTAGAATCACACGAATGATTGCGATCGAAAGAGAATGCTGCGAAGAAAAGGATGCTGATAGGATGATTAGTTAATTGATTAGTGCCGAAAATGTCCAAACAACCTCGAAACTGCGCGGACGCTAATATTGCCACTTATCATTGCGTTCACGCTCAAGGCTGCAGGAAAGGGCTGTTATCATTTTTGTTCGTGACGCGAGAAGCGACCAGTCTAATCTCGATTGATCGCAGCCATGAAAGACTGCATCTAGGCTTTTCCAGATTACTGTAGATGATCTTGACCTGCTATCTGGAAGTTTCTTTGCCGGCTTTAAATTGAGCGATGCCGCGAGCGGCGGCTATTCGTAGACCGACGATTGACGAACACGCTTGTTGCTTACGCCGCTACTCATCCGGCGCATTAACGACAGCCCATCCATACGCGGCTTCCCTCTGCCTGGCCAGGGCCAAATCAAGGTATCGGCCTACGCCGATGACGTGTCGCTTTTCCTCAAGGACGAGGATAGCTACGCCGCTTTTTCGCGGCTGTTTCTCGAGTACAGCGAGATATCGGGGGCCCTATTGAACAGGGGAAAAAGCAAGGCACTAAGGTTTGGCACCTTCACACCGAACCTTGCGGGCGAGGTGGAGTGGGTGCAGGGAGTTAAAGGCCTGGGAGTAGTATTCCTCGCCAGCCGAGAAGTAGCCCGCGAAACCTGGACTAACCTCCGCACGAACGCTGAGAAACGCCTCTCGGTGGCGTCAACTTTCCGCCTTTCAATGGCAGAGCGCTGCTATATAGTTAAGTCCACAATCCTAGCCGCATGTTTTTTTGTCGCCCGCGTCGCAAACCCACCGCGCACGTTTGCTCGCAGGCTAACCTCGGCCTGTGGCTCTTTCGTTTGGGCGGGCAAAACCGAACTTGTGTCACGAATGTTCATGCGCATTCCATCGTACATGGGTGGGTTTGGTATACCTTGTATCCGCACCATGTGCAATGTGCTCGCCTTGCGAGGAGTACGAGATCTTGTACGCAACCCAGACTATCCCGGGAGAACACTCCTCACATACTTTCTGGGTACAGCGCGTAACGTGTTTTTTACACAACACGTGGTTGGCCCTACAGCCGAGCAGCCGCCGGAATTTTTCGTTAATGTGCGTCGCACACTTGCGTCGTTGACTGCCAGCGTGCCCGATCTGGATGTTGATGAAACCCCGCCCTCCAGGATGTGTGAAGCACTAACGGTCGCTGCGCTGACCCGCGAACAACTCCAGAAAACGAGACGGGCACGCTGGCGCCAACTGACCTCAGCTGCGCTTCCTGCAGATGTCAGGGACTTCGGCTGGCTGCGAGGCTGGCGGGTCCTGCCCACAAGAGACCGCCTTGCGGCGTGGAGCGTGGCGCCCTCCGCCCGATGCCCGCAGTGCGGTCTCCTTGAAACTTTGCAGCACGCAATGTTTGAGTGTGTAGTTGCGCGCACCTTTTGGACATTAGTGTCACGCATGTTTTTAACCCGCCTGGAAGCGCGCACTAGTTCTCCCGAAGTGTTTCAAAATATGCTCTTGTGTGTTGGCATGTTCGTTTTGTGGCGGCAGCGTGGAGTGGCATCCTTAAATGGGCGTCCGTAAAGAACAATGTTCCCAATGTTGTAGCGCCTCCGCACGCGCCTCTTTGAACAAGCATGCGTGGACGCTCTGTCAATGAGTGAGGCTGAGTTCTTGCGCAAATGGTCGACATACTTCATCGTCCTGCGCGGCGGTCGAGTGTCGGCTTTCTTACTGCCTTACTGACGTGCTCAGTGCTGCGTCACTGCGCATGTGCTTGACTCATCAGAGCATTAAGTTCATCCGATTTGTTTTGTATTTGCTATGTCAACACAGAACAAAATAAACTTCTCTTTCTACGCCGCCACCGAGTGATCCAGTTCTTTTGCGGGCGCAAGTCAGCCCAAATAAAGAGCTTCGTTTGCAAGTATTTCTGGTGTCTTCCTGACCGCTGGACTGCCGTCACTACTACGTGACATCTGGTGGAGGTGCTGGGTATCGATCCCAGTACCTCCAGCGAGTGGACGGGAAACAGCGGTGGACAGCAAGATTGCGCAAAAATAGGCGAAGGAGCGAAAATAAAGTTTGAAATGAATTGAAATATATTTGGTGAGTCATAATTAATCGAACGAAAAGTTTCATTGACATAGATTGAATACTTAATTAATTATCAACAAAAACCATCGGACGGCTGAATAGCCTGGACGAGATATAGTAAGCGTAAGTGAAAGCAACCACAGCGCCAAGTTTGAAAAACCAAAATGGTTGAGATAAAAGAAAGTATAATTACAGTAAATAATTACAATAGTTAAGTTAGGAAACAAAAAGAAAATGATAAAGAGAGGCAAAGAGAGGCGACGAGTACCGAGGAGGCGTCAATGCTTTCGCGTTCTCCCAATGCGGGTCGCCGCCAATGATCTGCATTAGGGGGCTGGATGGCGCATCGAGCGCCTCAAAGTGCAGCAACCGGAAGTAAGCGGCCTTATCTCGGAAGTCAGCCTTTATCAGTGCACGAAATCAGACCGCAACACGTTTTTTCAGTTTCAGTTTTGGTTCTGCACTTAGCATTTCGTCTTTTCGCCGTTCTCTTCTTTTTCCACGACAGTGCCTACCTGTTGCGCAGTCAACTTCATGAGGAGACCAGCAAAGTCCTCGGGAAAGACGTTTCCAAAATAAGGGTCCATTGCATCGCAATGGGACGACACCAGCAGACGACAGGACGTCGCTACACGCGGCAAGTATGGAGCCTCGTCGGATCAGCTCTGTGTCGTCCCGTTGCGATAGCGTCGCCAACTCTGCTCTTTATTGTGATGCTTGTACCCGCGCTCAAACCAAAATTACGCCGTCAAAGGGGGATAAATTTAAGAAAGAATAGGTGGATACCTTTACCAGGCAGCCGACTTTGCAGTGACAATATTACCGAATTATGTTTAGATCACACCGGAGCGACGGCTAGGCTACTATCTGGTGAGGTGTCGACGTGTTCAGTTGGTTCGCAATAGCGCCTCTAAAAGGTTTGCTACTGTTTTTTCAACAGAGCGTGTCATGTAGTATTTCGTACTGTATCAGGTTAAGCCTGAATGAGATTTTATTTGTGATGCTTGGCGCAGTTGACTTCTAACAGCACTTCTCACGCGCACTGCAGCATTCGTCTTTCTTGTCAGTAATTTCTATCGCTGTGTGCAGCTGAAACGTCGCTGTGCTTTTCAGTTAGCTTATTCTAAACTGAAACTGCGGCAGCTGCACAACGAGTGGCTCTTGGAGAGAATGGATTTCCGCGCCAAGGTTGGCTTTTCTCTTTGCTACACGAAAATTCGGCTCTAAGATGACCTAGCCGCATCGTCATTCCACTACTTCTCATTTACGCTCGGAAGACAAGAACCAGAGAAGAATATAGTTTTTCATGCACGTACTGCTTTACCGCGGCAGGGTGAGACCTGCATGCCTGTTTTGTTCGGTTTCTCAGAAATTACAGGGTTCTGCACAAAATGCTCATATTTCTCGCGTTCAGCTTGCTTGTTACTTTCACACAACAGCAGAAATTATGCGAGAACAACGCAAAAAACTGAGAACGAATGTGCGAAAGACACCACTTTTTGCACTGAAATACACAGCAGCCACCCGACTTCCGGAACAAGCCGTCCAACTTCCGGTGGCTTCAGTCACGTTCGTCTCGGAAAGCGGGAATGCGGCATCCAGCCACCTAGTAGAGATCAGTCGTCGCTGTAGTGGTGTCAAATTTTTTTTATGTCCGCTGAAAAATGATAAATTTACGGCAAGAGCAGCAAAATCAACTGAACTCAAAATTAGTGTACAACAGCTATCCATACGCTAGAATTTATCGCATGATATATGATATATAGTCTTTGTCAATTAAGGACAGAAATTTTTGGCATATTCGTTGCAACGTTGCGTTGTGACACTGTCGTAAGTGCTCCATTGTGTGAGGAAGAACGTAATTGTGCTAAGTATAATTCTTATGAGTTTCTGGGGGGCGGTCAAAGGACGCTTACGCACAATTTCTTGAAACTTTGATACTGGTGAATCTGTCGTGCACTCTTTGTCCCCGAATTTGTTTCCGGATTTTTTTTTTTTACAAATCATGAACCCCCGCTTCTTGGCATCTGTGGTCATTAGGCAACTGAATGTTAATCTGTCTTTTCTTTGCACAGTCGTGAGAGAATTTTAGGCTGATACTTTCGATTTCCTCCATCTTCGCTTTTTCTTAGAATACCTGTCCAAAAGGCAGCTGACAAAGTTTCTAGTCGGTCATTACTTCCTATACCTATATACCTGCAGCTTTACCTAGACTTCCTTGATAGCGGATGTATATTCAATAGGCCTCAAAAACCTTTCTTAGACTTCAAACGTGGAGCTTAAGCGTTAGGACGTGCCTTCGAGCCAAGGGGACGTTTGTGCCGTGGTCAGTGAAATGTTACGCATGCCAACAACATGATTATTTGCGTTGTGTTTTGATGCTATGTTCGTTTGTGACATAGCCAAGTTCAGCATCTCTTAAAAAGGACACTGAGATCAAGCCTTACGCTAAAAGATTTCTGCCTGTGATGAAAGACCCCGGAATTCCGCGCGAACTTTTCCTGTTAATAAAACTGTTTTGCGTGTAGGAAATGCGCATGATTTATAACCATGCATAATGGCTCCGTTCAGTGAGTTCAGTGTTAAGAAAACAGTGCATTTCAGCTCAGAACGTATACACACTGCGCAAGTTCAACCTCCGGACTGGTTCCCCTTTCTTGACGTGAGCACCGTCTGGAATTTTCATGTGCGGGCGGAGAAAGGGAGTTATTGTGGCATGAGGCCATATGCTGAGATCGCTGAGTTCGAACCAGTCAAGTGCGACACGAGGAGGTCAAGGAGGTTCCTGATATTCCATGCGACAACATGAAGAAGAATATTCGAAGGTGGCCGAGTAGCCTAAGGCATCAGTAAACGGAGCCTCTCCTTAGCGCCGCCACTGGCTGGAATCTTACTCGGAGTTAGAGGATGGGTTAGATGTTTTCTTTACTGTGTTAGCAGCATAGCCTCTTTTTTCGAAAATTAAAAAATAACCGTGGTGTGTGTGTGCGTGCGTGCGCGAACGCACACATCTGATGAGCGCACATCTTGGCACTGACTTATAAACGCCCCATCGAGGTAGTTTAGTGGTTATGGCGCTCGGCTTCTGACCAGTAAGAAGCGGGTTTGATCCCGGCCGCAGAGGTCAAATTTCGGCAGAGGCGAAATTCTAGTGGTCTGTGTACTGTGCGATGTTAATGCACGTTAAAGACCCCAGGCTGTCAAAATTTCCGGAGCCCTTTAGTACGGGGTCCCTCATAGCCTGAGTCGCTTTGGGACGTTAAACCCTCATAAAACTATACGAAAATTACTGGTAAAAAAATTGAGAGATAGTTGCGATTGTTACTGTGCTAGCCACCTTCCGCGATCGTCCCCTGGCAGTCGCCTTCCAGGCGGCGTTTAATTCGCCCTGCTACTTGGACAACCGGTTACGCCGACAACCCCAACTACGACGCGGAACGTAAGAGCGGGCGAGTAACATCTGCGCTCCAAAAAGCATGTTCACCCACCTTGCCCTCCCCTCCACCCATCCACCTGCAGCCGATGTAGCCGAGGCGGATTGCTGCGAATGCTCCACGTAGGCCGTCGCCAAAGCGTTCTACGAAAGAACGCCAGAAAGCATAAGCCTCTTTTATCAGACACAAGCAGCACGAAATTAGGGTTCTCGCACAGCTCCTGCCCTGACTGTTCGACCACCTTCCTACATTGGAACTCGCAGCAAAAGAGGACGTACTACGTCCGCAGCTGTTAACGAGGGTGGCGCTGATGCACATTCTCGAGTTTCGGTACACAATACTCAAGTACCCCGAAAGCAAAAGATTGCAGATTCGTCGCCGTAGCTCAGGATCGGACGCGAAACTCGCAGGTCGTGGGTTCAAATCCCATCAGTGGCATGTAGTTGTTTTTTCCCTTTCTAATCAAATATCTTTAAAAAAAATTACCGTATTGGCCCCCATTGATAAACACAATGAAATGTTTAAAAATCGGCACTGGTTTAGCTCTGGTTAAACCTGGAGGATTGCGAAAGCAACGAGGAGAGACAGAGAAGCGATGGAGAGCGCGGCAGCGGCGGCGGCACGCTAGCTATGCGCCGCTACTGCGCATGCACAACTGGCGAGCATAGCGGCGGCACATGGAGGAAGGAAAAAGAGAGGAGAGGCCGTCACGTGACATTTTGTGAAGCCGGAAACCAGCTCGGCGCCATCTTGTCCGGGCTGACGTCATCGCATAAGTCCCGCCCTCGACTACTGCGCGCGCGTTTCAAAGCCAACGAAGGAGCGTGCTACCGCAGGGGCACAGATCCCCGCGCTGGTGGCGCTTGGCTGCTTACCGGCCGGTTTAGGGCGCCCTATGCCGGTGTTCGTCAGCGGAAAAGTTAATAAAGCGGAAATACCCGTGTGAGACAGGCGGCTACTTTCAGTTACTGCTTCGTACTGCGTCGTCTCCGCGCCGTCTCCAACTGCTCGGCCCTGGTCACAATTAGTAGCAGCCGAGAAAAATACTTATCTCAGCTCTTGCAGGCGCGGGAAGTGACCTTCGCTTTCAATTACTGCGGTGGCCCATCTTGCGGTGGTTATCTGCGGTGGCCCCCCTTTGGCAACGCCCGTCCATGGGACTCTGAAGTTGAAGGCTGCATTCGATGAAACTAGTATACTTGCTTGTTTAGCTCAGCGCTCGAAATTAGCCTTCACCGGGTGAGGTGAAGGACACGCGAGAAACGTGGGCCCCTCGTCGCGCGAAACCACACGACGGCCACCGATGCCCGGGAAGGGCATTCGTCCGGTATCGAAAATCTCCTCCCTGTTCCTCAACTCTTGTAAGCACGGTAAGTGACCGTCGCTTTCAGTTACTGCGGTGGGCGAAGGACAACTAAGCACACGCGAGAAACGCGGGCCCCTAGCCGCGCGAATTCCACACGAGCAGTGGTGTAGCCAGAAATTTTGTTCGAGGGGGGCACATGTTTTATTTATTTATTGGAAACGAAAATAATGGAAACGAAAATAAATGTGGAAACGAAATGTGGAAACGAAAATAAGAGTGCCCATTTATTCTTCACCGTCGCACGGCGTATGGCACTCCTTTTAATTCTAGGCACAGTTCACCCCATTATTAACAGACCTTTTTACGTCAGTTTACTTTTTAATCCTTTGCATTCTCCTCAAATGAAGGTATCGCGAAAATAAAAAGTGCTTTTTTTTAAAGGACCTGCAGCCGAGCGCAGGTTTGCGTATGGGGTTGAAGTTTTGACAAATGTCACTTGTTTGCAGTTGATGACTTTGTTATAGAGCAGAAGCTTTTGTGTTGTTGTATATGATGTGAAGATATTGTAAATAGCCACGTTTTTTCGTGCGAGTTGTTTTTTGTGAGAAAATAAATGTTTTTTACAAATGAAGTTCTCGGCATCCTGTGTGCATTCGTATCTTTATGTAGATATTGCAGTGAACAAAACTAACCCTTCGCCTTTATTAAAGAAAAAAAATCTCTAAGGTATTGTTTAAGCGCAGGGTCTCTTTCTTTTCATTTTTACCGGCGGCGTATAACAGGGGCGTGCAAGCATGCAAAGCGAGCGCAGCGGCTTCCTTTAAAATATCGCCCTCCACCGATGTCATGGCCCCCGCTGCTCACACAAGCGCAATCGCGAAAAACGAAAATAGTTACACTAACACCAGTGACGATCACTAGAGCGTTGCAAGAGCACGCCTAATAGCAACGAGGTTTCACTGCCGATGGAAACGGGAGCGCGAATGGCACACGCACACTGCACGCACAGGACGCGAAACGTCCGCGCAATACGCCGACGACCTCTCTAGCGCACGGCGTATTGAATCACTGGTAAACGAACAGCGCGAGTGCTCCTCAGTAAGCAGCGGCGGTCTCCCGACGGCTCCGAGCAGTGACGCAGTTGACGAAATGCCCGTGCGATCGTGGTCGAGCACGTTGAAATCAATGCACGCAACAACGAGAGTTTTGCAGCGAATTCCGCCTGAGATATGAGTGAACGGCGCCAACGTAAGCTTGTGAGCACGATCAAAAACAAACTCGAGCAGTTGAGAAAAGTACGCCGCACCGCAACTGCTACGCCGCGGTCGTCTGCTACCGCCCGGCTTGCAAGCAGCAAGTACGACGCCGTTGCTAAGCTGCCCGGACTAGGTGGCATCCCGATCGCGAAAAAAACCACGTGATTTCCTCCACATTTTTCTCCCATGGTGTTGTGTGGAAAGGGCCTCTCCTCTCTTTTTCCTTCCTCCATGCGGCGGCACCTCTGAGACACCCCGCGGCGACGGCGGCATCGCGCCAGCTGTGCGCCGTGTGGCGTCGCTGCTCCTCGCGCATGCGCAATATGGCCTTTCGTCAGCTCCGCGAAATGGCTCGGTGACTCGCGTAGTGTTGCTTTCGCAACAAAAAGAAATACATCCCCCATGCTCCTTGATTTCGGGGACTGTTGGCCTCTGTTGTGTGCGGCAGTGAGAGGCAGATATAAGCCGCTGGTCAGAGAATTCACGATCCAGCAGTCCGAGTATAGCGTGACGAAGCTGCCGCTAGCGATTGGCGTTCTTTTTTTAAGGGGAAAATTTTCAGCGCATGGGTGTAACATAAAATTATTGCATCGCATCGCAGCTACACTTCATTGATGTAGCATCTTTCTGGGCGCAATCGTTGTCGCATGCCATCGAGCTCATGTATTTCCGCGTTGCCTGTTTATCTAATCGCAATTCATTATTTTTTTTCAAAGTATCTCTACCGCTGCTATAAGCGCGCCTTTCCATGCTTTTTTTCCGTCGCGTGCAGCAAAGAATGTTCATATTCTTAGAAAAAACACCAATTCATACTTCCTTTATTTTGTAATTACAGTATTATTATCTGGTGTTTAACATTTCAAGGTGACGCGGAGTCTATCAGGAAAGCTGTAGTGGAACACTCCAGATTAACGTAGACGGGTTGGGACTCCTCAAAGTATGTACGTCATTAGCCCGTTAGTTACTTTGCTCATTGGCCTGTCATGAAAAACTACATGCCGAATGTAAATATCGGGATCGTCATCCTCGTCATCGAAGGCCGATCTAAAATGGGAATGCTCTGTCGCTGCAGCGGTGCAGGGTTCGACGTCGTCCTGAATCACGGCGCTAAGTAAGAAAGAGAGGGTAAATGAATAGGGGCAAGGTAAACGACAGAAGTGTGTTAAATATGGATATGAAGAAGCATGCTGTATGAACCAGGGTTTGCTTAAAAGCGGTTAGGAAGAAATTAGGAAAGAGCAAGTCAGACGCACTCACGAAGAGGGACATTTCATTACCAATACGTACATGACAAATTACTCGAGGAATTCTACACAGGTCTTTAGGGCACCCGAAATATTTAGGATGGTAATGATGAACTGAGTGGTGTGAATGAATTGCCATCCCGTCGCTAAAGAAAGAAGAAGTAATGAAAGCATTATAAAAGCAATGCAAACGGGAAGAGCACCAGGTGAGGATCAAGTGACTGCAGATCATTTGAAGGACGGTGGGTGGAGTCATTGTGCTTAATATAGAAGAATCTTCTGACTAGCATGCCCAACACCTCACGATCTCGAGTAAGTAAGATACCTCAAAAAACGGTATTATTATCGTAATCCTTAGGCAAAGGGATATGCAGGATATAAAAAATCAGAGAACGATCAGCTTACTGTCCGTTACCAACGAGGTGCTCACAAACATCATCACTAATAAAACCATGACATCATTAGAGTTCAATCAACCAAGGGAGCAGGCTGGCTTTCGGAAAGGCTACTCGGCAATAGGTGGTATTCATGTCACCAGTTCAGGGGATAGAGTTATACTCGAGTTATACTCAACATCTATATATAGCCTCCTAACACTACAAGAATCTATTTGACAGTCGAAACCTGAGCAGGTATGCACGCACTGTGTAACCAAGGTGTAGAAGATGCGCATGTAAAGACAATGAAAAGTATGCATACTGGCAGTACAAAGTCCTCCACAGGGAAAGTTTTAAAATACCAATCTGGAAACCGTCGGGTAGGCAGACACGACCTCGTCAGCACTCTTCACCGCGTGTTTAGAGAAGGTATTCGCAGAGCCGAATTGGGAAATGTTCGAGATTACATATCATGGAGAATACTTTGTTAACTTCGGACTTACTGATGAAATTGCCTTGAAATTGCGTTCAACACAAGGTCTGTCTTCTAACGGAGTGCGACTCCCCTCCCACACCTTTTTTCAATTTGCTTTGGGGTGGGTGCTTCGTGTGTTTCGAGGCGTCGCGTGAATAAATTGCTATCTTGCTTGTGGTGGCTCCGGCCGCGTACTGTGATCTCTTCCCATTTCCATGCCCGATCTGGTAAATAGGCGCCCCAAAAAAGCGCCAAGAAACTGTGCGAAGGTGTGGCGCACAGATTCGCCTTTGATTTCGATAAATTAGGAGCCACGAGCTGTGCTCGCTGATGTGAAGGCAGCGATGTCACATGGACATGTCCCAAAAAACCACACCATCTAATGCTGCGTAATGCGGCACTGGAGATGTCGGAGGTGAATCTCGCCACCGCACGCCTCGACGACCAGGCAGCGCTCCCTTTCATCGCCAGAAGGTCGGCACAACCCGGAGTCTTGGACTGAGCGCCCACATTTTATTGCTGGATGGGAAACAAATATTTCTATGCTCCATAGCTGGAGCGATTGCGAGTGGTTAATTAAAAATTGCAACACCAACGTTCGCAGTCTTCCAGCTTTCCCCAACCAACCTGAGGTTCCCTTCTCGAGACTTTTCTGAAAATTAAGGCAGGGCGGGTGTGCAGGAATAATGCGCAGTCAAGTGCAACATTGCATTATTTACACTACAACACAGAAAAATCAGCTCTCAAAAGCAATTTTACTGCCAACTCCTTTGAGATATAAGAGATTATTACGCTCTTCAGTTCACTGGCGGTCCTAAGGGGGAGCGGAGGGGGCAGTCGCCCCCCCCCCCCCCCCCCCCTAAAAGCCTTAGCACATTTTCCCGAACATCTGTTTTCGGGCTCTCACTGGGCGAGATGTGGTTTTTGACGTAGAACTGGAACGCTTTTTTCTGCGTGATGTGTCAAGTAGTCCCCTACTTTGTACGTTCACCCTGTTAGCGGCTGCCGTATTTCACACAAATCCACGTTCTACACGTTGTTATTTATGAGAGTACAATTTGTAGTTATTGTCGAGGTATCATGGTCCTGCCGTGCCCCCACCTTTGTCTTGGCATGCCGCCGGCGCGGCGACGACGGCCAGCAGCCTCGTCGGGGCGGAAGAGAACCACCTATTCATGTCTTTATCCCGCCATGAGACACAGCGATGCCAGAGGGGATCCTACCCTTTTGCCTTGACAAGGAGCGCCGACCAGCCGCCTTGAAGGAGGATACTGACGGCGGAACAAAGCCACTTCCCAGAACTGAGTAATGAAGGCCACTAATCCCACTGGTGAAATGGCCGGGCAGGTGATTTGACCTTCGTGGACATGCCGTGGCGAGATATCTCAGCCGTCGGCTTGTTTCCCATGGTATCGAAATGAATATTGCTCGCGTAAATGTTAACAATCAAAGGTTGAGTAATGGTATAACATCTATACCGTTCGCCATTTATTTTTCAACAACAAAGCGCACAGAATGTTTTGTGTAAATGAAATAAATAAAAGTTTGTTGTTTCTATTTTTTTCCCTTTTTTGATATACGGAAATCTGTATTCTGAAGCGCGGAAATCTGTACTCGAACGTCTATGGATGGTGCGCCTTCATCCCAGCAGGGCACACAACAGCAGGTCCCATTCGAAGAGGTGCGGCTCGCGTTCGGTGTCACTGCCAGCTGCTGCGCCGCACCAGGCTTTAAGAACGGCACCGCAAGCTTTGCCAAAGGTCGTTGTTGTACTCGGTGGACGATACCGGTGCCGCCAGTGCTGGTTTAGCTGAGCACTGGAACACGTCCCGTTGGCCGAGCTGGGGGCAACGAAGGTCGACTTCACAGATGTCTTCGAGAAGGGCAGCAGGAATGATATCGGTCTTGGGGCTCGAAAACTGTCTGCGGAAAGCTCGAAACATTCGTCGCGTGACTAGCGCCAAACGAGACTAGAAATCGCGTCATGCGCGAGGTTGAAAGGAGCAGGCTTCGTGTTTCTCTCTGTCGTGGAATGTGCGCATATTCCCGCTGATGTGCCCTTAGTGGGCAAGCGATCGCTCAGTTGTAAGCACACGACTATTATTTTTTACACCGAGCAGCGGTTCAATGGACATTATATGGAATAACCGTGAGCATTATTAGTCGCTTCATTCGTAAACGAACAAAAGGGTGTAGAAGAAAAGGAGAAACAAAAATGAGCAGTAGTTTAAGGAGAAGGTGAGGAGCGTCTCCAATGGCAATACAGGGCTTTACGGTCAGACCGAGCATCGGCGTCGCTTTATCAGTGATTTTCACGAAATAGACGCCACGCTGCGGTGGCGCCTCGCGCTAGTCCAATAAGGATCAGTACGCGCGGAACCACGTTGTTTGCTATCTTGCGCACAAGTTGTGGTCAGTTTTCCTATGAAAATGTATGCTAGTTGTACAGTGACAGGAAATTTTGCATGCTGACGAGGGAGACGAGTCGCTAATTACCACCGTATCGTTTTGCCCTGCCAGTAATCTCGAAAGAGCATGGAAATTAGGTTTTTTCCCGTTGCAGTAGACCAACATCAATACAATAAATGCGATTTTCATTCCAGGCACACGTCCTATATTTCTAAACAGATGTCGCGCCTAGACCAGAAGTTCTGTGCGTGACGGTCTCTGTAATGGAAGAGCCATTAGGCACGCAGCTTTTGGAATGTGGTGTCTTTTGCGCGCGTAAATAGGGGTATGGGGCTATGATAATTTAATCCGAATTACATTTCCCGCTTAATATTTGTGCACTTCGTTATAGCTCATTCTCTCGCTGTTGCTGTGATAGGTCAGTCACACGGGCGAATGATTAGAATCGAATACAATCAAACTATAAGTATTGTATCGCAATGACCCTATATTCATATGTATTCTATCCTTTGCCTGGAAGTTCAGCGCTTAAGCCTTTATTTTCTGTGAAGAAACAGTGCGGTGAAAATGCGACCTCACAGCTCTTGCTTTCGACCTGTGTGTACAAGCAGAGATATGTGTTCAGTTGTTTTTTTTTTTTGCTTATTTCAGAGGTACTGCAAGCCTTCGCAGAAGGCCTTTGGCAGGAATGAGCTTACATTGTGAAGAAAGTATAAAAAAGCGCAATAAGACAAGATAATGGCAACATTGGTGTCTTCCGCCTGCTTGAGCAGATTAACACTCACAAAGAAAGAGAAGAAAAAAAAGCAGAAAGAAAAATGCTTTCAACAAGCTTGCGCTGTTCGGGTATATCGAAGCAAGACTGACATATAACAAAAGAACGGGGGCATGAACAGCTCGCTTTGGCAGATAAAGACTAACGGAAGGGACACGCTGTTCCGTCAGCAAGCACAAAATGCCAACCACAAAGACTGATGAATCAAGTAATATCACCTGAAGCCTAGTGCGAACCAAAACGCTTAGGTTGAGTTAACGTATGCACTTCAATTTTTGATAAGAAAGATTCGGGAGTCGGGCATTCCACAGCGTAGAGCGTTCCACTGACGGACTGTTCCTGGAAAAAAAAAAATGGCAGTGGTTTAGCTCTGGTTGAACCTGGAGGATTGCGAAAGCAACGAGAAGAGGGAGAGAGGCAATGGAGAGCGCGCTGCAGCGGCGGCGGCGGCCCCGGCACGCTAACTATGCGCCGCTACTGCGCATGCGCCACTGGCCAGCGTGGCGGCGGCATACTTCAGCCGCGGCGACGCGATACAGCGCTGAGCGACCAGCGGCGCGCATGCGCAGAAATCCATTCGTCCGGCCTGCTGCCTCCGAATAGAGGATGCGCGCTCTGTAGCCAACGCGCGCGGTGCATTCTGGGTTCACGGCTTCGACTCGCCCGGGGCAGGATAGGCACACGACGCCAGGACCGTCAGAGCGCACCGAAGCCGCCGAAGACGTCGGTGGTCAAGCGGCGTCGGAGTATAGAGGGTCTCGCTTTGGCCAGCGTGACGTGGCAGTGCCGCGCGCGTTACGTCGGAGTATAAAGGCGCGCTGGCACTGGCAGGAAAACGCTCAACGCAGAACGTTTTCCGCGCGCCGCTTCCTGCACAAGCCGGTTTTTCTACCGCAGACCTGCTGCTGTGCCGTCCCGCAGAGCATAGGTCCGGGAGCTATTTTTCCCGGGCCGCTGACGAGAACAGCCAATGGGGGCTGACCGTGAACCGTGACGTCGTCCCAGTTCGGTGACCCCGTCGGCGCAGGCGAAGGCTGCTCGCGTCCAGTGAGGCACTCGGCGGTTGCTTTGCCAGCATGAACACGCGACTTGAGGATTTTGAGCGCTTCCTGGAATGTATTCGGCCGTACCCTTTTCTCTATGACAAGACGCATTGTGATTATAAGGACACGGATGTCAAGATCAACCGATGGGAATTAATCGGGCTGAAGTTTGGCCTGACTGGTTAGTTTATTTAGTTGTGGAGTGTCTAATATCCGGTGTCGATCCACGTGTCTGAGCTTCCGAGGCATCAGCAAAATTTAGGAATGCCATGGACGGTTGGCTTAAGATTGTCAGCGGCATTGACGCCACATGTCGGAGTGGGGCACCCGGGAACAGCGGCAACGCCGCGAAAAAGTGGGCGCTCTTCCCCCTGATCGACGGCATGCTGCGAAGAACGCCGCACTACGCCAGCAGGTTAGTATACTCACAACTTTGCCGGCATGTTTTACCCTTTCAGTGTGAATCTTTTCCTGACTTGGTGCACAGCCACAGTGCTCCAAAAGTGTCTCCGCTACCCTTTTCGCAATGGAAAGCAGTAGCAGTGGTGCAGTTTCCTTCTTTGCTTGCCCTACTCGAACTTTTCCAGTGCTATAATTCTTTCTCAACAACCCGTACCGGTACTTTCCATGCACACCTTTTCGTCTGCACTTTCGCAACGCAAGCTTAGCCCCAATATCATAGAAAAGCTAGGTAGAATTGGTCGCGATTGGGAACCGCCTCCGGGTCCCTTTGTGCTTGCGGCACTTTGCTTCGATACGCGGCCGCGCACGGCAGTACAGGTGCCCCAAAAGTAATACGGAGCACGCGAGCGGTGGCCGAAATGGAAAAAACTGCATGCCAGCGCGCTCTATCAGCAGATGCGCGGCAAAGAACTAAGGGGCGTCGGCACATCCGGCTGACCCATCTCGATAACTTGATGCTCGCGTTATCGCCGCCACGTTCGAAGCTGCGCTGCTACCATCAGTGCTCGCCAGGGGCACTTTCAATACATCAAGCAAGGGTTTCTTGTTTGTCCGCGCCGTGTAGAAAGTGGCGTTCGGCAGGTTGCTATTTTTGGTTTTTCAGGAATGCCAACATTTTCAGCCTGCGATACCGCCGTGGTTCGCTCTTCGCTTCGCGGCGAGTTTGTGACAGTGAAAACTGAGCAAACTTCACGAAGGACACAAGAAGGGAAGACGAGACACAGACGCTGATATAACCATGGAACGTCTCTGATCGTCTTCCCTTTCTGCGTTCGTCATGAAGTTCGCGCTGCTTTTATCGTGATGAACAAGCTCATGATGGGTTCGTCGAGATTGTGCGCATCTGAACTAATTAAGGATCACTTCCCTTGGCACAAATTTGCTTTCTTAGAATGAAGGGAAAAAGACAAACAAAAAACGAGCTTGTCTCTCATTTAGTCGTCTCCTATCGGCTATATTTTCCAAACATGCAAAGGAGAAAAGGGCAACAGGGTGGAGGCGATTAAAAAAAAAACGACTTCCAAAGGCACTTTTCATGCAAACTCAAAGTTTAATGACGGGTGAAGCTCCCGCTCTCGTTAATGACATCGACCATGAATCGATGAAGGGACTCGTATGATGAGTCGACGTATCCGGGTTGCTCTCGAAAGTTATCAAGTGTAAGAAAGTGAATTTGTGTGGAAGAAAATGGTCTTATTAGACCACTTGCTATGCCGCTGAGCACCTATTTTTATCAGACAGCACATGCATGCTACTGTTTTTGTTTTTTTATTGTCATGCGTTCCCCAGAGCGAAGCAAAGTTGTCACCGCATTTGCCAAAACGTTGCTCGAGTGCTTATACTCCTCAGCGCACAAACTCGCCGCCATGTGTAGCACAGACTTCGGCTGCTCCACAGACAAAGATAATGTAGGACTTGACGAAGCATAAAGACGCGCGGTGCCAATGGCAAACATTTTGCACGGCCCGGACGAACAGCATTGTATTGAAAGCTGTATTGAAAGCGCCCCTGGAGGGCAGGGATGGTAGCAGCGCAGCTTCGCTCGTTGAGGCAATAACACGAGCATCAAGTTATCGAGATGGGTCAGCCGGATGTGCCGACGCCCCTTCGCTCTTTGCCGCGCATCTGCTGATAGAGCGCGCTGGCATGCAGTTTTTTCCATTTCTCCCACCACTCGCGTGCTCCGTATTACTTTTGGGGAACCTGTACATATGCATATACCATGGTTCAGAACTTAAAGCGGGGTGCGATTTTGAAACATTTTTTTGATATCTCCCGCGGAATATTGCAAATCCCATGTTCTCAGTACGCGTAATCTGAAAATTTACGTCTGGGAGAGTTAGAAGCCTTAAGCATGTTGCCTTACTGACAGTGCTGTAAACACTTTTTTTTCACTTCAGGATCACGACAAACATATCAATGAAAACCGGGTGTGTATGGTAATGAACTGCAGCTGTGATCTGCATGCATGCTTGAGCACCAAATTGTTCTAGCCTAGCATCTGATATGCAGACAATCACCAGGGCCGAGTCAGGCAAGTTGCAGCAGGTAGGCATTTCTGTTTGGCTGGCAAGCATAAGCAATTATGTCAAGCTTCTGATTGTATATTTTAGACAGCATTGAGGCAAGGTGAGAGATCATTTTATTCTTCAGTGGAATTGTTTCATGCAGTACTGACATAAGCCAGAGCTCTCCAGGCATGGAGCTTCTGGGAATGTGAGTACACACTCAATTAAAGGAAGAAACAGCGCGACGAAACACGGACACACGAAGAAACGACACACACACGAGCGCTTTCGTTTGTCGTTTCTTCGTGTGTCTGTGTTTCGTCGCGCTGTTTCTTCCTTTAAATGCATTACCACCGAGCACTTGCTCTTCTGAGTACACACTCAATAAGCAAGTTTGTATTGTGGTATACACTACACACTACAGATTTGGAAATGTTTGTACCTTAGAATGATAAACCACGCATTTGTGCTTCTCAGTATGCCTTCAAACAGTGTTGGTACAAGGAGAGTAGAAATAATGTCATGTTTCAATACATTTATTTGATGCAGTGCTGATATAAACAGCCAGAGCCCTGCAGAAGCACAACTTCTCGCATTGTAAGTATACACCTCCATACGCAAGTCTATATCATGCTGCAAGTTCAGTGAAATCACGTTTTATACAATCCAGGTACGACGACACAGCTGCCAATTCGGATGACGACGACAGCCGATAAGCACCTACCATCGTTTTTACTGACATTTGCAGGCATTTTGCAGTAAGTGATCTGTATCAGAAAGTTCGGAAGTGCATTGTTTGTCACGCAGCCCAGCACCTGCTCAAGCTAGGTTGCCAGGGTATAGCCGCCCTTCACCTGCTCAAAACAGGAGGCCTCCGAGCCCTGCACCAGCTGAGACTGAGCTACTTGGGCGATACGCACTGCCAGCCAGGTAGACAAACAAGCAAACTTTGTCATGTAGTCATTCCTTGACTTGTTTTTGTACTTTTTCTTCTCAAGGCTGTCCAAAGAAACGCCTTCAGGAGGGCCACCTTCACGGTATGTACTTGAAAGTTTCATACTTCCTAACATAAGAGAGATGAAAAAATGATGTAAAACAATGCAATTGTCGTCATTTTGCAGAAGGAGGAAGAGTACAGAGGAAAATTTTGAAGACTGCGTCAAGGCGACCCTTGACGCAGTCTTGCTAACATTACGAGGAGACAAAGGAACGAAGAAGGATGTGACGACGACAGTGACGCCACGGGCCGCTTAGTCGCCGTGAAGCTTCGTGCTCTACCACCAAGGCAGCAATCGGAAGCTATATTTAAAATATCTAAAATTTAGTACGAAGCTGAACAATAAAGGCTCCAGTAAAGTAACTGGCTTGATTTTGAGGGGAAATAAAGCTTACAATTGTTTGAACTCAAAATTATGATGCCTGCATTCATTTTAAAGAACATCTTTTAGAGCAGATACAGCATTATCCTGCTTGTTTTACCTTCTGCCCTGCACGGTTGACGATCCTTTCTTGCCATGGAACTTTGCCATCTGTGGCAAAATATTGCGCCAGTCTGTCGCGCACATCTATTGCAGACGTGCAATACAACGTCAGAGCAGCTCAACATACACTACATACGTATACATACATATGGAAAGCATACATACGTAGGCTTTCCATATTTACCTTGCAGAGTGGCAGCCTTGTCTATTTATCCCTCTCAGTGCTGGAAGGTCATTGCCGTCTGTCCTCCATAAGCCAGCAGTTTCATTTCCTTGCCAGTCCTCACTGTCGGCAGAGCCAGGTGGGCTGTAGGCAGGTCGTGCTAATGCGCTCTCCGACATCATATATTTATGTAGCACAACACATGCCTTGCAAATATTTTCTGTTGTTTCCTCTGATGCTCTAAAGGGCCTCCTTAATATTCGCTGTCTTGCAGCCATTATGCCTAACAAATTTTCGATGACCCGGCGAGCCTGGCTTAAACGGTAGTTGAAAGTTGCTCTCTGCTGGTACTCCTCGCGTCCAGATGGGCTTAATCTGTGCTTCTGCAGGTCTAGAAAGGACAATTTCAACAATAGGGTAAAGGAACAATGAAAAATAAAGTGAATGATGGCTGTGTTTGACAAAATGCTTTCTGGTTAGGAGGGCGCATTACAAAACGCATTGTGTCACCCAGAATGGCTTGTATCGAATACTTGATTTCAAAATAAGGTAAGCTTGGTTATTATAAGTACTACTGTTTTTGATTAAAAATATGTTGCCTGGTGCTGTTACAAAAAATAGAGATTTTAATGTGGACTTCAAGGATCACAAGCAAAACTGTCTGTTTAAATGTGCAGAATTCTGTTTGGTCCTCTTTGACTATGGTATTTCACCCAGATATTTGCTCTAAAATGGAAAACAAATAAGTAATTCCTGGGCAACAAGAGCAACTACAGTGCGTATCATGCAATTACTGGCTGTAAAATGCATAATGCTATTCATAAACAGGCTCACCACGACGGGCATAGGGACGCATGAGGAATGTTTTCAAAGGGAAGGCTTCATCGCCTACAATCACATAGAGAACGACACCTGCCGACCCGATTGAGGTGGGGGATGGAACACCACACAAATTTTGGCTGAGGTTTTTGAGGAAATCTCATCGCAAAAATATACCAGAATCCCCTTCACCACCATAGTGGCAAAGATCCACATATGTGAATCTGAAACAAAGTGGCATAGGAGAAGGAAACCAGTAAGCTAATAATAAGTGCTATAATAGCTCGATGAGAAAGGCTAGGCCAAACCACTCCAAAATAAATGACATCACTATGGAACAATATTTCAAGCAGGTATTGATAAAAATAATAAGGGCATGTTATCAGCACGTTATGCAGTTAATAGGCACTTCGGAACTTTATATATTTTACACAATTGCCCTTATTTCTTACCTTACAGTCGCAGAAAAATCATGACAAGTACCCATTGCCACATGTGAATTATAACTATATGTTCTGAAAATCTTAGACCTCAGGAGCCTGGCATCATAAAATATATTGCCAATAATTATGAGCAGCTAAGTATGAAGACCGAAAAGATGCAAAGTGGAAAACCACCGACTTGCGGCTGCAGTCAAGGAATGTTTCTTTGACAAGCACTAAAACAACGCAAAAAACCAAAAGGAACACGACTTTTTTTTGACAGTGAGGGCTCCTATTTAAGGCATATTTACATTTACTGTAATTTGATCACTAACCAAAATTGGCATCGGTGCAGCACTGAGAAAAAAAACAGAAGCAATATAGAGTAAGAGATTTTGGAAATCAATATCATTTTCTGGCAGCCTGTTCACGTATGCTACGTTTAATCCAAGGACTAATGAGGCTGCAATAACTTCAACTGCGACCAATTTTGTCCTTTTATCCCTTCCTTTTTTTCCATACCCTTTCAAACAAACAAATTGGCATGCACTTCCTCTGCATTCAATGAGGATCTTGGTCTGGGCTAGTTGGTTCATTGTTTTTGCGACAGACAGAACAGGCGCTGCACCCATCCTGTCTTGCGTCTTCCTCTGGTGTTTTCGTTCCATAGCGCTTGGTCACAAAAACATTCTCTACAGATGCTCGTGGTCTCTTGCTGCATTTCTACCAGCATTCAGTCTGCTTTGTCATTAATGGTTAGCATTGATGCAACCAAAACAGCAAAGCACTGAGGTGTACATGTCTAGAATTAAGTTGAAACCAAGTGCAGATAATAACTTTACCTGTAATGTGCATGACAGCAGGCCAAAAGAACGACACTGAAAGTTTTTTTGTAGTTAAGATTCCTTGACCCAGAGTTATTTGGGCATTCACTGTTTACATGTTTGCCGTCAAGGCTCCCAATGCAAATTGGAAAATTCCAGTACTGTTCCATGTCAAATACAATCTGAAACAAACACAAATTTGGCAGCTTAGTAAACAATTTCGTGGAAGTGGGGAGCGAGAATAGAGCATATAAAAAGCAACGAAAATTATGCAGACATAAAAATCTTCATTCCTGCTTCCTGTTTGTTCAGCTGAAATGAGTTTCTTTCAGAAGCATGAATAATTTAACGAGTTTCAAACATTTACACATAGGTCTTGCAAAACAAAAGAATTCATAGAAAAATATATCAAAAGACCTCTGAAGATGCGAGATTTCACTGCATTATCAAAGTGCAAAAAGCACAGGAAGACTAAAGTAAAGGAGGCACTCAGTGTAGCACTGACCATTCCATTAAACTTGCACTACATGTCGCGGCAGCATGTATAATGCTTTAATAAGTTGTGCGGTTCGTTGGAGAAAAGAGATATTTGCTTCCCCAAAATATCTCTCTTCTTAATTTCAGATGAAGGGTTATGCTGAATTGTCACCGCAGGGCGGCCTAAACAGTAGCGTGAGAATTATAGTCGTCCATGCAGTGAGGTAGCTCTGAACACCTTTACATTGCTAGGAATGGTGTGGCAAGGTGGATATGGATGTCGCAACACATCATCTGTGGCCTCGATTTTATGTTTTAAGACTCCTATGCAAGTGCTGCTTTTTCAGAAAATCAATTCATTTCACCTTTCTCCATTCTATCTCAGTTTGAAGAAAAGGACTGTATGTATCCCACAGATTCTTCCATATTGCAGCTGTGGTTTCTCTTGTGAGAACTGAAGCTGTAGATCGGCCTATCAGAAAGTTGTATGACGAGCTGCGCAATGTTTCTTCATTTGCAAGAAGCCTGGAAAACAATCACATATGTTATAGAAAGTGAGCAGTGATATAACTGACCGGCATAATTTGTAAGAAAAAAAAACTAATTAAAAATTAAAACAGCAATGTGTCTCGTTGCACTGCACTGAAAGATAAAAAATTTACATTTTGCTCCACAAATATGAAAATTGCGGTAGGCCACATACAACATTTCCTCTTCCCCTTTCATGAAAGAAAAGACTGCCTCACCTTGGTGTTGCATGCACTGCCGAAGGCAGAACAGCAACTTTTTTATACTGAACATTAAAACCATTATCATCGTGCTTTATGCATTCTTGTAGTCAAACACAACATGCAGCTAATTAGAAATAACTTGCAGTTTCAGCACTTTGTACTTGTTTTACCAACTGCCAGTGACGCCACAGTTTAGGACTACGTGCAGGAAAGCCGGCTTCACATTTCTGAAAGGGGCTCCGATAAAATGGTTGCGTCTGTCAAAAACGTGAACCGCATGATGGGTCTTAAATAATGATTCGAAAAATACTCGCTCGCGGCGGCGCCTCGAAACCGGAAGCGTTGTGTTCCATCAGCTCTAGATCATGGGTTGAAATTCCAGTCACGTGAGACGTAGCGAAGAATATTAAGTTCCTTATCCTGTGCGCAGTGTAATTAATCTCCAGATCCTAATAAGCACTATCCATAACAGCGCACATTACATGGAGCAGCTTCAGCAAATAAATCTGCGGTAAGCTGTTAACAATTTCAATTAATTAGATATGATTAGCCATGGACACTCACTGTACTGTTATTGCCAGATGATCGTGGGCCGAAATCGGATCCCTGAATGGGGTCACCTGACGGCTGAGGCTGTGCTCGACCAAGCCCAGCAATGTGTCGAAGGTGCTGGGAGGCATCCGAAGGTAGCTAAAAGGCGACAAATACTATGCCAGTTATATACCGTACGACGAGCAAAGACTTTACGAATGTCTCATCAGAAACTACTTACTCGCGAGAGTAGGCCTCGTCTTGCGCCCGCAGCCGCGGCAGAAATAGGCGCGCCTGCCCTTCTCGATCTCGACGGCGAAACATCGGCGAAACAAAATCGGCGCTTCCGTGCACTCTGCACGCTGCACGGCGACGGCGCAGAAGCACCGAACAAACAATTATCGTTACGTTTACCGTAGCCAACAGCTCATCGTTCGAACCAGCCGTCCTCCGGAAAAATGGGAAAAGGGAGACGGGATGAAAGCTGGCACACGATCAAGACTACGACGTAGGTAAAGCGCGCTTTCCAGTCTTCTGTGGTGTCACGTGACTATCCCCTTCTCTCTCTGCTCGTTCGGGTTCTCCCTCAACGCATCCTCTCTCTACATAACAAGACAACCGCAAGGAGAAAACGCGTGAAGTGAGAGCGTCATTCCGAGCACGGTGTAAGAAATATTTCGAAATATTTCTTACACCGTGATTCCGAGGAGCTGCGACGCAGCGGCGCCGTTGACGCTGCGTCTCTGCGGGAAGTTTGCCGCTAGTGTGAGCGCGCCTTAACAGAGCCCTGAGTCACCCGCGCAGCAACGGCTGCGGCGCGCCAGCTGTGCGCCGTCCTCGCGCATGCGCAGTATGGCCTTGCGTCAGCTCTGCGAAATGGCTCGGCGACTCGCGTAGTGTTGCTTTCCCAACAAAAATGAATTTTGAAAGGTGTCTGTTCGGCACATATATTCTTTAATTCACATATATTCCTCTTATTGTGAACTAGCGCACGCTTAGTAAAATCTATGAGCAAGAAGAAAGGAAGACAAGCCCAGCTTTATCAGTTGGAACTGAAGCACCACTGATTTGTAAAATTTTCTACCGCGTTTTCTACGAAACAGTATACTAATTGATAATCGCTGGGTCTTGCTAACCTCTGGTTTTTATCATTCACCCGTCTACAGACGCCATAACCAACGGTGTCATTGATTTAAGATGCCTTCACCGCACGCGTCGACCATCTTCTTTGAAACACCAGGCAGCGCTTTCTTCCTTGCAGCTCGTTTATTACTGACACCGTCGAGAAATGGCTGTTTGGGCAACACGAGGGTGTCACCTAGGATGCCTGGATGTGTAATCTCGCCTCCGCTCAATTCAGGTTCAGGACAACCGCGGTGTATGCTACGGCCGCCTCTATTGCATGAGGCTCAATTTTTCATGGTGAAGTATTTGTCCGCATAGAGATATTAAAGTTCCTTCAATTAGCCGTTTCCCCGGCGTCGTAGAGAAAGGTCTTCTTGAGTCACAGCAGGGTGTCACCATCGACTAACGAGCGCCAGTTTATCGCGACGTTTTCAAAAGCGCAATTCAGCGTAGGCTGACACCGAAAGTAGTCCTCCGTAGAGTTTACATGTTGAATAACCTGTCGCGCCCCCTCTAAGTCTAGAAAATCGTTAATGCGTTAGAGGGTAGTATATGGACTCGCAGACCTGTCATTTATATAACGTAAAAAAACAACATTCAAACTAACCAAGCTAGATAATCTATACCTTCTAAGGGTGCAGACACAAGATTTCGACATAAACAAACGATACCCTTTGTTTCATGGTCGTAAAGAAATGACTTGTATCATTTTCACTCGCAGGCGTGGAGTGGAGCATATTTTAATATGATATTGAACCTCGTTGCGGTTGCCGCTTGGCGTTTCCACCAGGATCGAATGACGTCAAGGTGCACCTGCAACGATTATTGAAACGTCACCGAACCCCGTGGTTGTTCACAGGAACAACCAGTGCTCTCCGGCGACGCCGACGTCTTCATATAGGGTTGCCCAGGTTGGCAGGCCGATCGCACCGTCAAGGTGCTCTCCAGAGCTGGTGCCGACCGAGAAGGAAACTGCCGGTGCAATAACGCTGCTGATTAATTATTCACACTGTTCACTAGCGTTCTGAGCTCATTTTCATTATTACTAGGCGCGTGGTGCATCTTCCAAAGCAAATAAATATAGTCAGCACAAAATTTTGTGTATGTACCCGTTTACAGGGACACAGAGGACAAATAGCAGTTACCGGTATCAATATGGTACCGCATTCGAATCATGAAGAAACCACTCTCAGCGACAACGGAGATTTTTACAGATCATCATCATCTTCACTGTCATCATTTGGCTGACTAATCCCACTACAGCACAAACGCCACTCCGATATCTCTCCAATTAATCCTGTACAGTGACAGCTGCGGAGTACCTATGCTCGCAAACTTCCCATCCGCCCGCCTACTTTTCTGCCGGCCCCTGGTATGCTTACCTTCTCTTGGTATACAGTCCGTTACCCTTAGGGACCATCGCCTGCCTTGCCTTCGCATTACATGCCCTGCCCAAGCCCATTTCTTTCCCTTAACATCGACTAGGATGTCATTACCTACCGTTTGTTCATTGGCCCACTACTCCCTTTCCCAATCTGTTAACATTACACGTATCATTTTTCTTTCGATAGCTCGCTGCGTTGACCAAAATGTACAGTCTTTGTGAAAAGTTTAGAGCCCAGGGGGTTTGCTTCTGGGCCACATTGCTTTGCCCGTAATGCGCGCTCAGCGTCCCAAATCTTCCGAAGGTAAGAAAATTTATGGTCTTGCTCCCTCCGATGCGTAGGACTTCCATTAGGGCTACAGGAGCCCTGCAGCCCCGCTACAAGAGCGCCACAATAGTGCTTAGAAGCAAACCCCCTGGGCTCTAAACTTTTGACAAAGGCAGTACGTTGATCCCTTTTCGTTAGCCTCCACGTTTCTGCCCCGTAGGTAAGCAGCGGAAAGATACAGCTGTTATCTAATCTTCGCTTGTGGTATGTTGGTAAACAGCCATTCATGAGCTGAGAGAACCTTCTATATGCACTCCACCCCATTCTTATTCTTCTAGTTATTTCTCACACGTTATCCAGCTCTGCGGTCACTATCTGGCCTGAGTGCACGCAACTTGCTTCCAGCACCTCGCCACCAATTGTAAAGACGAACTGGAATATTAAAAGACCTAAAACAAAACAGAGGTATCGACACCCTCGGTCAGTTTCGCAAGCAAAATGTGTGCGTCGCGACGAATTTCTGGCGCGGATCCGAGAGGAAACGCTACTCCGCCAGTCACTTCAAAACGATGGACACCCGTCCTTTACAGTAGGGAGATCACAATTTTGAATCGACTGACGGGACGTGTTTCAACTTCAATTACCTAGCCGGGCGTCCAGCGCATGCTGTGAGGCATCGCGCTTTCTTGCTTGTTCTGGCCCCAGCCCCGCAGTTAGCTCTGTCTTACCACTGCCGCACCCTAGCCAGTGAACAGGCGCCAGGCCCTTTCTCCAGATAAGACAGCGACACCCCTCGCCCTCCCCCCCCCCCCCCCCCCCCCCTCCTCCACCAGTCGCCAGCTGCTTACACTAAGATGGATTTTCCGAGAAACATTTCAGTTCTATAGGACGTTGTCAATTGAAAGTATAGTGCGGCTGAGTGAGTTGGCTTCTTAGGCGATCGTAAAACATTTCGATTCAATAATATAAACCAAACATGTCCCAGCAGAAGTAATTAATTGTCTGATCCCTGTTCATAAGAGCCGCCGTGGTGGCTCAGTGGCTATGGTGCTCGGCTGCTGACCCGAAAGACGCGGGTTCGATCCCGGCTGCGGCGGTTGAATTTCTTTGGAGGAGAAATTCGAGGCCCGTGTACTGTGCGATGTCAGTGCACGTTAAAGAACCCCAGGTGGTCGAAATTTCCGGTGCCCTTCACTACGGCGTCTCTCATAGCCTCAGTCACTTTTGGACGTTAAACCCCATAAACCATAAACCAAACCCTGTTCATAAGCATGATTAGCAGAATTGAAATAGACTATGCGCATATTTCTCCGATGCAGCCGGTCCCTCTTCGTTAGTACATCTTTAAAACCTGCCCATTTCAATTCAAGTTTTATATGTATTAACAAATACACATTTGACGAGCCCAAAGTAAGGAAACCACAAACGAGAAATATGAAATTTAATATTAAAGAAAATTTAAAATGAACGATTCATGATGATGACCGTGACTTCTATGGCGGAACGACATTTGGGAGCCAAACAGCGCCATTGCACAAGGTGTTTTCGTCTTCACAAGATGGGGTCAAAGAAGCACTCCCAAGCCCTGCACACTAAAGAAGCCGAGCACCAGGCTGAGGGGAATCTTGATCGCATTGTATCACCGGTGGGTAACCAGATGCACTGGGCACAGAATCCCGACTCTCCCGCATGGAAGGCGGATGCTCAAACCACTAGGCCACCGCTGCGCCACTGCTGCTGCAATGGATGGATGTATCAATGCATCAATGACGAGACGAAGTCGGAGTCTTGTTCCTTCCTGAAAGAACCGAAAGTTGCGATGTCGTTTATAGCCGCCCCAAAAAAGCGGCAACAAACTGTTGAAAGTTGACTGGCACACAGAAAGGCGTTCCATTTGGATAATTTTGGAGCCACGCGCTGCGCATGCTGGTGTGACGGCGGCGATGCTTCGCAGAGCTCAGTTGCGCGCAACTGACGCGCTCAGTATAGCGCCGCATTTTTGGATTGTGGCGTAGCCGCACGAGCGACGTATGCGGTCGCATTTTGGCGCGCCGCGTCCACGCATATTGCGCGATCATTTGGAAGGTATGTATCGTTGAGTGCTTCGGCTTTGAGCTGGCAACTTGTGTCATGGGGGCCAGAAAGCATGGGCAAGGCTTTCCCCAAGGGTGCGGCACACACGGGAGCACCCAGCCGCCGTTCTCGGCCCGTACAAACGTTCGCCGCCGATGCCTCTGAAGTTTCGCCCCTGCACCAGCCGGAAATTCGAATGCGTTTCTTACGTAGCCTTTTAATTGCTAGGAATGCCTCGTTGGTGTTTGTAGCTACCTGGTTTTTTCTGTGTATCATTTTGCGAGCGTAATGAGCATAAGAGTTACCACGTTTTGTCAACCCTCCCTTTGTTACGATCGAGCGCGAATTCCTGCGTGACTAGCTAGCGAAGACGCTGCAGTCGCGGAGTGGAATTGCGGAGCGGTAGACTGGCCCCCCAAAATTTCCGCAATATTTGCGCGGAGCTTGGATTGCAGGATGGAAAAAATCTAATTATGCTCCAGGGATGGAGCGATTGTGAGTGGTTAATTACTAAGTGCGACGCCAGCGTTTGTTTCACTTTTCGAGATTTACCCTACGAACTCGACGTTCTCTTCTCGCCATCTTGCTAAAAAAAAACCAAAAAAACCTCTGGTTCAGCTACTCTTACACCTGGCTAGATAGTGAAAACTCTGGTGTATCGGGCAGCTATACACGTGGCTTCGCGTCTGTAACGTTGTGCACGTTCCCTACAGTGGATAGGCAGCGCGTCCGCCCTGTTATTTTGGCAGGTGACATTTAATGGTTGATCGCGAGAGTTTCCTCACCGTATGAACGCTGCGGCCGATTGCTGCTGTGCCACGAGTCTGCACAACGTTGTCAGCGCTGAAGCATGCAGCCTACATCTCTCTCTCACCGCCCCACGTACCTCAAAGCGCGATTCAGGCGTCCACTGACCCGTGGATCCAGTTCAGCGCATTGCCTTTCCTGAAAATCATCGCAGTCAAAAACGTTGCTAATACCAACGACAATGAACACAATTAACGCCCATGGCCCGCGGCTTCATTGCCACGTTTATGCCAAAACGTTGTGACAACGCATGCAGCGCACATCTGTCACAACCACCACGTAGCGTAAAGCAGGACCGAGCTGTCCATTGTACCAGGGGCCCAGTTATGTGCCTTTCCTTTGCTTTCGAATCTGCCGCTCTGCATCGTTTTCTTTGCTTAAAGTGTGACTAAGGTGTCCCCTGTCCCAGGGGAGGAAGGGGGGGGGGGGCAGTTATGCGCCTCTCCTTTACTTTCGACCAACCCGCTCTTTCCTTCGCTTTATCTGAAGGTCATGTGAAGGTGAAATCTCCAGACACTGTGACCTCGGCTTTACCTAACGTAGTGCAACTTTCGCTTCAATATTTCACCGCGAATGTGCAGGAATAATGCACCGTTAAATAAGGTATGAAATTGTTTAAATTTCGTGACAGCAACATTTGCTCTCAAAAGTAATTCTGATACCAGTTGCTCTGTGATAAAGGCTACTGAGCACTAGCAGTAGAATTCGCCTTATGTGACAGCTATTTACGAATTTCGGCGTGAATATATATCCCGAAGGCATTTCTAGCAAAATAGCAGTGTCAGTGCCTACAGATGGGAGTAGATAGGTGAAGCGTTGGAAGTGGACATGGCGTTTTTTACTTCGCGTTCTTGTTTTTCCGATTGTTTTCAGGGAAAAATTATCAACGTCATAACGCTAACAGCCATCAGTGCAGTAGAAGATTAGAGTTTAGCAGTTTAATCAACGCGATGTGTTGGTAGTGCTGTCAACTAAGCCCAGAAAGACGTCGGACACACAGCAGAATTGTTTGGTTTGGGTTTGGTTTATTAGGGTTTAACGTCCCAAAGCAACTGAGGCTATGAGAGACGCCGTAGTGAAGGGCTCCGGAAATTTCGACCACCTGGGGTTCTTTATCGTGCACTGACATCGCACAGCACACGGGCATCTACTGTAGAATTTCGCCTACAAGAAATACAGCCGCCGCGCACGGGATCGAACCCGCGTCTTTCGGGTCAGTAGCCGAGCGCCGTAACTACTGAGCCACCGCGGCGGGGCACACCAGAATTGTGCTCGATGCCTTCTTGCACTCTATTCACGCCTTGCAACACTATGCTCCAGGCCACCCTTGCCAATAATGGCTTACTGCCCGCATTATTTGTAATTGAGTGAGACTTGTTGGACAAATGCTGCATTTAATTAAAAAACAGTATGCCAGAGAACATTGGCAACACAGTCAAGAAAAACGTCCAGGTAATAAGAGAGGGTGTAGAAATTTACGCAAAAAATTTGGGAAATTAAGATACTTACACGTTGAGACAGTAAAAAATAAAATACCCCATGAACCTAACGCGCAATTAAAGTTCAGGAATACTGAAAGGCGCCATATACACGAGGTCCGCCAATGGTAGGTGTCCTGTCACGTCCGAAAATGATCATGCTTGAGCTGCTGCTGGGAAGACCTATCTTCAGCTTCAAGTACATAATCTCTCCCCCACTGCTGGTAGGTGTCCTGCAGCCACGCCGCAGGCTGCTCCGACGACATGCTTCACTTCGACTGCGCCGGCAGCATACTGCACGACGACATCGGGGCTAGCTACCACCAGCGCAGCAGACCCACCGGCAGCATGGTCTGTGTCGTTGTGGCGTGTTCGAGCGCCAGCATGGAACAGAAGCAGGCCTCGGTGGACGAGGTGTTCCGCTTCTTCGGGCAGCTGGAGGCCGCGGTCTCTCGCAAGTGGTGGGTCGTGAGAAGCGGCTTGGCGTAATCTTCGCCGTGCTGGCGGTGCGGAACGTGCGGACTGAGACGCCGACCGTGGTGCTCGCAGCGTAGACTGCGGTTACAACCGACCCGCCTTCCACGTTGACCGGAACGATCATATTTGCCGTCAGTTGTAGGCACCTTGCATTGATGGAGAATGGCAACAAGGTAGGTCGGAGCAAAATCGCGACGGCGCTTCGAAGACTGAGCGTAGAACGCTAACTTCTCCGTTGAGTCGTTCAGATGAACGCCGGCCTCAACCGCGTCAAGAGTGCAGGTAGTACCTCCCTTGGCAAGTGGGCGCTCTGTTCCTGACACCCAGGCTTGAATTACGAAGCAGGGGTTCCACTGTGGCTGTGGATCTTCCAACTCGAACCTGCATGGATGGTGCGCCTTCATCCCAGCAGAGCGCACAAGAACTGCTCCCAGGCGAACAGGTGCGGCTCGGGTTCGGGCGTCCCCGTCGGCTGCTGTGCCGCACCTTGAAGAACGGATCCGCAGCAGCGCCAAGGGTCGACGTTGCTGTTTGTGGACGCCGCCGGTGCCGTCAGTGCTGGTTTAGTTGTGCACTGGAACTTGTCCCGTTGGCTGAGTTGGGGGCAGCGGGGGACGAATTTCACCGATGTCTTCGAGCAGTGCAGCAGCAATGACGTGGCTCTTGGGGCTCGAAAACTGTCTGCGGCCAGCACGAAACGTCCGTCGCGTGAATAGCGCCGAACGCTGCTCGAAACCGCGTGATGCGCGATATTGAAAGGAGCAGGCTTCATCTTTGTCTCTGTTGTGGAATGGTGCGCAGATTCCCGCTGATGTGCCCTTAGTGGGCACGCGATTGCTCAGTTGTAAGCATACGACTATTATTTTTTACACCGAGCAGCTATTATTTGGAACAACCGTGAGCATTATTAGTCGATTCATTCGTAAACGAACAAAAAGGAGTAGAAGAAAAGGAGAAAGAAAAATGAGAAGTAGTAGAAGGAGAAGGTGAGAAGGGTCTCCAAGGGCAATACAGGGCTTCTCGGTCAGACCGAGCATCTACGTCGCTTTAGCGGTGGTTTTCATGAAATAGATGCGATCCGGTGGTGGCGCCTCACACTAGTCTAATAAGGATGAGCACGCTCGGAATCACGTTGCTTGGTCCGTTGCGGCTGCTAAACAGGCTGGTTCACACAAGTTGTGGTCAGAGTTTCCCTGTAAAAATGTATCCTAGGAGTGCAGTTACATGAATATTTGCATGCTAACGAGATAGATGACTAGCTAATTATCAGTGCATCGTTTTAGTCTCGACTGAGCATGGAAATTGGTTCTTTTCCTGTTGTAATTGACCACCATGAAGACAATAAAATCGATTTTCTTTTCAGGCACACGTCCTATATTTCAAAAGAAATGATGCGCCTAGACTCGAAGTTCTGTGCGTGACTGTCTGTGGTATGGCAGAGCTATTAGGCATACACCTTTGGGGATATGATGTTTTTCACGCGCGGGAGCAGTGGTATGGGCATATTGCCAGGTATCATTGTAGTGTCTGTTCGTTCGCGCAAGGCCGCAGGAAAGGGGTGTTATCATTTGTGTTCGTGACGCGAGAAGCGACCGGACTTATCTCGATTGATCACAGCCATGCCGAGCTGCATCTACGTGTTTCCAGATTACTCTAGATGATCACGACCTGTTATCTCGAAGTTTCCTTGTCGGCTTTGAATTCAAGAATGCCGCGAGCAGAGGGTATTTGTAGTTCGGCGACCGACGAGCACGTTTATTCCTGTCTTCCTGACGACTGGAAGATTGCGTCTGTTGTACCTATTCATAAATCTGGTTCGCGCAGCGCTGTATCCAACTACCGTCCAATATCGCTGATATCTTCCATGTGCAAAATAATAGAGCATATCTTATACACGTGCATAGTAAAACATCTAGACATTCACGGCTTGTTCAAACCTTACCAACATGGCTTCCGGAAGGGACTCTCCTGCGTGACACAGCTACTGGAATTTACTTTCGACTTATCCAAACCACTCGACAATCAAGCAACTGTGGACTGCATTTTCCTAGATTTTAGAAAGGCATTTGATGTTGTCTCTAATGAACTAATAATAGAAAAACTGTGGCAATATAACATTAACTCCAAAATTACTTCCTGGATTTCTGAATACCTGCACGCACGACGCCAGTTTGTTATAGTAGATGGAGCGGCATCAAATGTTCTTGATGTAACATCAGGCGTCCCTCAAGGATCAGTCTTAGGACCCTTACACTTTTTAATGTACATAAATGATATTTCAGACAACATCACGTCATGCATGAGACTATTCGCGGATGACTGCATATTATACAGAAAAACTATCTGCGATGGCGACTGCCAGGCAATTCAAAACGATCTGGACTCAATACACGCATGGTGCAAGAAATGGAACATGAACTTAAACTTAGAAAAAACTGTGTGTATGAGATTCACGAGAAAGAAGGAAACAAATTATTTCCGCTATACCATTAACGGAAAAACGTTAAAAGTAGTTCGCGAGTATAAATACCTAGGAGTTTATCTGACCCCATCTTTAAGTTGGCACCGGCATGTGGACTACATCGCTGCTAAAGCCTCTAAATCCCTTGGCTTTTTACGCAGGAACACTAGCAATTTTCCCCAAGTGACCAAAACAATTTTATTTAAGTCAAATTTGCGCTCCGTTTTAGAATATGTCTGCGTGGTATGGGATCCTCCCACTGCACTCGATAAAGATAAGCTTCAGAAAGTTCAAAACTGATTTGCCCGTTACGTTCTTGGTAAGTCAGCCAAAGATATGTTATTTAGTGCGACGCTTTCTAATCAAGCATTAGGCTGGGAATCTCTAGAAAATCGCAGAGCCATGCTTCGCTTAAAGCTCTTTCATGACATTTATCATTCCTGAACAGGTATCACACGTGAAAGTTACATCTTTTCACCTCATTATGTGTCCTTACGTCTGGATCACGCCAAAAAAGTGCGCGAATACAAATGCAAAATTGAATCTTTCAGTTCTTTTTTCCCCCAAACAATTCGACAGTGGAACCGCTTGCCCTCGACTGTTGTGGCGGACACGGCCAGTGACGCATTTTCATCTGCACTAAATGGTTTAGCGGCCCTGGAATGACTCATTTCTGCTTTTTTTTAATCCATTTCACTGCAGATACGGTTTTGCTGGTTGCACCTGGACGTGATAACTATTTTCCTATGCTTCTATGCGTGTGTGTTCTCGTTTCTGGCATACGTCACGATTACATGTGTCGACAGCCTTGTCCCTCTAGGTATGTAAGCACATGCGCACGTTCCCATTTTCGTCTGTATGGCCCCGTGTCTGCTTTTTTTGTTATTATGCTGCATACTTTTTGTGTTATTCTCATCACTTGTATGTGACGTGTTTTTTGGATTTTGCATTGTGCTATTTACTCTTGTGTTTGTAACCCCCCCCCCACTGTAAGGCCGAAAGGCGCTGTGGGTATCAGATAAATAAATAAATAAATAAATAAATAAATAAATAAATAAATAATAAGTTCTTTTGCGGGCGCAAGTCAGCCAAAATAAAGAGCTTCGTTTCCAAGACTGGTTGGTGTCTTCCTGACCGCTGGACTGCCGTCACTACAACGTGACATCTGGTGGAGGTGCTGGGTAGCCTTCCATGTACCGGACACCCCCTACAAGTCGTGACGCCAGCCCTCTCAGTCATCTACCGCAGGACCTGAGTCCAGTCCACCGCGCAAGCCGACGCCTGCAAGGGGACGAACCAGAGTTCGGGATTCTGCCGGACCCTACCCAGAAGCGGAAGCCAGCAGCAACGTCTACCATGAGCTTGCCCCAGACAATGACTCCAATCATTCTTCAGCACACCCGGGTGCCACCAACCTTCGACGCTTCGCCTGGCGCCGACCCCGAAGAATGGCTGGAGCAGTTCGACCGTGTGACTATCTTCAACAACTGGGACGATGCCACGAAACTTAGGTACGTCTTCTTCGCCTTGGAGGGACCAGCAATAATTTGGTTTGAGAATGAGGAAGCTAGCCTCACGAACTAGGAAACCTTCAAGGAGCAGCTTCTAAAGACCTTCACGAACGTCGTGCGAAAGGAGAGAGCCCAGCAGCTGCTACAGTCTCGCATACAACATCCAAACGAGACCGTTGGAATGTACACTGAGGAGATGAAGCGTCTCTTCCGGCGTGCCGACGCAAACATGAAGGAAGAAGAAAAAGTAAAGCTGCTTATGCGAGGAGTTAAAGAGCAACTCTTTGCCGGCCTCGTACGGAATCCACCGAAAACCGTAGCGGAATTCGTCGAAGAGGCAGCCACCATGGAAAAAACTCTTGATGCCCGAGCCCGCCAGTACGACCGCCAGCAGCGCGTTTTCTCAACAAGCTGCCTGGACACCGCTAACAACAATGACCTGCGCGGGGTTATACGTCAAGTTGTGCGAGAGGAGCTCCGACGATTGCTGCCAATGGGAACGCATCCGCAACTTTCATCGCTCACTGACGTCATCCGAGACGAGGTTCAACAGGCCTTGGGTGTGACGCCGACACCCACGCAGCCTCTGCAGCCCCCAGCCGTGACTTACGCCGCAGCTGTGCGCCGTCCTGCCCCTGGACGACGGGACCCAAGCCCCTATCGCCCTCAGCCACCTGCGTTGGACCGCCGCCCTCTCGCCCCAACACGCCCGTCCTACGAGCGTCGCACACAGCCGAGGAAATGCGACGAGTGGAGAACTCCCGACCAGCGCCCCCCACTATGCTTCCGCTGTGGCGAAGCCAGCCACATTTTCCGGTATTGCCCATACCGAAGAACGGGCATCCGAGGGTTCTCTTACGACGCCCCACGACCCCGACCCGACCAGCGACCAGCCGAATTTGAAGAGTGTTTGCGTCGGGAAGAATGCTCATCGCCGAGCCGCCTATCACGTTCCTCGTCGCCATTGTCACCACGTTTTGTGTCTCCTAATCGAGGTTACGCCGTGTGTGGACGCTCCCCCAGCCCCCGCAGGTTAAACTGAATAAAGCAGCCTCTGGAGGTGAGGTTGCTTCTAAGCGCAATGATAAAGATCCTCCATCGACGAGTACTCAAGACCATGCCTCAACTACAACGACAACACCGACGACGACAAAACCGACGACGATGACGACGACGACGACGCGGCCAGGCTTGAAACTTTTACCGCTGCCCAGTGAAGTAACATCGGAGTACGCCCACCGCAGCCTCACTACTCGACGAAGCCGAGATTGTACATCGAAGACAACGTGCAATAAGAAAACGCGAACAAGTGACCTTGAAGTTATGGTCGACGGTCACGCGGTTACTGCCTTGGTGGACACCGGAGCTGACTACTCCGTCATGAGTGGGCCACTCGCTGTCCGACTCAGGAAAGTAACAACAACTTGGGATGGCCCGCTGATCCGCACCGCAGGTGGCAACCTGATTACGCCGTCAGGACGTTGCACCGCGAGAGTCACTGTAAACGGGAGAACCTATGCTACAACCTTCCTGGTCCTACAGCAATGCTCGCGAGACGTGATTTTGGGAATGGACTTCCTGATTGAACATCAGGTGATCATCGACCTTCGATCTAAGTCGATCAAGCTTTCTACGAACAAAGCCATATCTGCTGCGACGAGCGCAACTCATCACGTTGCCTTAAACGTCCTCGACAAAGCATTGAGCGTGCCGTGCCGATCGAGTGTCCTCGCCTGCTTAAGTACTGGACACATCGACACTGCCGAAGGCGTTATCGAGGGGAACACCCAGCTACTCCTGGATCGAGGACTGGGCGTCGCAAGGGGAGTCGCCCAAATCCGAAATGGCCAAGCCCAGCTGTTGCTAACCAACTTCACCGAAAAATACCGGCATCTAAACAAAGGTACGACGACCGCTTACCTCGACGAGCTGGCAGACATCAGAGACATATTTGCCCTACCCGACCAACCCGTAGAACCATGTGACCAAGGCCATCAACCAACGTTTGATGTCAACCCAGCATTACCACGGAGCAGACAAGACCAAATACGCAGTCTTCTTCGAAAGTACAGCGATTGCTTCTCATCAGCATCGAATGTGCGACGAACCCGGCTTGCCAAGCACCGCATTGTCACAGACGAACACGCCCGACCACTGCGACAGAGCTCCTACCGCGTATCGCCGCTAGAACGCCAAGCTATTCGCAAGCAAGTTGAGGAAATGCTTTGTGACGACGTCATCCAGCCATCGAGGAGCCCCTGGGCAGCACCAGTTTTCCTATTGAAAACGAAAGACGGCAACCTTCGCGTCTGCGTCGATTACCGCCGCCTGAACAGCATTACGAACAAGGATATCTACCCCCTCCCCTGCATCGATGACGCACTGGATCGGCTATGCAACGCTAATTACTTCTCATCGATGGACCTGAAGAGCGGCTACTGGCAAATTGAAGTCGACGAAAGAGATCGCGAGAAGACTGCGTTCATCACGCCAGACGGACTCTTCGAGTTCAAGGTGATGCCATTCGGCCTCTGCTCTGCCCCAGCGACGTTCCAGCGAGTAATGGATACGGTGCTCGCAGGCTTGAAGTGGCAGATTTGCCTAGTCTACTTAGATGACGTTGTTGTCTTCTCCTCTAGCTTTGAAGACCACCTCAGAAGGCTTCGGATAGTGCTGGAAACGATCAAGTCTTCAGGCCTGACACTGAAACAAGAGAAGTGCCACTTGGCCTACGAGGAGCTGCTGTTCCTTGGTCACGTCGTAAGCAAGGATGGAGCTCGCCCAGACCACAGAGTTTCCACAGCCTAATGACAAGAAAGCTATACGCAGATTCCTTGGATTGTGCGCTTATTACCGGCGATTCGTCAAGAACTTTTCGCGCATCGCTGAACCTTTGACACAACTTACCAAGGCTGACGTGCCTTTTAAATGGGAGAGGCCGCAAGAGGAAGCTTTCGACGAGCTGAAGCGCCGCTTACAGTCCCCTCCTGTGCTCGGGCACTTTGACGAAAACGCCGAAACCGAAGTTCATACCGATGCAAGCAGCGTGGGCTTAGGAGCGGTCCTCGTTCAGAAAAATGGCAGACAGGAGAAAGTTATCGCGTACGCTAGCCGTTCACTGTTGAGAGCCGAAGCCAACTATTCAACGACAGAGAAAGAATGCCTCGCCATTATTTGGGCCACGTCCAAATTTCGCCCCTACCTATACGGACGACCATTCAAGGTTGTGAGCGATTACCATGCTCTGTGCTGGCTGGCGAATTTGAAAGACCCCTCCGGCCGCCTTGCTCGTTGGAGCCTGCGTTAGAGCGAAACAAAACTGCGCGAAGGCGACGGGACAAAAGAAAGGCACGAATACACACACAGAAAGCGCAGTCTGCGTCTTCAAGAATTCGAAATAACTATAGTCTACAAATCTGGCCGCAAGCATTCCGATGCAGACTGCTTATCGCGAGCCCCCGTAGACGCAGCACCGGAAGAGGAAGACGAAGACGCTTTCCTAGGACCGGTAAGCGCCAGCAGTTTCGCGCAGCAGCAGCGCTCGGATCCTGAGTTGTAAAGCCCAGTTGCTTATTTGAAAGGCAAGACCGCATCACCTCCCCGGGGGTTCAAGCGCCAACTGTCGTCCTTCGTCCTTCACAATAATGTCCTCCTGAAGGAGAACTTCGCGCCCAACAGGACTGTCCATCTTCTTGTCGTACCCAAAATTCTCAGGCAAGAAATTATGCAGGCATGTCATGATGAGCCGACTGCAGGGCATCTCGGGATTGCTCGCACGTTGCACCGCATCCAGGAGAAGTACTATTGGCCGCGGCTAGCTGCCGACGTTTTCCATTACGTGAAAACGTGCCGTGAGTGTCAGCGACGCAAAACGCCTCCGACTAGACCAGCCGGACTCCTGAACCCCATTTCACCGCCAACAACGCCCTTTCAGCAAATAGGGATGGACCTCCTCGGCCCCTTTCCGACTTCATCATCAGATAACAAGTGGATCATCGCGGCCACCGACTACATGAACCGCTACACCGAAGCAAAAGCGTTGCCTAGTGGTACCACAACAGAAGTTGCAAAATATTTTGTCGAACAAATTCTCCTGCGACATGGCGCCCCCGAAGTTCTCATCGCAGACAGAGGAACGGCGTTTACAGCGGAGCTGACGCAAGCCATTTTAAACTACAGCCAGACAAGCCATCGGAGGACAACTGCCTATCATCCACAAACCAATGGACTCACAGAGCGTCTGAACGAGACCATCGCAGACATGCTCTCCATGTACATCGACGCCGAACACAAGACGTGGGACTCCATTCTGCCCTACGTGATCTTCGCTTATAATACTGCCGTCCTGGAGACAACCAGGTTTACCCCATTCCAGCTGGTATACGGCAGGAAGCCCACGACAACACTCGACACAATGCTCCCGCACGTTTCTGACGAAGACAACCTCGACGTCGCCGCCTACCTTCATCGCGCCGAGGAAGCCCGAAGACTTGTGCGGCTTCGCATTCAAGACCAGCAGCACACCGACGCCCGACACTACAATCTGCGCCGACGAGACCCGCATTACAAGCCAGGTGATCGTGTTTGGATATGGACGCCAGTTCGCCGCCGTGGATTGAGTGAAAAGTTGCTACGATGCTACTTTGGCCCGTACAGGGTTCTCCGTCGCATCGGTTACCTCGACTATGGCGTCATTCCCGACGGTACGACAGCATCTCAGCGACGCCGCACACGCCCGGAAGTCGTACATGTCGTACGCCTGAAGCCATATTATGAACGCTAAAGGACTCAAAGTTTGCATTCTCCGTGTTTATTTTCATTTTAAAGCATCGAGACGATGCTTCTTTGGGAGGGGGGTAATGCCACGTATCATTGTAGTGTCCGTTCGTTCGCGCAAGGCCGCAGGAAAGGGTTGTTATCATTTGTGTTCGTGACGCGAGAAGCGACCGGACTTATCTCGATTGATCACAGCCATGCCGAGCTGCATCTACGTGTTTCCAGATTACTCTAGATGATCACGACCTGTTATCTCGAAGTTTCCTTACCGGCTTTAAATTGAACGATGCCGCGAGCAGCGGGAATTCGTAGTTCGAAGACCGACGAGCACGTTTGTTGCTTACGCCGCCGCCGAGGGATTCAGTTCTTTTGCGGGCGCAAGTCAGCCCATATATAGAGCTTCGTTTCCAAGACTGGTTGGTGTCTTCCTGACCGCGCTGGACTGCCGTCACTACAACGTGACAATATGATGATTTAATTCGAATTACATTTCGCTCTGAATATTTGCGCACTTCGTTATAGCCCCATTCCCTCGCTGTTGCTGTGATCGGTCAGCCACACGGGTGAATGATTAGAATCGAATAGAATCAAAAGATAAGTATTGTGTCACAGTGACCCTATATTATTTATATGCATTCTATCCTTTGCCTGCAAGTTCAGAGCAAAGGCCGTTGTTGATGTCTGCGAAGAAACAGTGCGCTCGATATGCTTCGTTACAGTTCTCACTTTTCACCTGTACGCAGCAGTAGAGATATGTGTTCAGATTTATTTATTTATTTATTTTGTTCAGGGGCACTGCCAACCTTCGCAGAAGGCCTTTGGTAGGAGTGAGCATACATTCTCAAGAAGGTACAAAAAAGCGCAACAAGATATGATAACGACAACAGTGGTGTCATCCGCCTGTATGAGCAGATTAACGCTGAGAAAGAAAAAGAAGAAAAAAGAAGAAACAAAAATGCTTTGCACAAGCTTGCGCTGTTCAGGCATATATAGAAGCAAGACTGACACATAAAGAAAGAACGCAGGCATCAACAGCTCGCTTGATGAACAAAGTAATATAACCTGAAGCGTTTGGTTTGGTTTATTGGGGTTTAGCGTCCCAGAGCAACTCTGTATATCACCTGAAGCCTAGCGCGAACCAAAACGCTTAGGTTGAGTTAACGTGTGCACTTAGATTTTGATAAGAAAAATTCGGCAGTCGGGCATTCTACAATGTCAGAAGGCAAAGCGTTCCTCTGATGGACGGTTCTTGTAAAAAAGGAATTTTGAAAGGTATCTGCAAGGCAGATATTTTATTTAATTCACATATATTCCTCTAATTGTGAACTAGCGCACGCTTAGTAAAATCTATGAGCAAGAAGAAAGGAAGACAAGCCCAGCTTTATCATTTGGAACTGAAGCACCACTCATTTGTAAAATTTTCTACCGCGTTTTCTACGAAACAGTATACTAATTGATAATCGCTGGGTCTTGCTAACCTCTGGTTTTTATCATTCACCCGTCTACAGACGCACGCCATAACCAACGGTGTCATTGATTTAAGATGCCTTCACAGCACGCGTCGACCATCTTCCTCTCCGCATTCACGGCGACCGATTTGAAACACCAGGCAGCGCTTTCTTCCTTGCAGCTCGTTTATTACTGACACCGTCGAGAAATGGCTGTTTGGGCCACACGAGGGGGTCACCTAGGATGCCTGGATGTGTAATCTCGCCTCCGCTCAATTCAGGTTCAGGACAACCGCGGTGTATGCTACGGCCACCTCTATTGCATGAGGCTCAATTTTTCATGGTGAAGTATTTGTCCGCATAGAGATATGAAAGTTCCCTCAATTAGCCGTTTCCCCTGCGTCCTAGAGAAAGGTCTTCTTGAGTCACAGGAGGGTGTCACCATCGACTAATGAGCGCCAGTTTATCGCGACGTTATCAAAAAGCGGGATTCTGCTTAGGCTGACACCGGAAGCAGTCCTCCGTAGAGTTGACATATCGAACAACCCGTCGCGCCCATCTAAGTCGAGAAAATCGTCAATGCGCTAGAGGGTAGCATATGGACCTGCCGATCTGTCTTTTATATAACGAAAAAAACAACATTCAAACTAACCAAGCTAGGTAATCTATACCTTCAAAGGGTTAAGACACAAAATTTCGGCCGCCGCGGTGGCTCAGTGGCTATGGTGCTCGGCTGCTGACTCAAAAGACGCGGGTTCGATCCCGGCCGCGGCGGCTGGAATTTCTTTGGAGGAGAAATTCTAGAGGCCCGTGTAGTGTGCGATGTCAGTGCACGTTAAAGAACCCCAGGTGCTCGAAATTTCCGGAGCCCTCCACTACGGCGTCTCTCATAGCCTTAGTCGCTTTGGGACGTTAAACCCCATAAACCAACCAACCAACAAAATTTCGACATAAACAAACGATACCATTTGATTCATGGTCGTAAAGAAATGCCTTGTAGCATATTCAGTCGCCGGCGTTGAGTGGAAAATATTTTAATATGATATTGAACCTCGTCCTGGTTGCAGCTTGGCGTTCCCACCCGAATCGAGTGACGTCAAGGTTCACCTGCAGCGATTATTGAGACGTCACCGAACCCAGCGATTGTTCGAAGGAATAACCAATGCTTGCCGGCGACGCCTACGTCTCCATAGTAGGGTTGCCCAGGTTGGCAGGTCGATCGCGCCGTTACCTTACACCGTTACTTTACATATATATTGTCCTGAACTGGTTTCAGAACCACAGTTTCTACACCCACTCGTGTCACGTTATCGATTTAATCAACATTGGATCTAATTAATACAAACATTGAAACGACTGTTGACCCGCTGGTACAATCACGTCCGATGTAAGTGATCATTGCCCAGTATTTACGTTTTATGCAAGAGACCCAGAAAAGACAATGAGTATATCCCGCGATCTGTTTTCCTTTCACTGCGTAACAGATGCCTTAGAATCATTCAGAAATGAACTAAGTGCAGTAAACTGGTCGTCTGTATTTCAAAAGACAAGTGCGGATGAAGCGTATAGCGCGTTTATCAAAACTTTTGCATGTGTCTACACAAAGTACTTTTCCTTCAAAACAGCTAAGCCATCGAAGAAAATCAGAAAGCCGTGGATAACGCAGTGGCATACTAAAATGATAAGGCATAAAAAACATCTACACCATTCATTTCTGCGTACGCGTACACCAGCATCACTTGAAGAATTTAAAAAGACCCGGAATAAACTGAATGCCAAACTAAAACGAGCTAAGCTTGCATATTATCACCAGTTATTGGCTAATGCTTCAGGCAAACAGCCAAACGTAGCCTGGAATATATTAAACAAGGTCTTGGGCCGCAACCGCTCAGACTTTCACCTTTTCACCTTGATAAGATCACTGTGGACGGCCACGAATTCACCGCCAAGTCCCTTGCTGAATATTTCAACACGCATTTCGTCACCATTACTGCAACGATACAGACGGTGCCCCAGACCAAGAACCAGGACAAGATGTAGAGTTTAGCCCCACAAATAGTTTTTTTATGGAACCAACAGAGGAAACAGAGTGCACAGAACTTTCAATAACCTAAAGAATAGTGCTACAGTGGACTGCGATAACTTACAGATTAAGCCGATAAAACATGCGTTAGATTTTCTTCTTCCCGTGCTAGTGCACGTGTACAACCTGATCTTTGAAACTGGCGTATTTCCAAGTGAAATGAAGCGTTCCAGAGTTTCCATCATCTACAAAGGTGGTGATAAAAACACGGTGGCAAATTATAGACCAATAAGCATTATTCCAATCTTCTCCAAAGGACTGGAAAAATTCATGTTTTTTCGTCTTATGAATTTTTTTTTTGCTAAAAAATGTCTTCAGTGAAGACTTGCATGGCTTCAGAGCCAGGAGATCAACCAAAACTGCTCTCGTAACACTGAAAGAGTATGTACTACATAACATCGATCAGAACTACTTTACTTTAGGTCTTGTGTATTTCACGAAGGTTTTCGATTGTTTGAGTCATAAAATCCTCATAGATAAACTGCCCGGTGTGGAGTTCGTGGTATTCTTCTCGAATTGATTAAATCGTACTTAAGTAGCAGAACACATATGGTATGCATGGGAAATCATCGATCAAGTTTTCTATCCATTAATAAAGGCGTCCCACAAGGAAGCCTCTTAGGGCCTCTCCTGTTTAATGTTTTTATTAACGACATTGTCCTCACTGACAGATCAGTGAAGTTTGGTTGGTTTATGGTTGGTTTATGGGGTTTAACGTCCCAAAGCGACTAAGGCTATGAGAGACGCCGTAGTGGAGGGCTCCGGAAATTTCGACCACCTGGGGTTCTTTAACGTGCACTGACATCGCACAGTACACGGGCCTCTAGAATTTCTCCTCCAAAGAAATTCTAGCCGCCGCGGCCGGGATCGAACCCGCGTCTTTCGGGTCAGCAGCCGAGCACCATAACCGCTGAGCCACCGCGGCGGTCAGTGAAGTTTATCATATACGGCGATGACTGTTCAATACTTATACCGGGACCAGGTGTAGGTATGTTGGTAAAGCAATGCGAAGACTTTCTTTTAAAATTATCCTTATGGACACAATCCAATAGAGTGAAACTGAGTCCATCCAAAACCGAAATTATTGTTTTCAGAGCAGAAAATAAAAGATTTCAGGTTAATCAACCAATAAATTATGAAGCCCAAAAAAATGAAATTGTACAATCCCACAAAATACGTGGAGTCACGTTTAGTAGTAACTTCAACTGGGACTTGCATATTCAGAACATAAGCAAAAAAATTTCCACAGTAGCCGGGGCGATCTCACGGTGTCGAACATTCCTGCCTACGCTGATAAAGATCCAGCTGTATCACGCATTATTTGCATCCCACATCCGCTGTTGCAATTTTGTCTGGGGCACCCCTACAGGTACCAATAAGTATAAAATTCTTACACTACAAAAAAGGATCATGCGATACATCGGAAATCATCCATACCTCTCTCACACTGGTCACTTGTTCGCAACCTATAAAATAATCCCAGTGACGTCTTTGTACGACTTCAGAATTTTGCGCACGTTTTATTCTTCAAAGGGCCCATTTCATGACTTCGTAATTGCAACCGCATCACTACAGCGCCACGAACATATTCTTTCTACCAGAAGCATTGATAACTGGTACATTCCGCGCTTTCGAACTAATTATAAACATCAGTCACTAAAACATAATCTCCCTTCGGTTCTAAACACGTACATATTTCCTACTAAGCCTACGATAAACCAGTTGAGGTAGCAATTTCTTAACACATTATGACAAAGTTTTAAACACTGTCTTGAATGTTTCTCACTTAAAAATGTTGGCTTTGTTATGTCTAATGTAGTTGTTGCTTTTGAAATTAAAGATGTGTAAGCTGGTTTTTCTTTTCATTATTATTTCCACTTATACATGCAGTATGTTTTCCTTTATGTGCCACCTTAGAAAATGTCTGACTTCGTATTGAAATTGGTATAATATTGAACTTTCAAATGTTGTCTCTCCTGCATCTAGAATGTACACTGAACATCTAATGTAATACGCTCATTGATGACTGACTGCACTATTGCAATACTAACTGCTTGTCTACCTACTTGATTTGTATTGCGTGCCCTCATGTATGAAAATGTCAGCTTCGATTTTATATTTGTTTTTCTCCCTTGGTGTTTGTATCGCCACGCTGACCTGCCTTGTTGTGGTCTCTTGGGCCCAGTCAAGCTGCCACGAGCAGCTTTTTGCCCAAGAGTTCCTACCATGTATAAGGTGAAATAAACGAATTGAATTGAATTGAAGGTGCTCTCCAGAGCTCGCGCCGACCGAGAACGAAACTGCCGGTGCAATATCGTTGATAATTAATTATTCACACCGCGCACTGCCGTTTTGAGTTCATTCTTAAGGCGGAAGCCTTTAATGCCTCATCGTTGTAAGCAGGAGTTGTCGAAAGAAATGTCACGCTTTTCTATTGGACGAAATGGGCGCGACGTCGTAGTGCGCGAATTTCAAACGGGGCCAATTGTACTTTGGCTAGTAACCATGGAACCAATTAAAGGGATTGTATAGTGATGCTCCAAGTGGGACTGATTTTAGTTAATTAGTTAATTAACCAATTAGCCTAAGTAACCTTTCCAGTCAGACCAGATAAATAGATAAAACCGGGTAGGAAAATGGTCGAGTTGGGGAATCGAAAGAGGGTCTCCAGAGTGCGAGACGAGCACGCTTACCACTCCGCCATGCCAGCTCGATAGTTCGGAATAAACAAACGCGCTTCTAGTGAATACGGTGTATTCGTTTCGTTCACTCTCATCTTCCTCCCTTCTCTTATGGCGAGGTTCAGGTGTCCACCGAGATGTGCGAGACAGATTTTCTTTCGTTAAAAACCAATTTACCGACGAGCAAAGCCCAGAGCCAAACGGGCGATGGCGTTCTGTACCTCCGTGGCAGCGTTGCAAGACGCTGTCGCGTTGCACTCTTAGAGGCGAAGCTTAAAATCTTAGCCACACAGCAGTGACACAACCAGCAACATCGCGCGTAAGGCTTCCGCCTCAGCGCACTTTAGGTCAACAAGGTGCCCCCCTAAATTTTCATGATTGTTAGGCCCTGGGTGCATCTTGCAAAGCAAAAAAAAACAATCAGGGTGAATTTGTTTGTATGTACCTATTTAAAGAAACACGCAGGATGAACAGAAGTTAGCCGGTATCAATATGGTACCTGGTTCTAATCGTGAAGAGACCGCTCTCAGCGGCAACGGCGAATTTTTAAAGATCATCACGATCATCATCATTTGGCTGAATACGCCCACTACAGGAAAAACGCCGCTTAAATACCTCTCCAATTAATCCTGTACAGTGTCAGCTGCGGACAACCTACGCTCGCAAACTTCCCATGCGCCCGCCTAATACCTGCGCTACACGGGTACTTCGAATGACATCTGAGTCGAATGGCAGTCGATACTTGGAATGGCATTCGAACTCGACGGACACCCGCGGTGCTACACGGCACTTTACAAACGGATTCGAAATTTTCAGCTCGTTTTCAGTGTACAACGACGACGACGGTCACACTAGTCCGACAACGGCACTATCACGGTGAACAGCGTCATGTGATTATAGTGAACTATCCAGTTCACTTTAATATTGCAGTGGGACAAGTTTTTTGGCTAAACGACACCGACAAATCCGATCGGCGGACGGTCAGCCTTCATGCCCTCGGGAGTTCGGCGGCTGAGCGAAAACACGCTGATGAGGGGACAGTGCGAATACATGCGCGCTTATACATTATCCGTATTGGAAATAAGCGAAACAAACGGCTGTATTTCACATGACCACACTTGGACACTCAATAGCGATAACCACTTGCCAAATTAATTTCAGTCGACGACGACTCCGTTCCCTTCAGCGACGACTAGGCCTAGCGAGTCCGCAGGGTTGGATCGGTGATTGCGGTGGTTGTGAAGAACGAATTCACAAGTTTTAGCGAATGCAAATGGTCAACGAGTGTAGTTTTGACAACAGTTACATTAAGTCAACTATTGCTTACATCGCAGGACACGCATACGATGAACGGGAAGCGGCGGTGTGACTCGAGCTGCCGAGCAGTGCTTTACGGCCAGCAGCAGTCGTCGCCGTCGCTAGCTTGTGACTAACAAGTTTGGCCATTTCAGTTAACGCGAACGGTCACCAAACATACTTCTGGATAAAGTAGTTTAAAATAAAGTACTGGGCATGTCGGAGGAAGCCGGGAAAATTAGCGAGAAGCGCCGATCGTCCGATGCCAACAACCCGGCTGTCAAGTGTTTCTCAGGCGAGCGATCGCGTCGGCGCTTCCCACAGATTGTCGCACTGCGTAAACAAGCACGCGTACAGCCGGTACAGAAGAGAAGAGATTATTTAATTAAACTAAAGCGCATATTTCGTTTTGTGTCTTGCGAACGAGCACAAGCTGTTCATAAGAAGCGATGAAACCAATGTACGAGGTCTGTTAGAAAAGTATCCGACCTTTGGCCGAAGAAAAAAAACTGGCATAACTGGAGCGTTCGAAACCTAATAACCTTGAAATTAGTCTCCTTGGGGCTCCATATACATCTCCCAGCGGTGCTGCCATTGTTGGAAGTATTCCGAAAAGGCCCTTTTCGGAATGGAATTTAGCTCTGCTGTCGTTTGCAGCCATAATGTCCTTTCTTTTCTGAAATCGCGCTCCATTCAATGGCCTCTTGATTTTAGGAAACTGCCAGAAGTCGTAGGGGGCATATCAGGAGAGTAAGGAGCCTGTTGAACTACAGGAGTCTGGTTTTTCGCCAGAAAAGTCTGAATCAAATGCGAGGAATGTGCAGGAGCAATGCCGCGAGGGATGCGCCAATTTCTTGTTGACCTCAATTCCAGTCTCTTGCGCCGCACAGCGCCACGTAGGCGATGGAGGACATCTCTGTTACTCTTTAGTCATTCTTTCACCCTGTGGGGTGCGTACTCGTGGTGTGCCACACAGAGGGAGTCAAAAAAGCAGTCAGCATCACTTTGACATTGCTGCGCACTTGGCGGGCCTTCTTTGGTCTTGATGACGTGGAATGCGTCCTCTGTGACGACTGTGATGTGAATTCCGGGTCGTACCCGTACATCCAAGACTCGTCACTAGTGATTACGGCGTCGGTGAAGTCAGGTTAACTGTTTGTGGAATCCAGCATCTCCTTTGAGACTTCAACACGAAGCTGCTTTTTCTCCACTGTCAGCAGCTTCGGCACGAATTTCGCTGCCACTCTCTCCATGGCCAAATCTTCGGTGATAATGGAATGTGCAGAAAAATTGCTGATGTCCACCTCTCCCGCAATTTCTCGGATAGTCACACAACAGTCCCGCATCACCACAGCGTTCACTTCGGCAATTACCTGGTCATTTCGGCATGTTGATGGCCGACCGGAGCGTGGCTCTCTCTCCACGGATGTGCGGCCGTCTTTAAACCAGTTGCTCCACTGCTTAATCTGTGTGCTGCTCATAGCATCATCACCGAAAGCCGTCTGAACATTTCGAATGGTTTCCACTTGGTTATCGCCAAGTTTCTGGCAAAATTTGAGGCAGTAGCGCTGCTCCTCTCGCTCCGCCATTTTCCTTGCAACAAAAAACCGACGAGAGCACTGCGCACTGCCTCACTCAAACGCTGCTTGCCAGGGACTGACGCTATCGGCAGGCGGGAAAAAATTCGTGCATGCGCCCGAGGGTTCAAGGTTGACTGCTGTAAGCGGACTTGTTTCATATCCATCAGGTGTTCGCAAAAAAAAAAAAAGAAAGTCGGATACTTTTCTAACAGACCTCGTAAACAGCAGTATGACTGCAGTCGTCCTCATCGGCGCACTCCTGGGGAAATTTCACGCACACGCGGTAAATGTTCATTGGTGTACTATTATCTGCAAGCACTCACTTAGACGGAACACGAACTATTTGCTAAACAAACAGCAGAAGAAAGCGAGTAGCGGGTATTGAAATGAACAGCCACAGAGCCGAAAACAGTCGCGCGGCGGTGGGCGGGGCGAAGCGACGGCGGCGGCGACGGCTATTGGTTGGTTCGGGCTGTGTTCGCGTTTTTTTTTTTTGTGGGGTTTAACGTCCCAAAGCGACTAAGGCTATGAGAGACGCCGTAGTGGAGGGCTCCGGAAATTTCGACCACCTGGGGTTCTTTAACGTGCACTGACATCGCACAGTACACGGGCCTCTAGAATTTCTCCTCCAAAGAAATTCTAGCCGCCGCGGCCGGGATCGAACCCGCGTCTTTTGGGTCAGCAGCCGAGCACCATAGCTACTGAGCCACCGCGGCGGCTGTTCGCGTTTCGAAGGCATTCCAAAATCTGGAATGTCTCCGCAGAGCTCCGTCGACTCGAATGTCATCTGAACCGAATGCCGTTCAAAAAGTTCGTGTAGCAGCGTTAGGTCGGCAGTTGAGTCGAATGACATTCGGTTGGAAGACATTCGAAACGCCCGTGTAGCAGGGGTATAACTCTCTGCCGCCCCCCGCTCCACTCTTGGAATCCACTCCGTTACCCTTACGTACCATCGCCTGCCTTGCCTTCGCATTACATGTTCTGCCCAAGCCAATTTCTTCCTCTTAACTTCAACTAGGATGTTATTACCTGCCGTTTGTGTCCTGGCCCACTACGCCCTCTTCCAATCAGCTAACATTACACGTGTCATAGCTGTTTTCTAATCTTCGCTTGTGGGATGCTGGTAAACTGCCATTCATGATCTGAGAGAACCTGCTATATAACTCCACCCCATTCTTATTCTTCTATTTATTTCCCTCACGTTATCCAGATCTGCGTCACTATCTGGCCTGAGTACACGCAACTTGCTTCCAGCACCTCGCCACCAATTGTAAAGAACAACTGAAATATTAAAAGACGTAAAACGAAACAGAGGTGTCGCCAACCTCGGTCAGTTTCGCAAGCAAAATGTGTGTGTCGCGACGAATTTCTGGCGCGGATCCCAGAGGCTACGCTACTCTTCCATTCCTTCAAAACGATGGACACCCGTCCTTTACAGTAGGGTGGTAAGAATTTTGAATCGACTGACCGGAAGTGTTTCAACTACAACTACCTAGCCGGGCGTCTAGCGCATGCTCTGAGGCGTCGCGTGAATAAACTGCTTTCTTGCTTGTGCTGCCCCAGCCGCACCATTGGCTGTGTCTTACCACTGCCGCACCCGAGCCGGTGAATAGGCGCCAGGCCCTTTCTCCAGAGGAGGCAGTGACGCCCCCCTCCCCCCCCCCAAACCCCCTCCACCAGTTGCCAGCTGCTTACACTCAGATGAATTTTCTGAGAAACGCTTCAATGCTATAGGACGTTGTCAATTGAAAGTATAGTGCGGCTGAGTGAGTTGGCTTCTTAGGCAGTCGTAAAACATTTCGATTCAATAATATAAACCAAACATGTCCCAGCAGAATTCATTAATTCTCTGATTCCTGTTGATGAGCATGATTAGCAGAATTTAAATAGACTATGCGCATATTTTTTCCGATGCAGCCGGTCGCTCCTCGTTAGCACATCTTTAAAACCTGCCCATTTCAATTCAAGTTTTATATGTATTAACAAATACACATTTGACGAGCCCAGAATAAGAAAAATATAAACGAGAGAAATGAAATTTATTATTTAAAGAAAATTTAAAATGAATGAATCATGATGCTGACCGTGACTTTTATTTCGGAACGTCACCTGGAGCCAAACAGCGTCATTGCACAAGATGTTTTCGTCTTCTCAAGATGGGGTCAAAGAAGCACTCCCAAGCCCTTCACATTACAGATGCCGAGCGAGCACCAGGCCGAATGAAACCTTGATCGCATTGTATCACCGGTGGGTACCCAGCCGCACTGGGCAAAGCACCCCGACTCTTCCGCATGCAAGGCAGATACTCAAACCACTAGGCCACCGCTGCGCCACTGCTGCAGCAATGGATGGATGTATAAATGACGAGACGAAGTCCAAGTCTTGCTTCCCCCTCAAAGAACCAAAAGTTGCGATGTCCCTAATAGCCGCCCCAAAAAAGCGGCAAGAAACTGTGCAAGGTCCACTGGCACGCAGAAAGGCGTTTGATGTGGATAATTTTGGAGCCTTCACTGCGCATGCTGGTTTGACGGCAATGATGCTTCGCCGAGCTCAGTTGCGTGCTACTGACACGCTGAGTCTAGCGCAGTATTCTTGGATTGTGACCAGGTTGCACGAGCGACGTATGCGGTCGTATTTTGGCGCGCAGGCCTCCACGTATATTTCGCGATCATTGGCAAGGTATGTGTCATTCAGTGCTTGGGCTTTGAGCTGGCAGCGTGTGTCATGGGGGCCGGATAGCATGGGAAAAGCTTTCCCCAAGGGTGCGGTACACACGGGAGCACCCAGCTGCCGTTCTCGGCCCGTATGTACAAACGTTCGCCGCCAATACATCCGAAGTGTCGCCCCTGCCCCAGCCGGAAAGTCGAATGCATTTCTTACATAGCCTTTTAATTCCGAGGAATGCCTCGTTGGTGTTTGCAGCTACGTGGTCTTTTCTGTGTATTATTTTGCAAGCGTATTAACTAGCATAAGAGTTACCACGCTTTGTCATCCCTCCAGTTGTTACGATAAAGCACGAATTCCTCCGCGGTTAGCTAGCGAAGACGTCGTAGCTGCGGAGTGGAAGTGCGGAGCGGAAGACTGGACCCCCAAAATTTCCAAAATATTTGCCCGGGGGTTGGATTGCTGGATGGAAAATTTATGTTTATGCTCCAGGGACGGAGCGATTGTGAGTGGTTAATTACTAAGTGCAACGCCAGCGTTCATTTTAATATTCGAGATTTACCCTACCAACCGGAGGTTCTCTTCTGATGGTCTTGCTCAAACAAAAAAAAAGCCTGTGGGTCAACTACTCTTGCACCTGGTGAGAGAGTGAAAGCTCTGGTGTATCGGGCCACTATGCGCGGCTTCGCGTCTGTAAAGTTGTGTACGTTCCCTACACTGTAGATAGGCAGCGCGTCCACCCTGCCACCCTGGCAGGTGACATTTAATGGTTGATAGCGAGAGTTTGCTCACTCAGTGAACGCTGCGGCCGATTGCTGCAGTGCCAGGAGTCTGCGACAACGTTGTCAGCGCTGAAGCATGCGGCCCACATCTCTCTCTCATCCCCCCTTCCCCCCAACGTGCCTCAAAGCGCGATTCACGCGTCCACTAACCCGGAATCCAGTTAAGCGCATTTCCTTTCCTGAAAATCATCGCAGTCCAAAACGTTGTTAACACGTTGTTAAGTGGTTAACACCAACGCCAATGAACACAATTAACGCCGACGGCCTGTGGCTTCAGTGCCGAGTTTATGCCAAAACGTTGTCTATGCCAACGCATGCGGCGCACATCTGTCACTACCACCACGTAGCTTAAAGCACGACTGAGGGGTCCACTGTTCCAGGGGGCCAGTTATGCTTCTTCCTTTGCTTTTGAAGCTCCCGCTCTTCATCGCTTTCATTGCTTAAAGCGCGGCTAAGGTGTCCATTATTCAATTGGGCCAGTTATGCTTTTTCGTTTGCTTTCAAAGCTCCTGCTCTTCATCGCTTTCATTGCTTAAAGCGCGGCTAAGGTGTCGATTATTCAATTGGGCCAGTTATGCTTTTTCGTCTGCTTTCAAAGCTCCTGCTCTTCATCGCTTTCATTGCTTAAAGCGCGGCTAATGTGTCCATTGTTCAATTAGGCCAGTTATGCTTTTTCGTTTAATTTCGAAGCTCGCGCTCTTCATCGATTTCATTGCTTAAAATGCGTCTAAGGCGTCCATTGTTCCAAGTGGGGGAGGAGGGGGGGAGCAGTTATGCGCCTTTCCTTAGCTTTCGAAGCGTCTGCTCTTACCTTTGCTTCATCTGAAGACCAAGTGAAGGCGACATCTCCAGACACGGTGACCTTGGCTTTTCCTATCGTAGTGCAGCTTTCACTTCAATATTTCACCGCGAATGTACAGGAATAATGCACCGTTAAATTCGCTATGAAATTGTTTACATTTCGTGACAGCAAAATTAGCTCTCAAAAGCAATTCTACTACCAGTTGCTTTGTGATAAAATTGATTACTGCGCACTTGAATTACAATTCACCGTTACAGCTATATACGAATTTCAGTGTGAATATATTTCCCGAAGGCATTTCTAGCACAGTAGCAGTGTTAGTGCCTACAGATGGGAGTAGATAGGTAAAATGTTGGAAGTGGATACGGCGTTTTTTTACTTCGCGTTCTTCTTTTTCTGAGTGTTTTGAGGGCAAAATTATCAACATAATGACGCTAACAGCGATCAGTGCTTTAGAAGACTAGAGTTTAGCAGTTTAACCAACATGGCGGGTGGTAGTGCAGTCAAATAAGCCAAGAAAGCCGTCGGACACACAGCAGGATTGTGCTGGATGCCTTCTTGCACTCTATTCACGTCATGCAACACTAGTTGTGCGCCATGGCACCCTTGCCAAGAATGGCTTACTTCCTGAATTAATTGTAATTCAGTGAGATTTGTCTCTGGACAAATCCTGCATTTAATTAGCAATCAGTATGACAGAGAATATCGGCAACACAATGAAGAAAAACGTCCAGGTAATAAGAGAGGGTGTAGAAATTTGCGCAAGAAATCTAGGAAATGAAGATAATATTTACATGTTCAGATAGTAAAAATAAAATAGTCGATGAACCTAATCCACAATTAAAGTTCAGAAATATTGAATGGCGCCATGTAGACGGGGTTCGCAATGTTAGGCGTCCTGTCACGTCCGAAACTGATTGTGCTTGAGCTGCTGCTGGGAAGAGCTATCTTCAGCTTCAAGTACATAATCTCGCACCAGTGATGGTAGGCGGCCTGCAGCCACCCCGCAGGCAGGACCGACGACATGCTGCATTTCGACTGCGCCGCCGCATACTGCACAGCGTGTGGTAGGACGACACTGGGGCTAGCTACCACCAGCGCAGCAGACCCACCGGCAGCAAGGTCTGTGTCGTTGTGGCGTGGTCGAGCGCCAGCATGGAACAGAAGCAGGCCTCCGTGGACGAGGTGTTCTGCTTCTGGAGGCCGCGGTCTCTCGCAAGTGGTTGGTCGTGAGAAGCGGCGTGGCGGTGAACGACACGAACGTGGTGGTAATCTTCGTCGTGCTGGCGGTGCGGAACGTGCGCACTGAGACGCCGAGCGTGGTGTGCGCGGCGTAGACTGCGGTTACGACCGACTCGCCTTCCACGTTGACCGGAGCGATCATATTTGTCGTCAGTTGTAGGCACCTTGCATTGATGGAGAATGGCAACAGGGTAGGTCTGAGCAAAATCACGACGGCGTTTCGAAGACTTGGCGAAGAGCGCTATGTTCTCCCTTGAGTCGGTTAGATGAACGCAGGCGACAACCGCCCGAAGCCTGCACGTAGTTACTCCCTTCGCAAGAGGGCGCTGAGTTCCCGGCAGCCAGGCTTGCATCACGAAGTAGGGGCTCCACTGTGGCTGTGGATCTTCGAACTGGAACCTGCATGGATGGTGCGCCTTCATCCCAGCAGGGCACACAACAGCAGCTCCCAGGCAAAAGGGTGCGGCTCGCTTTCGGGTGTCACCGCCGGCCACTGCGCCGCACCAGGCTTGAAGAACGGCTCCGCAGCTTTGCCAATGGTCAACGTCGCCGTCTGTGGACGATGCCGGTGCCGCCAGTGCAGGTTCAGCAGAGCGCTCGAAGACGTCCCGTTGCCCGAGTTGGGGACCCCGAGGGACGACTTCAGAGGTGTCTTCGAGCCATGCAGCGGCAATGACGTGCTGTTGGGGCTCGAAAACTGTCGGCGGCCTGCACGAAACGATCGTCGTGTGACTAACGCCGAACGCGACTCGACGCCGCGTGACCCGCGAGGGTGAAAGGCGCTCCCTTCTTCTTTCTCTTTGTTGTGAGAGCCTGGAATGGTGTGCAGAGGCCGGCTGATGTGCTCTTAGTGGGCACGCAATCGCTGAGCTGTTAGCACACTTCTTTTATTTTTTACACCGAGCAGCTGCTTAAGGGATAATATTTCGAACACCCGTGAGTGTTATCAACTGATTCGGGACGTCAACGAAGAAAAGGGAGTAGAGGAAAAGGAGAAAGAAGAATGCGAAGAAGTACAAGAAGAAGGTTAGAAGTGTCGGCAACGGCAATATCCAGCCAATAGTCTTCACAGTCAGACCGAGCATCGGCGTCGCTTTATCTGTGATTTTCACGAAATAGACGCCACGCTGCGGGGGCACCTAGAGCTAGTCCAATAAGGATCAGCACGCGCGAAACCACGTTGCGTGCTTCCTTGTGGCTGCTAAACCGGCACATTCAACCTAGGAGTGTAGTAAATAGATGGATAAGCCGCCAATTATCGCTGCATGATTTTCAGCTTGCGGTAGCACTGACAGAGCACGGAAACAGGGTCTTTTCCCGTTGTAGAGGACCAGCATCAGGTCCATAAAAGCGATCTTCTTATTAGGCACACGGCATATATTTCGAAACAGTTGGTGAGCCGAGACCAGAAGTTCGGTGCGTGACTGTCTCTCTAGTGGCACTAGTGGCAGGTCTATGAGGCATGCATCTATGGTGACATGGTCCTTTTTTATGAACGCAAGGAGGGGCATGGGGATATCAGGATTTAATTGGAATTACATTTCACTCTGAATATTTTTGCACTTGGTTATTAGCCATTCCCACGGTGTTCGAGTGATCAGTCAGGTACACCGGCGAATGATTACAGTCCAATACAATCAAACGATAAGTATTGTATCACAGTGATCTTATATTCATTATATGCCTCACGTCCACAGCCTACAAGCCCTGAGCACAAGGCCTGTTAATTACTGCGAGGAAACATAGCTCATGAAAGGCAATCTCACTGATCTTACTTTGGACCTGTACGCAACACTAGAAATATATACTCACATTTAATTTAGCACAGGTTTTAAAAAATTATGAGCAGGATAAAGCTCAGAATGGCCCAGCTTTATCGGTTAAAATTGAAGCTACATTGGTTGACAAATTTTTCTAGGTCGTTTGCTACGAAGCACCCTGAAAAACTGATAATCGACGGATGCTGCTTACCTGATCCTCTGGTTTTATCAATCAGAGGTTTACATGCGAGTTCATCATCGATGTCATTCATTTAGGATCTCTTCAAACCACGCGTCGACCATCTTCTCTGCTTTCATGCCGGCCGATTTCAGACGCTAGACACCGCTTTCTTCCTTGCAGGTTGCTTATTATTTCCACCGTCGAGAAAAGACAGTTCCGGCCACACGAGGGTGTCACCTAGGGTGCCTGGATGCGTCCTCTCGCCTCCGCCCAATTCAGTTTCAGGACAACAGTCTCGTCATGTGCGGCGTCCGCCATTGCACAGCCCACTTCTTGGGTAGCACTCTGCAAGCACTCTGATAAGCCGCTGATTCTCGTCCGCATGCGCGTTTCGTGCTGACACATTCACTCGAAGAGGTGGCAAGGCGTAATAACAGATCAAAGGGGCTCAATTCTTTATGGTATTGTATTTGTCCGCGTAGAGGTGTGCGATTTCTTCATTTCAGCTCGTTTACTTCTTGACATCGGGGAGAAAGGGCTGCTTGATTCGCATGAAGTCGACACCATCGACGAACAAGCAAGCACCACTTTATCGAGAAAGTTTGTAAAAGGTGCGATTTTCCGAAGGCTGATTCCGAAGGCAATCCTCCGTAGAGCCGCAATATTCAATCGACTCTGGTGCCCCTTCAGAGTCGTCGAAATCGCCAATGCGCTATGCATGGTAGAATATGGACGGGCAGACCTGTTTTTTATATAACACAAAAACCCACCAATCAAACCAACCAAGCAAGGTAACCCGTCCTTCATAGGGATACACACACAAATTTGCAGCACAAACAAACGACACGATTTGTTTCATGGGCGTAAGGAGATCCATTGCAACCAATTTCAGTCGCAGGCGTGGAGTTCAGTATATTCACTACCCCTGTCAGACGAACCAGAGTAGTGTCATTTTCAACGATGGCAACTCGCTTTTAGTGGAATTTGCATCGTGTCACGCGACGAACACTAATGACACTTGCTGCTCAACGCACTCGGCGCGCAGTGAGATTGGCGAACTCACCACGCTTTTCCCGAGGGGCGAAGTGTATAAAATAGGGAGCAGCGTTTCAAAAATGGAATGCAATGTGGGCGAAAATAACAGCGTTTTATTGAACGTAGCTATTTTTTTACTCCTTTTTCTATGTAAACTAAATTTAAGCTATTCATGAAATATGCATATTGCACAAATTACAAGAAATATTCTTGCATTCAGCTGCAGTATTCGTTGAGGCAGCCGCAGCGGCACGGCTATCGTCGCTGTAGCATGACGACCGTAGCAACCATCTAGAAACCGTGTTGCTGCTATGTTGCGGAAGCGTTGCAGTGGCTCTAGTCCAGGCGGTGTGTTTGCCAGCGCAATGTAGGTGTACCATATGGAATCCTGCACAGCGGCCGTAAAAAGAGAACGGGCGTCTTGGTCATAGTCAGAAACATATGCCTTCATAAGGCTATGGGGAGACAGTCTGGGCGACCTTCTGCGCACGAAGCGTAACGTAGAAGTGTACACGGCCATTGCTGTAAAGTTGCAGGTAGCCGGCATCAATAATCGCACCCAAGGAGCGAAAAAAAAATCAGAGACATGCGCAAGAAATATAGGTGTGTTCTGTGTTTCGGATGCTCTCGCAGACTGGCATGATATGCATCTCTTCCGCGTACAGTTTTGCGTGATTTTGTACAAGTTTTACCCCGTCCTCAATGATGCCACCTCGCACGTTGCGAATGCAAATAAGAGACTGCTGTCAGCTAGCCTATTTTGAAGCGAAAGCTTCACTACGGTACCAAGATCAGCCTTCGCCCTGCCAGCTATTTTCACCTTCAAATGACCTTGAGCTTCGAAAGCAAAGGAAAGGCGCATAACTGAGCCCCTGGGACAGTGGACTCCTTAGTTGCGCTTTAAGCTACGAAACCAATTGAGCGCGAGCTTGGAAAATAAAGAAAAGGCGCATAACTGCCCTCTTGGAACAGCCGTGCTTTAACCTATGCGCGGTAGTGACAGATGTGCGCTACATGCGTTGGCATTGATAACGTTGTGGCATTCAAGCGACACTGAAGCTTAGACGGTCGGCGTTCATTCTAGTCATTGTCTTTGGCGTTAACGACGTTTTCCAATACAATGATTTTAAGGAAAGGAAGTGCGTATAACTGGCTCCCTGGCTCAGTGGACACCTGAATCGCGCTTGTAGGTACGTGGGGTGGTGTGGACTGCATGCTTTAGCGCTTGCCAACATTGTGGGAGACTCGCGGCATTGCTACAATAGGCCGCAGAGTTCATTGGGTGAGCAAACTCTCGCGATCAACCATTAACTGCCACCTGCAAGGGTGGCAAGGTTGGTGCACTGCCTATCCAGTGTACGGAACGCACACAACGTTACAGACACTTATAGTTGCCCGATACGCCATAGCTTTCGCCCTCCAGCCAGGTTAAATAGTAGTCGAACCGCAGCTAATTTTCTGTATTCTGCTATGCTCATAGTCACCCTCGGGCATAGTCAACATCGAATACGGCTTTGAATTGATGTGGTGTCGAGCTAACACTGAAATTAAAAGTGGTTCACGCCTGGTATTTATGTACGACTCATCTGATTTGTACATGTGTCAAGTCATACACGTGTATACGCATGTGTAAATTGCTTGCTACATCGAACGGCTGGAAACTCATTGCTCATCTTTGTCTCATGCAAAGGTTCCTTCCCTTGTTTACCCATTACGTTGCACTAAGCCCGGTTTCTCATTTCAGAATCTAATAGCCAATTAAGGACAGGTCATCCATTACCTTGCGACATGCCCGTATTTTTGGGACACTTAATTAACAGTAGAGGCCATAAGGTCAAGCCGTGTAAATCAGTTTATGCTCTTGTTCTTGCAGGTTTCTCAGCCGTGGGAAAACAATTGGATCTGGGTGCATCACCTGGGGATATTTTGGGGATCTGCACCGGTTCCTGGGCTCCCTGCATGTTAATCAATGCAGCTTCATGGAGGAATCAAACTTCAATGAAAATGAATCTGCTGGGCAGGTGTGTAGTCAACGCGAATGTTTTTGTTTGTGGTAACTGCTAAAAAAATGGCTAACAAGATTGATTTCAGTGAATGCAGCCCATACTTGAAGCCGCAGGGAACAGTAGGCTGTACTTAAATAATCCCTTTATGCCGCACTTTACATTTTCTTGAATTTTTTCAAACTACAGTACCCTGAAACTGCATGTAGAGTCACCCCTGCTAAACTTTAATGCAGAACATACGTATCTTTTGTGATCCTCCTCAGCATGCTGAATGGAAAAGAAAGGGGTCCGAGGAACCAGACGTGGCGCATCCTGAAGTGAAGATGCTGTTATTACAGCAGTGATAGCAGATGATGCACCTGAGCCCTTTTCTGACACGATGGCTTCGTTGCCTTTAGCAGTGGAGTGCCCGAGGCGGCGAGCTCACCCAGTCCACCCAAGGGGCAGCGTCCAGCTGTAACAAATGGGCTGGCAGCCTCAACAGCGATTGTTGAGCAGCTACTTGAGGAGCAGCGGCAGCTACGCTGCGCAACAGAACGAGAGTGAGCAAAGGACAGTGCGCTCAGAGAATGCCAGTTGGCTCTCCAGAAACGTGCTGCCAGTCGGGAAGACGGGTTCGTGGATGTTTTATAAAAACCTGTGAAAAGATGAATCCAGCCAGCTCGAGAGGGTACAGCTTTCGAGCTGTTTATTCCACTACCTAACTCGCAGCTTCCCACCACTATGGCAGGATACAGCTGAAGAACGAAGCGGCTTTTCCCCATCTAAGGACTCGCTTCCAGACAATCGCATCGGCCGGATCTGATGAACCTACTACCATGGCAAAGCACAGAAGTTTAACATCTCCGACCATGGAGGGGAAGGACTATACGCTTTCATCTGCCACACCCTCCATTGTGATGCTACCTGTGTCATGGGAATGTGCCGACTCCATTGGATGAAAGGGGGTTTCTTTCACGAGGAAAAAGCTTCCTTGTGCTTGTGTTGTATCCAACTGAACATTTCTAGATAGAAAACAATGCTGCACATTAGTACAACAACGAGCGAAGAGATGAATTCCAGGATATATATTAACGCAATGCAGAAAAGGGACAAAAGACTGCGAAGAAGTGAAGAACATGAGAAAGTGCCTTTAGACAAAGATGTGCATGCGAGTAGCACGGCAGGCACATGGGTACCATTGACTAGTGGCACTTCAAGATGAGGGCTACACTTGCTTTCAAAAAAAGCTCGCCAGTGTATCTCGCACTACTTCAACTTGCCCATCACTCACTGTGGGGATCTGAGATTGTTGCCCATAGGCACCATCAAGTGCAGTCACTTGCCGTCCCCTCTGCTGCGCAACACCGTACTTGAACGTTTCACAAATGTTTTGAAGCAAGCAGGCAGCCCGGACTGTTTGTTTCGCATTTCGCAGTCTACTGTCAATTCTTTTCAAAACAAAACGCGAACGGCCTTTCACTCGTCCAGAAGTATTTTCTGCAATTCTCCCAGATTTTGAGAAGTTGTAGTTGAGCGCTACTTGAACCAATAACGACCAATAAAAATGTAACGGAGAGCTTTTCTTTATTTTGACCACATAAGGCTCCCTTATAAAGAAAAATAGATGAATGAAATTTGGTCTTGATTTATTTATTCATTTCGAAGTTAAGCAGGTGTACATTTTACAGTACGCTCGGTCTTTCCTATAGCACATGGGGATACATCGCTCCGCTCCTAGTTGGTAGCGCAAATTTTGTTAATATGCCCGTGATTTTCACGCAGGGTGTTGTAACACTTCGTGCAGGGCCTCATTGATCTTTTCTTACTGCACTGCCCCGCAGTTATTCTAATTTGCGCGGCAACCATTCTCGTTTTCAAAGAAGCATCAGACAGGATTGAGCCAGTGTGTGCACGAACTGCTAGTTGCTGCATGCCAAGGCGTGAGTAATGAAGAGTAACGTTCTTACCAAAGCACAAATAGTCAGCAGGCTCGTTTCTAGCAATTTGGTTGATTGTTCAGGCGTTCATAATTGAAAAGTTGAGCTGTCATGTCGACAGCCCACCGCCTCCCCCCCCCCCCTCTTTTTTTTGTCCCTGATGCCGATGTAGAGCAGTTGATGATATGGTCCGAAAAGTCGACACCTGCCATACCACTGTGGTAAAATAAAAGGAGTTTTGGCTTACAAAAGTTCTATTTTTCAATCGCTCTAGGCAACCACCGCTTTACAAAACATGCATGATAAATAATATTGTAGTTGCAGGTCATATTGACTACACTGTTGTGGTTAGTCTACAATAAAAGCACGTAATCTACACTATTGAATCAAGAACCAAATTTTCCTAGCTGCTTCTATTCCATTGCTTTATTAGGGCCGAGTAGACACTTCCTAAGCGCGTTTTGGTGAACGGTGACTGTAGCCCGAAAATCCTCCCGGCGGAGTGTTACAGAGAGTCTTGACTAGTAAAAAAAATGCCAAAAAATAAAAGGTCTCTAAGCGCTCAAATCACCTCAGCAACGACAGGACAACATGCGCTGCCGAAAGTTTCTTTTCTTAACCCAAGTACTTTCCGCAGTAGGTGCGAAATGCATAACAGTAACCGTCTGCTCTGCGGAACCTCCTGTTCTTGTAACCAAACCTTCATTATAACTAATTAAAGTCACAGCATCGTCATTTCGGGACAACTAGCGAGAAGTACAGCATTCTCTGGGGCCTCGCTGAGCATACGAAGTTTTTTTTCCGAAAAATTGCAGTGAACCACAAGATCTACGACTTGGAATAGATAGGCGCCGTTGTGCCCACAGGAAGACCCAGCGTACTATAGAAAGTACAGCAGCGTATAATTCCTCATAGCGCAAAAAAGCCAAAGCTGGTGGACATTCAAAGAATCCATTGTTTACCTTCGTCTTTCGTGGTGCTCTATACTTGAAACTAGCATAATATGTACATAAAAGCGGCCGCGAGAAAATCAGAACCCGGCGACTGCCGGTGCAGTTCGTGGGAACAAACATCGTGAAGTTTCGCCAGAGACAGAAGACCTACTGAGGAATTGAAACGCGCCTTCTTATTAAGGGGCGTCGGCCGATCCCCTGGTGATAAAAACACGACCTATTTGAAGAGAAAATTTGATCTTTGGTGTTCAAATCGTAAAAAATTAACTGTACTTTTAAATGTACGCTTGGCGATAATGGGTTAAGGTGCGCCTTTTTTCGCATTCGCATCAGGCTTAAACAAGTTCGCTGTCAGCGGAATGGCCTGATCCCACAATTTATTTCACAGGTGTGCTGTCTGTCATCACCACAGCAGAAAGAAACTGCTTCCATCCAACCACCTTACGGAATCGGGAATGGCCGTACACATGGGCGTCGTGGCACCTGCCTGGGCTTCCGATGTTTATGTAACAGAAGCGGCAGTGGTGGCCAACCAATGCCAGGAGGATCATATACTGTGCCTGCATGGAAATCAAAGAGAAAAATAAGCCCTATTGTGCACACAGAGATCTTTTTGGAACTTAATGCAGTAAACATGAAATTCCTTCTATGTCGCAGCGTGAACTTCAATTCTTGGAAGAAATTTCAATAAAGTAACTATGTAGTAGTAGTATGTTTATTTGGCCATATTATATACAATATGCCCTCGAGGTGGGGCTAAAGGAGGTAGACCAAGCATGCCTCCTGACAAGGCCTACACCCCGATCACACATCATGGAAAGGGGGGTCGAATGGACAAAAGGTAAAAAACAATGAGCAAACATGATCACAATAGAAAATAGTTAATGATAGACAATAATAAATATCAATTAACAATAAACAAAACATTTCATAATATGCACATTAAAAAAAAAGCACAACACAAACACACACTCAAAAAAAACTAAGTATACAGAATTAGCTAAATTTAACCGGGGGGAAAAGAATCGTCAGTTTTTTCTTGAATACAGACACACTATAACTTTCTAAAGCAATCTGAATAAGAGACTGGTAGGCATTACACAATGTTATAATTTGATAATCGGTTGTTTGTTTACCATAATTTGTTCTGGGTCTTGCAGTAGATAGGGCAACGGAACGCAGACCATACGCAACGTTTCTTGAATTATAAGTATTAGAAAAAGAGCTAAAGTCATGCTTGACTTTATAAAAAATGTGAAGAGCCGAACTAAAATTGTATGAATGAAAGAAATTGCAAACATGAAATGTTTCGAAAAAAATTGCTTCAACAGATGAACTTGAACTTAATAAACGTAGAGCTCTTTTCTGGAGAGAAAGCAATTTGTATGAATCAGTTTTGTTGCATGTACCCCAAACTAGGTTGCAATACACCAGGTGAGAATGAACAAGAGCAAAATATAACTGTTTTTTAACTTGTAGTGGGAGGAGATGTCTAACACGATAAATAACATAAATAGATCTGGCCATTTTTAGTCTAATGTAGTTTATATGATCAGTCCAACCCAAATCGCTACGAAAAAACACACCAAGGAACCGGCAACTATGAACTTGCTCGATGTTAAAGTCATTAAAATATAGTTTGATGTGATGATCTAATGGTTTGTTTTTTGGATGGAAGAGCATAAACTTTGTTTTGTTTACGTTTAATTGAAGTTGATTAACATAGAGCCAAACCGTTAACTCCTCAAGCCAGGCATTCCATTGGTGTTCAATTACTTGGAGACTGGAGCCGGAAAAAAAGACATTAGTATCGTCGGCATACATCATGATATTAGGAGTTAATGGAATGTTTACAATGTCATTAATATAGAGAATAAATAAAAGTGGTCCCAAAATTGAACCCTGAGGGACACCGAATTTTATCATACCAAAACTGGATTTTAAATCATGAATCTGAGTGTACTGTATCCGTGCAGTTAGATAGCTTTCCAAAAGTGAATTTGCCACTCCACGGATCCCGTAAGTCTTTAATTTATGGAGCAGTATTGTATGTTGCACATAATCGAAAGCTTTGCGCAGATCAAGAAAAATTCCAACAGAAAAAAGCTTAGTTTCAAAATTGTTAATTATAGAGTTCTTAATATCTAACAGAGCAGATTCTGTTGATTTACCGGCCTGAAAGCCACACTGTTGGGGGCAGATAAGATGTTTAGCTTGTAAGAAATTGTTTAGTCGCCTATAGAGTACACGCTCAGCTAACTTCGAAAACAGAGGCAATACCGAAATAGGACGGCAATTATTTGGGTCATTTTTGTTGCCTCCTTTGAATAAAACGATAACGCGCGCGACTTTTAATTTGCTAGGGAATACACCAGAAAGTAGCATTCTGTTACAAATATGCGTAAGAGGGCCAGCAATAATATTTACAGCACATTTGATAGGAAAAGCAGCAACTTCGTCATCTCCAGGTGAGCAGGTGTTCCCAAAAGAATTAATGATAGAAATAACTTCATCCACTGAAGTAGGGGACAAAAATATAGATTCAGTACTGCAAGAGGGTAAGTATGAGTCTACAGTCCGAGTTGAATGACAGCTAGCAGAGGGTCGGTAAGCTCCGGCAGCTAAAAAGTGTTCATTCAGCATATTGGCAAGTGAAACTCCAGCATAATTCACCCCATTGACTTTTAGCTCAGAGGGAAGACAATTCTTCCTGTTTCCTATAATAACGTTAATACCTTGCCAAAGTAATTTAGGATTGCGTAAGATTGACGAAAACTTATTAATATAGAAAAAAGATTTAGCTTTCTTTAGATCTGAGTTTAATTTATTTCGAAACTTAAGGAATTGACTACATAGGTAAGCTTTTCTTCCAAACTGGAATATCTGACACGAGAACCGTAGCAGGCATTCACTGTTTTCATCTTGTTCAGAATGGGGAAACCTAGCTTACTGAAACAAAATTATTTACAAAAATTACCTTCCCTTTTAGTGAAAGTAGTCGGCAGCGTGTTCATTTTGTGGCGATACCGGGAAGTGGCAGCCGCCATGGGCGCCGACGGCGTGCGGGAAGCCGTGGACAGCACAAAACTTTCGCACGTGCACCGCCGCCTAGGTCACAACGCTCCATGCGTGGCCATTTGGCCTCCAGATTCTCAAGGAGGACCTTGAAAAATTCTCTTTAGATCCCGTTCACAGTGGCCCGTCCGAGAGCAAACAGGTGTGCGATGGTTCTGTCTTGTGGGGTCGACACCAAACGGTAGAGTCTAACGGCGACTGGCTTCCCGACAGAGATTGCAGCCCACATGTTTGTGTCCTGTCGTGACCACTGACGCCAGCACGTCTCGACCAAGTACTTGAATGTCGTCTACAAAACACGAAAGGACTGCTTAAAGTGGGATTCGCACAAATTAAGCAATCTTTCTTCGAACCACCACTCATTCCTCTCAAAGGCCCATCGCCATCTGTTTATTGTGAACAAGCTGCCGGATTTGCATATGCTGTTGAAGGTCCCCAATTCTGTTCGCTTGCTCGTTGATGGCTAGCTGCAGCAACCTGTGTTCAGAAAGGTGCTGCGCTCCAAAACACCTGTATGTCCTCACCACTTCTTTGCAATCGGATTCGGCGAGTTAGCTGCGCAGAAACATCGTCGCTGTTAGTCGCCATGATGCTTCAAAAAGCCCAGCATCCCTCTTGTGTTGTGTCGTCTTGCAATACCTTATTGTAATCGCCAATATGGTGCGAAGTTCCAAGATCATATTAAAAAAAGATTACAGAATTTATAATTGCAAGAAAACAGTACATTAAAACGTTTAAGGGCGATACAGTCACACATCTGTAACTGTATCTTTCGTGATGGTTTGTTTCCTGAAAAAATTAAAATTGCCCGCGTCTGCGCCGTACACAAGGGATGCGACAAGAACGTTTTCGGGAACTACCGTCCTGTTTCCGTACTTCCGATGTTTTCAAAGATAGCGGAGCACGTAATCAACAGTAAATTGAGTAGCTTCTTATACAGCAAGGGCGTCATCAAACCGCAGCAGTACGGGTTCCAGAAAAGTAGATCAGTGGAGTCTGCTTTGTTAAACATAAAAGAAAAAATCATTTCGAACATTGAAAATAAACTTTACACAGTAGGCATATTCTTAGATTTCAAGAAGACCTTCGACTACATTCTTTTCTATAAACTGGAAAGATACGGTGTTCGTGGAACTTCGCTACGTTTAATCAAGGGTTATTTGCAGAATCGACTCCAGTACGTTGCGTTTGGTAACGTTAAATTAACTTTGAAAGTTATAAAATATGGTGTGCCACAGGGTTCGAGTTTAGGACCATTACTGTTCCTTCTCTATATAAACGATATTGTAATGATACCGCAGACACCTAACATTATCTTGTACGCAGATGACACAAATGTATTTTTCAGTGGTCCCGATCTTGTGGAAGTAATGGATACGGCAAATGGGTGGCTTTGTATTCTGTCGACATGGTTATCCTCAAACTAGCGCTTAATGTAGAAAAAACCAATTATATAATATTCCGACCAAGGAATAAGTTAATTCACAATGATATAAAGTTAATATTTCAGGGCCATCAAATTAATAGAGTGGATGTACATAAGTTCCTAGGCGTGTACTTCCATGAGCATCTGAGCTGGACACATCACGTATCAAAACTGCGGATCAACGTTTCAAAAACGCTTGGCCTCCTCAACAGCTTAAGGTTTATTTTGCTAGCTTGGTTTAAACAGAAACTCTATTACGCAATGATTTTTTCCCGCCTATACTACTGCATACTAGTTTGGGGCAGCACTGGTAAGGGTAACTTAGAAAAACTGTACGGCCTGCAAAAGAAGTGTATCAGATTTATAGCAAATAAATCGCGATATGAAAATGCATTCCCTTTGTTAAGCATGAAATGCTTTTAGTGCCCGTTGTCGGCAGTGTGGTGACGTCACGCCGAGACCGAGAGCCATCATCCGGGCACTGAATTCCACTCATCCGGGCTCTGAAACGAGAACATCCGGGCACCGTACGAGACTTATCGAGATTCAACGAGACTCTCTAAGCTCTCCTATGGGACCGGCATACAAGCGCCGGTTGCTCTCCAAACGAGTCACAAAAAATAACTGCTGCCAGTGTCTTCTCAATGTTTATCAATATATCAGTCGAGCTGTGCATTTGATAATGCACGGAATTATAATTTCCGATTTCTAATAACGCGTGCAAAAAGCACATAGATCCCACAAAAATTACGAGGAACTTTAGCGGCTAAAGTGGTGAAAGGCGAAAGCCTGAGTGCTGCATTCTGCTACGCGATTGTTCACTTTCCATTTTGTTGGTGCATTAATTAACTGCTCATTAATGAGCCTTAAGCTTCGCCTTCAGGAGTGGAACGCGACAGCGTGTTGCAGCGCTGCCAGGGAGTCCACGGAACGCCACCATCCGTTCGGCGCGATGCCTTGCCCTTTGAACGCAACGCTTTTTGAGGAAAGGAAATGGCGCTGTAATTCTCTGTCATCTCGGTGGACACCTGAGCCGTACTGTACAGGAAGGGAGGAAGTGTGAGTGAAAGAAGAAAGAGGGGCCGTAGTGAAGAAAATGAAAACTGTATTTGAGGAAAGGAAATAACACATTAACTGTCTCACATATCTCAGTAGACACTAGTCGAAAATTGTATTTGAGGAAAGGAAGTTGCGCAGTAACTCTCACATATTTCGGTGAACACCCGTCAAAATTCGCGCGTGGTCACGTCACGACAATTTGGACCAATCAGAAACGCGGACAAATACGACTTGCTCGTCGGTAAATTGGTTTTTGAGGAAAGGAAATGTGTCTCGCATATCTCGGTGGACACCTAAACCTCGCCGTAACGGGAAGAGAGGAAGATGGGAGTGAACGAAGATACCGTATTCGCTAGACGCACCTTTGTTCATTCCAAACCATCGAGCTGGCATGGCGGAGTGGTAGCGTGCTCGACTCGCACTGCGGAGACCGGGGTTCGATTCCGAAGCTCGGCCAATTTCTTACTCAGTTTTATTTATTTATCTGGTCTGACTAGAAAGGTTAATTGGACTAATTGGTTAAGTAAGCAATTAACTAAACTCAGTCAAACTTACTTGGAGCATCACTATACGATCCCTTTAATTCGTTGCATGGTTAGTAGCCGAAGTACAATTGGCCCCGTTTGAAATTCGCGCACTGTGTCGTCACGACCGTTTCGACCAACTGAAAAGCGTGACATTTCTGTCCACAGCTCCTGCTTACAACGATGTGGCATTAAAGGCTTCCGCCTTAATGCACTTCGTTGTCATACGTGATCTGTTAGGGGCTTTGAGAGAAGCCCGCTTAGAGAAAGAAGGGAGCTCCAGGGCGAGAAGGGTTTCGGCTGAAAAACTGCTTTCGCGTGCTCCCCAAGGATGGCGCTGCGGTCCTACACTCACGCATGTAAAAGACCGGCCGCAGGGCCTTCATGCCCTTTCCCCCTCTGGCAGGCAGATAGATGTATACACGCTTGCGGAGTATTCGAACGCGCTGCATATACATTCTTGTCAGGCCTGCGTCTCGTCGTGTGCGCGTACGCTTCTGCATCGTCCTGCATTTCAATGCCGCCACCGTCACAGCTGCTTAAGCCGAGCAATGGAGCCTGTGTTAGGCCCGTAAACATTTCTTGCTTACTCTACTCTCGGTTTGCGGGAGAGGCATTTTTTTTTTTAAATATAAAGTATTACCCATTACTTATGTGTTCCAACAGAGTCTGGCAAACTACCTGTATTTAAAAATAAAATCACACGGACAAAATTTCGTTACGAGATATAGAAGACCAGACTGTGGTCATATGTTAAGAGAGGAAAAATACGTGAAACAACGCGCTAGAACAACCTACGGTGAGGATTCAATAGATTATCAGCTACCGTTATTACTAAACACGTTTTCAGAACTGCATTCCATCGCAAATGATTCTAAAACACGCTATTCTTTTAAAAAACAAGTGAAAGAAGCACTACTGCTAAAGGTTGCCGATTATTATCAAATGTCGCGATAATATTTTCATTTTTATCGTGACCTCAAAACAAAGAACCGAAATAAAAAACAAAAAAGGCAACTAATACGAGCTGGCTCATATCGAATGTTAACTCAGAACCAGGACCGGCCTTCAATCGTGGTTGTTGGCGAGTTATACCCCTGATAACGTTTTCAACCTGATGTTACCTGAGACGTCACCAAAGAATGTGTGAAACTGTTTGTGCTGTTAGCTTTTTCTTGTCGATACTCTGTTTTTGCTTTTATTACTTATGTATATTTCTTTCTTTTGTTTTGATTGTCTTGTTGGCTTTTTGTTGTCGATGCTCTGTTTTTGCTTTTATTACTTATGTTTATTTCTTTTTGTTTTGAATTGAAAAAGACTGCGCTTGAATGTGATGTGATTTCTCTAATGTACAAGGTCTCCTTCAGCAAATACTGGCACTGTTCGCCGCACAGTGTCCGTGAAGGTCACGAGGCCCCGTCAGGCGCCATATGGACGCCTTCTGCCTCGTGAACCTCAGCAGATATAAAAACAAAAAAATCCCAAGTATATGCACCCCGATTCTGCTGAAATAAATTTTATTTCATTTCAACTAACATTGTTTTTTTGCCTTACTTGAAAAGCCATCGTCACCGCCTCCACATCAGAATGTCACTTTATTTTCTTGTCTAGCAGCGCGCTCGGAAATTGTCATTCGTTCAGGGAGAATACACTTCGTGAAACTCAACTTCCCCGTGTGACAGGCGTATTGTTCTGATTTTGAATGTCCGCCAGGTAGCCGCTCGGCATTTAAATCCGAATTGAGTGCCGTCAAAGTGCACTTCGACCACTTATTGTGACGTCACTGAACCCAGTGGTTGTTCACAGGAATAAGCACTGCTCGCCGGTGACGCCGCCGTCTCCATAATAGGGTCTCCCGGGTTGGAAGGCCGACTGTGGCGTCAAGGTGCACTCCGGCGCTGGCGCCGACCGAGACCGAAACTGCCGGTACGCAATCGTTTGTAATAAATTGTTTGCACTGCGCACTGCGGTTTTGAGCAGATGTTCATGGTTAATAGGCCCATGTGCCATCTTCCGAGGCAAAAAAGATCAACCCAAAATTCTGCGCATACACCGCCTAAAAGGGACACGGAGGACAAATAGAAGTTGGCCGGTATCAATTTGGCACCGCGTTCTAATCATGAAGAGACCACTCTCAACGACAACGAAGTTTGCTAAACGTCATCATGATCATCTGGCTCAAAACGCCTGCTACAGGACAAAGGGCACTCCTATATCTCTCGAATTCAACATTGTCTTGTACGAGCTGCGGCCACCCTATGCCCGCAAAGTTCTTAATCTCATCGCGCCACCTAACTTTCCGCCCCCCCCCCCCCCCCCCTGCTACGCTTGCCTTCTGTTGGTATCCAGTCCATTACCATTAATGACCATCGGTTATCTTCGCTACGCATTAGATACCCTCCCCAAGCCCATTTTTTGCTCTTTATTTAGTCTATGACGTGGTTAACTCGCGTTTTTTCTCTGGTCCACTATGCCCTCTTCGTCTCTGTGGACGTTACAGCCGTAGTTTTTCTTTCCATACCTCGCTGCGTTGACCTCAACTTAAGTTGACCCCTTTACATTAGCCTCCGTGTTTGTGCTCCATAGGTGAGCACCGGTAAGATACAGCTGTTGCGTCTTCTTCGGTTGAGGGATACTCCTAATCATGATCTGAGAACACCTGCCAAATGCGCTTCAGTCCATTCTTATTCTTCTAGCTATTTCTCTCACGTGATCCGCATTTGCCGTCACTACCTGGCCTGAGTACACCTGTATAACAAGCACATCGTTACCAAATGTAAACTCCAACTGTAATTGTAAGAGTACCTAAAACAAAATAAAGTCTCGCCGCCACTGGTCAGTTTCGCAAGTAAAATGTTTGCGTCGACGACGGACGTCAGCCGCGAATCCCAGAGGCTACGCTACTCCGCCATTCACGTCAAAATGGTGGACACCCGCCCTTTACGTTAAAGTGTTCAGAATTTTGAATCGACTGATGGGAAGAGCTTCAAATAGAATTTTCTCGCCAAGCGTCTTGCGCATGCTCGAGGACATCGCGTGAGTAAACTGCTTTCTTGCTTGGTCTGGCGCCAGCCGCGCAATTGGCTCTCTTTTACCACTTCCACACCCGAACCGGGGAGTAAGCGCCGGGCCACTTTCTCCAGAGGAGGCAGGCGCCAACGCAACCAGCCTGAGGTTCTTTTCTCGAGATGTTGCTGAAAAAAAAATAGCAGTGGTTCAACAAACACTGGGCGTGGTTAGAGAGCGAAAGCTATGTCGCATCGGACAACTATACGTGGCTTGGCGTCTGTAACGTTGTGTACGTCCCGTACAAAGGACAGGCTGCGAACCCATCCTGCCACTCTGGCACGTGGCAGTTAATCGTTGATCGCGAAAGCTTGCTCATCGCATGAACGCTGAGGCCGATTGCTGCAGTGCCACGTGTCTGCCACAATGCTGTCAGCGCTTACGCCTGCAGACAACATCTTTCTCTTTCTTTCACCACCCCACGTACCTAAAAAGGCGATACAGGCGTCCACTGACTCAGGCAGCGAGTTATGCGTACTTCAAGCAAAGCGGAAAGTTGGGCAAGTTGGATAACGTAAGGTGACATTTCCACCTTCATTTGACCTTCAGATTAAGCAAATGAAAGAGCGCGTTCTTCGAAAACGAAGGAAATGCGCATAACTGACCCCCTGGTACAGTACAATCCTTAGTCGTGCTGTAAGAAACGAAACCGATGAAGAGCTGGAGTTTCGAAAGCAAAGGAAAGGCGCATAACTGGCCTCCTGGGATAATGGACACCTTAGCCGTGCTTTAAAGCTGCAGTGAAGACGAATCTGAACTCGTCTTTTTGCCGCAGGAACTCAATCTACTCGTTCCGAGCATTCTAGAAACTTCGATCGTAACGTAGTGAGCTTTCACTTCAGTACTTTCAGCGCGGATGTGCAGGAATTATGCGCGATTAAACTGCTTACATATGAAGCAAAACAAGCTCTCAAAAGCAATTCTAGTACCAGTTGCTATGTGATATATGGGATTACTGTGCACATCAATTACAATTCAGCCGCCGCGGTGGCTCAGTGGCTATGGTGCTCGGCTGCTGGCCCGAAAGACGCGGGTTCGATCCCGGCCGCGGCGGATGAATTTCTTTGGAGGAGAAATTCGAGGCCCGTGTACTGTGCGATGTCAGTGCACGTTAAAGAACCCCAGGTGGTCGAAATTTCCGGAGCCCTCCACTACGGCGTCTCTCATAGCCTTAGTCGCTTTGGGACGTTAAACCCCATAAACCAACCAATTACAATTAACTTCATGTGACAGCTACTTACGCATTTCGGCACGAATATATTTCCCGAAGGCATTTCTAGCACAGTAGCAGTGACAGTGCCTACAGATGGGAGTAGATAAGTATAGGGTTAGAAGTGGACACGGCAGTTTTTTTTTTACTTCGTGTTCTTCGTGTTTTTTCTGAAGGCAACATTATTAACATCATAACGCTAACAGCCATCAGTGCTTTAGAAAAGTTAGAATCCAGTAGTTTAGCCCACACGGTGGTTCGTATTGTTGTGAAATAAGCGCAGAAATACGTCGGACGCACACGATATTGGTGTTCGATGCCTTCTTGCACTTTATTCACGTCATGTAACACTAGCTATGACCCATACCGCACTTGCCAATAATGGCTTACTTCCCGCATTAAATGTAATTGAGATAGACTTGTTTATAGAAAAATCCTGCATTTAATTGAAAAACAGTATGAAAGCACATATCGGGAACACATTGAAGAAAAAACGTCCAGGTAATAACCGAGAGTGATAAAAATTACGCAAGAAATTTGAGAAAATAAGATAAAATTAACACATTGAGACCATAAAAATAAAATAATCGATTAACGTAAAGCACAAGTGAAGTCCAATAAATGTGAGAGGCCAAATGTACTCAAGGTCCGACTTTGGTAGGAGTCCTGTCGTGTCCGAAAACGATTGCGCTTGAAGTGCTGCCGGCAAGACCGGTCTTCAGCTTCAAGTGCATAATCTCGTCACCTGTGCTGCTAGGCGTCCTACAGGCACCCCGCACGCAGGGCCGACGACATGCTCCACTTCGACTGCGCCGGCCGCATACTGCTCGACGTGTGGTAGGACGCCATCGGGGCCAGCTGCCACCAGCGCAGCAGACCCACCAGCAGCAAGGTCTGTGTCATTGTGGCGTGGTCGAGCGCCAGCATGGAAGAGAAGCAGGCCTCGGTGGACGAGGTGTTCCGCTTCTTCGGCCACCTGGAGGCCGGGGTCTCTCGCAAGTGGATGGTCGCGGGAAGCAGCGTGGCCACGAACGAGAAGCACGAGGTGGTAATCTTCGCCATGGTGGCGGTGTGGAACGTGCGGAACGTGCGGACTGAGACGCCGACCGTGATGTGCGCGGCGTAGGCTGCGGTTACGATCAACCCGCCTTCCACGTTGACCGAAGCGATCAGATTTGCCGTCAGTTGTAGGCACCTCACACTGAGGGAGAATGGCGAGCAGGTTGGTCGGTGCAAAATCGCAACGGCGCTTCGAAGACTGGGCGTAGAACGCTAAGTTCTCCGTTGAGCCCGAGAGGAGAACACGGGCCACAACCACACCAAGAGTGCACGTATTACCTCCCTTGGCAAGTGAGCGCTCAGTTCCCTGCAGCCGGGCTTGAATCACAAAGTAGGGGTTCCACTGTGCCTGCGTATCTTCCAACTCCAACCTGCATTGATGGTGCGCCTTCATCCCGGCAGGGCAACCAACAGTAGCTCGCAGTCGAACAGGTTTGCCCCACATTCGGATACCACCGCCGGTTCCTGCGTCGCACCAGGCTTGAAGAACGGCTCCGCAGCAGCGCCAAGGGTCGACGTTGCCGTCTGTGAACGCCGCCGGTGCCGCCAGTGGTGGTTGAGCAGAGGGCTAGAACTTGTCCCGTTGGCTGAGTTGGGGGCAGCGGGGGACGACTTCACCGATGTCTTCGAGCAGTACAGCAGCAATTACGTGGTTCTTGGGGCTCTAAAACGCCTGCGGCCAGCCCTACACGTTCGTAGCGTCACTAGCGCCGAAGGCGTCTCGATGGCGCGTGATGCGCGAGGGTGAAATGCGCTCCCTCATTTTTCTCTTTGTCGCGAGAGCGTGGAATGGCGACCAGAGGCCGACTGATGTGCACTTACTGTGCACGCGATGGCTCTGCTGTGAGCACACGACTTTTACGTCTTACACCAAGCAGCTGTTTGTGGAATATTATTTTTAACCGTGAGCGCTATCAGTCGCTCTGTGAAGTGAATGCAGAAAAGGGTGTAGAAGAAAAGGAGGAAGACGAATCAGAAGTGTTAGAAGACGGAGTTGGGAAGCGTCAGAAATGGCAAAATCCAGCCACGGCCGCTATCGACGGGCGCTGTCTCGCTCTCTCCTTATGGCCTGAGCAGACCCTGAGAACAAAGAATTTTATTCTGCGCTGCACCACCGCTGATCTCTGCTTGAGGGTGCTGAGTGCGGACCCTTCCCTAACCCTTCCTAGGGTGCCTCGGTGCGCGCGTCCTCGCTGGTTTTGAGTTGTCGGCGCGCATGGGCCCATTTTTTCGCGTGTTGGTTTTGTCGCTGTGTTTGGCTCGGGACCGAAAGGTCTGCCACGTGCCTCACTCTTAGCGCGTTTTGCTCACAAGGTCACTTTTCTCAGCAAGTTTCCTGCATAAAACTTTTCATGGATGTTTGTTTCAAAAACTTGTGAAGCGAAGCTGCCCATAACGTTATTGTGCCTATGGTGTACTGTTGTGTCGCGGTACTTAAACGCGTGGACGAAAGGCTTGCCGCGTGAGCCGTCTATCCGCGCGCCTTTCTTACATGCTTGTGACGACGAACAGCACAAGCAGTCCTGGGTACAAACTTCGGCGTACTCAAGGGAATGGTGAACTTTACTGACCAAAGCCAGATTTTCTAGCTTTCCTGGAAAAGATTTGGGCGTTTTTTGAAAAAACAGTGAAGGATCTCGCACGATCAAAAATTTTCGAAGCCTTGCAACCAATCGTTAAACCACATCTCGAAGATTCACTCCTCGAATCCTCACAGAAAGGTGTTGACAGAGGTCACACCAAACGCTTAGCACACCTGATTTCTGAGAAGTTTCTCCGCATTCTTCTCGTCAACTACACACAGAAATTGAGAAACCAAGATGGCAAGCTACATGGTTTCATTCACAAGCCAATGCGAAAGCATTTCAGACTGTAGCCCTTCGAATTGTGAGTCCCACGGCAATGCCGTATAGGTATTACAAGCTGTGCGTGTTGTTTTTAGTTCTTTTGGGTATGTTAAACGATGTCGGAGTTTCAAAGAGAAAATGATCTTTCTGATCTGGTGTGTTTCACCCAGTGAGAACAGATAGCAGTGATACATTTGAACGTTTTGAAACAGCAAGTGCTATTATTTTTTTCATGCTTTTCTAAGTACCTGCAGAGTCTGTGCCAGACTTGAAGTTGAAAATAAATGGTTCCTAACTCTGGTTTCGTCCTGAAATATCTTGCCTCACTTTTATTCCTATAAGTAGCAAATGATACAGCCCAACCCGCTAATACTATGCGGCACAATTGCATGCCGACTTAAATGTTTGAGATCCATCTACTAGTCCCCTGCTTTGCGTGCCGATATCAGTGGCTGCATAATATATGGTTGTCACGGTCTTGTTCAATGCTCGGAGCAGCCGTTCAGCATTATGTGCAGAGTAACCGAACCAGCGCGCGTCCAGGCTACCTCGAGGGTACATTTCATCGGCTCACCTCGAGCTGCGAGGGTTGGCTCGTAGCGGCCCCGGAGAGTTGCAGAGATAGGTAGCAACTGCCCCTCATGCACCGGCCGTAAGAAAGAGAGCGAGCGCGCTCGTCGAGACCGGCCGTGATCGAGCCGATAGAGTTCACGGTCAGAGCGAGCATCGGCGTCGCTTTATCGATGATTTTCACGAAAGAGACGCCACGCTGCAGTGGCGCCGAAGAACTAGGGTAATAAGGATCAGCACGCGCGGAACCACGTTCCTTGCTCCGTTGCGAGAAGGCCATCCTTCCTTCTCGCAACGGTGCCTCAGCGGTGCCCGACGGTGGCTGTCACGTGACGCAACTATTCGGAGGACCAGGGGCATCCTGCACAATGCACGCTGTGAGCACCCATACTTTGAGACTGGGCAGTCGCTGCGGACAGGGCCGGCGGCAATGTGCCTCTACGCCAGCAGAGGGGAATTGCATATCTGAACACGGCTGTGGGGACGATGCGTGGGGTTATTTGCACGCGCTATTCGCCAACTGTATCTATTTCTGTTTTTCATTTGAATACAAAATTTGAATCGCACAGGAACGCTGCAAACACTTTAGTTTTAACTCTTTGTAATCATCATCTTTCCAGTGGAGTAAAGCAGGCCTGGTAACAATATTTGAAGCTGAAGTTTCTCGTTAAACAAAACTTTCTCTCTCGCTTCAGTTCTAGGCTTTTGAAGGCAATCTGTAAGACCAAATGTCTCTTTTTCATTTTTTCTGCTTAAAAAATGCGCGTGTGCCGGCAGAATGATTTGTACATTCAGGTGTTCGTGCATCCCCTGCCCAGCACGGCAATGCTGCCTAGGTGATGCAGGTCGTCAGTAATTAACTAAAAAACAGCTCAGTGCAGGAAGACGAATCTATAAGAAAGTGAATGAGATTCTAAGCTCAATGTTCGGAATGGAATGACGAAGAAGTGCCCGCGCGTCAGCGGGACTGCTCTCGGAGAGCGCGGGCTTCGGGTTGGTGCTGCTGGAACCGCCGACTGTCAGTGAACGCCGTTCGGCGCTTTGTGGTTTTGCCCAAATACCCACTGCAAGTGGTGGAGGTGGAGTCTGATGCCGTCCTGGAGCTGAGAAATGACACCGTTACTGTTGTATTGTGGGTTATGTGTTTTCCGTGCTTGTTTCAGTTCTTGTTTCGGTTTTTTGGAATGTCCTGTACTCTTGTCTTGTGACGTCATCTTGTGCCGAATCCACCGCGCAAAGTCCGTGAGTCAACACGTATTTTCATTCAGTGAAGCATTTCAAGAAGGCAGGCAAGAAACTTTCGTGTTGAGCCGTCAACTCAAGTGTGCTACCCTACGCCAGGCTTTGTGCGCATTCTCCGTTCACTCTCAGAAGTTTTCAAGCGTAGCATTTGAACAAAGAGCATCCGTGCGCTGAGTCGCAAATATGACCGTTTGTCTCCGTGGCTCACGTATGTTGCGTCAAGCTTAGTCAAGCCTCGTCGTCGAGGGAAACAAAGAAAAACGTGGTCGCGGTACAAGAGAGGAAATACGCATGCGATGACTGCCGCGCTCTCCGTCTTCCCGCAGTTAGTCACTGGAAATTCCAATATCTGTCAAAATAGCTTTTTCGTCTTTCACTGGCGTCCACGCGCTGGACCCATTTCTTCAGCATCCGGGTCGCCCACCAGTTCCACTTAATCAATGGATGCAAACTTTTGAACTTTTGTATTGGAACAAAAAAGCCCTCCTCCTAATAGTCTAGGAGATGAAGGAAGGAGAATTTATTTCGCTTGAGCTGCATCTCAAATTGAGACGGTAGCTCACTCATCGACAGGAACAGCTGATGCCGTGCCAGACATCTGCAAGTCAACTGTTGCCTTACTGCAACAAGAATTTAGTACCCCCTCCAATCAAGTGATGGAACGGAAACGGTTCCAAAACAGGCAGCAGTTACCAGGCGAGTCCATCACAGAGTACATAGCTGCCCTGCGTGATTTGCTGCAGCTGTGTGATTATGCTTCTCCAGAAGAAATTCTGAGGGATCGGTTTGTGACAGGAGTCTCTTGCCAAAGGGTTAGAGAGAGACTTTTGCTGGAAGGATCCCGAGTTACGTTCTCCGCAGCGTCTAGCATTCCATTGCAGTACGAACAGGTGACACGCGATGCGCAAGAGTTCTTGGCCCCTGTCCAGCCCATAAGGAGAGCAACATCGAATCACCCAGTGTCATCACAAAGGCCTGCACCCAGGCAATTTTGTCCTCGTTTTCCGTCACAAGCGCCGAGCTTTTCTCAGCAACCACCTGCGCCGCAGGCTACAGAATATCAACATAGGCAGTACAATCCGCGGCACACTAGTCCTAGTTATCCTCCGCAAAATAGTGCAACACTGTCAATGCCGCCACAGCCTATGAGGCCACCCAATGCCAGGCATTTCCAATCGCAAAACCAGCGTTCAAGGCAGCCGTCGTGTTTTCGGAAGTCGTCACAGTTCCGCAGCGCCTAATTGCCCAGCTCAAGGCAAGACTTGCTTCTTGTGCGGAAAAACTGGTCACTTTGTTGCCTTGTGAAGGCAGCGCTCAGCTGTACACAACACAACAAGAACAGGAAGAAACAAGCCAGCAAGAACAATTTCCTGTTGAAACGATCCAAGTGAGAGAAAAAGCGAGGATAGGCTTTCCCGCAATGCAGCTCCGCGATCAGCTGATACCGCGGGCGCACAGCCGAACGCTAGTCCTTGCGACCTGTTGCGCACCAGAAGCTTGGAAGAACGCTAACATTATCTTAATTCTTAAGAAAGGATATGTCAAGGACTTGGAAAATTACAAGCCAATCAGCTTACTGTCCGTTGCCTACAAAGTATTTTACTGAGGTAATTGCTGATAGAGTCAGGACAACCTTAGACTTCAATCAACCAAATATTCAGGCAGGCTTTCGTAATGAATACTCGACAATAGACAATATTCACACTGTCAATAAGGTGATAGAGAAATGCGCAGAATATAACCAACCCTTATATGTTGCCTTCATTGATTCCGAGAAGGCAGTTGACACAGTGGAAACCTCAACTCTCATGCAGGCATTGCGGAATCAGGGTGTCGAAGACTGTTTTGGGCAAATATTGGACGATATCTATAACGACTGCCCAGCTACGATGGTTCTTCATAAAGCCAGCAAACAAAACTCCGATAACGAAGGGTGTCAGGCAGGGAGACACGATCTCGCCAATGCTATTCACCGCCTGTTTACAGGAGGTATTTCGATTCCTAAATTCGGAACTTGTTGGGAGTTAATGGAGAATACCTGAGTAATCTGCGATTCGCAGATGATGTTGCCTTGTTAAGTCACTCAGGACATGAAGATCAAAGCTTGATCAGTGACTTAGAAAGGCAGAGCAGAAGGGTGGGTATAAAATTGTCATGCAGATAAAGAAAGTAATGTTCACTACTCTACCAAGGGAACAGCAGTTCGCAATTGGTAGCGAGGTGTTGGAAGTAGTAAGGGAATGTGTCTACTTAGGGCAGGTAGTGACCGGTGATCCGGATCATTAGAGGGAAGTAACTAGAAGGAGAAGAAATAAGTGTAGCACGTATTTATTTAATTATTTATTTATTTATTTATTTGTTTATTTATCTGATGCCCACAGCGCCTTTCGGCATTACAGTGGGGGGGGGGGGGGGGGGGTTACAAACGCAAAAGTATATAGCACAATGCAAAATGCAAAAACACGACACATACAAGTGATGAGAATAACACAAAAAGTACGCAGCATAATAACAAAAAAAGAGCAGACACGCGGTCATACACACGAAAAAAACGCCGCCGCGGTGCCTCAGTGGCTATGGTGCTCGGCTGCTGGCCCGAAAGACGCGGGTTCGATCCCGGCCGCGGCGGCTGAATTTCTTTGGAGGAGAAATTCGAGGCCCGTGTACTGTGCGATGTCAGTGCACGTTAAAGAACCCCAAGTGGTCGAAATTTCCGGAGCCCTCCACTACGGCGTCTCTCATAGCCTCAGTCGCTTTGGGACGTTAAACCCCATAAACCAAACCAAACCAAACACACGAAAATGGGAACGTGCGCATGTGCTTACATACCAAGAGGGACAATGCTGTCGACAAATGTAATCTTGACGTATGCCAGAGAAGCCAAAGAAACTATGAAATGAGAGCACACACGTATAGAAGCATAGGAAAATAGTTATCACATCCAGGTGCAACCAGCAAACCGTATCTGCAGTGAAATAGATTAAAAAAAAGCAGAAATGAGTCATTCCAGGGCCGCTAAACCATTTAGTGCAGATGAAAATGCGTCACTGGCCGTGTACGCCACAACAGCCGAGAGCAAGCGGTTCCACTGTCGAATTGTTTTTGGGAAAAAAGAAGAACTGAAAGATTCAGTTTTGCATTTGTATTCGTGCACTTTTTTGTCGTGATCCAGACGTAAGGATAATTAATGAGGTGAAAAGATGCAATTTTCACGTCGGATACGTGTTCGGGAATGATAAATGTCATGAAAGAGCTTTAAGCGAAGCATGGCTCTGCGATGTTCTAGAGATTCCCAGCCTAATGCTTGATTAGAAAGCGTCGCACTAAATAACATATATTTGGCTGACTTACCAAGAACGTAACGGGCACATCTGTTCTGAACTTTCTCAAGCTTATCTTTATCGAGTGCAGTGGGAGGATCCCACACCACGCAGGCATATTCTAAAACAGAGCGCACATTTGACTTAAATAAAATTGTTTTGGTCACTTGGGGAAAATTGTTAGTGTTCCTGCGTAAGAAGCCAAGGGATTGAGAGGCTTTAGCAACGATGTACACTCTTAGAACTAAAGGAGTGCAGAGGAGTGCCCAGAACACACTTTGAAGGAGTATTCGCTTGTCCCATATTCCAATCCTTTTTCCAGAATAAAATTACTCCCTCTGGACAAAGAGTGATCCAACACCTACTCAAGGAGTACTGTACTACTCCTGCAATAGAGTACAGGCACTCCTCCGAGGGAGTAAAGCTACCACATTGAAACAGCATCCTACTACTCTTTCAGGTAGAGTTCCAGGACTCTGTTTGTTACAGTGACTATACTCCTTCAAGGAGTATCAGCCCAGATCTTATTTTACTCCTTCAAAAGGAGTTTCACGTGTTTTCAATGTATCCTACTAATTTTCTTATTTCACATATTCTTCAGAGCAAGTTGGTCATATGTTTTGCAGGATCCACCTGCGCTACATCTACAAAAGAGTAATGAGCAAAAGGAATTATAATCTTTGAGTAGAATAATTTTTGCTCATACAACTACTTTATGGCTACACTACAGTTTGCACATTAGTATGGTGCTCTGTCTGCGTTGGGAATAACAATGGTTCAAGAAATAATGACACAAATGTACAACACTGATAACTTTTATTTCTCAAGTCATTGCTGTGATTGCTGTGGCTGCCCAAAACACGCTCGGGAGGCGCTCGCTAGGATCAAGCCCCATTAGTGTCTCAAGCAGCAGACAAGCCCGCTTTGTTTTTGGGGTGTACTTGACATTAAATGCCAAGAACACTGCCAAAAGCAAAGTAAACCCACCTACCAAATCCACCGCAGTGAGCTGTAAGCGCTCAAAAGAAACTAAGATGCTGGATGATGCCGTAGCTTCCTCGGCTGAGTGAAGGAGCTTTGGCTATGCGTGCATTTCTCCGGGTGCCTGCAAACATGAATGAAAATAATGCAAGTAGGAGTCAATTCCAATGCCCTTTTCATACTATCCTGCATATAACCCCATGAAAAAAAAGAAAGAATACAACTAGAATGTACTGATTGTGTGTGTCATGTCGCCACTAGTGTGTACCAATATTGTGACCAAGTGCAGACACCTTTCATTGCAAACCTTCATTCAGAGCTACAATTTTATGAAGCCCAATACAGTTATCACTATGCTAGTCCTTTCAAAAGCTGTGTGCATGTAAAACAAGCACATATTTACCAAATGAAAATTTTAACATGAGCAAGCTCTTCTGCAAGTATCATGATCAGCCTGACTACGCCCACTGCAAGGCAAAGGCCTCTCCCATGTTCTCCAATTAACCCTGTCCTTCGCCAGCTATGTCCACCGCGTTCCTGCAAACCTCCGCCCACGGAACTTTTTGCTGCTTCCTGCTACGCTTGCCTTCTCTTGGAATCCACTCAGTTACCCTTAAGGACCAGCGATTATCTTGCCTTCGTCTTACATGCCCTGCCCAAGCACCCTTTTTTCTCCTGATTTCGACTAGGATGTCTTCAACCCGCGTTTGTTCCCTCACCCACTCCGCCCGCTTCCGATCTCTTAACGTTACGCCTATCATTTTTATTTCCATAGCTCGTTGCGTTGTCCTTAACTTAAGCTGAACCCTCTTCGTTAGCCTCCACGTTTCTGCCCCATAGGTGAATACCGGTAGGATACAGCTGTTGTATACTTTTTTCTTGAAGAGTATTGAAAAACTGCCATTCATGATCTGAGAGAACCTGCCATATGCACTCCACCCCATTCATATTCCTCTAGTTATTACCCTTCATTATCCGGATCAGCGGTCACTACCTACTCTAAGTAAATGTATTCCCTTATCACTTCCAGTCATTTCTAAAGCCACACCTATTGTGCTTGACGGTTTCTTGTCACATAATACATTCTGCAGTTTAAAATATAGGGTAACCTTGAATCGGGAAAACACTTAAACCAATGACAGTTTTCTTGCTGAAGAGAAATGGCTGTTGCAATTCCTGTTTCTCAGATACCATTAACTGAATTTCATGCTCTAAAATAGTGAAGGAAAAATTCAAAATTTTTCATCTCAAAGAGGCAGACAACAAATTTCAGTTTGGTTTGGGTTGGTTTATGGGGTTTAACGTCCCAAAGCGACCCAGGCTATGAGAGACGCCGTAGTGAAGGGCTCCGGAAATTTCGACCACCTGGGGTTCTTTAACGTGCACTGATATCGCACAGTACACCGGCCTCTAGAATTTCTCCTCCAAAGAAATTCCAGCCGCCGCGGCCGGGATCGAACCCGCGTCTTTTGGGTCAGCAGCCGAGCAAATTTCAGTTGCACATTTTTTTTTAATGATGCATAAGGCATTACTATGCACGGATAACCACACAGTATTCGCCTATGACTGCTAAATAATTTGTAATTAAATATCTTCTCTCTCCTGCTTCACTTTTAAAAACTGAGCAATGGCAATGGCATCAAAGGTCAGTATAAGCCAGGGGAGGCATGAGGAAAACTGCAATATAATTGCGGCTTCGTCATTCATTGTGATTCCGACTCTTAAGGCAGGCTGGCTTTAGCATTGTAACTAATTAAAACGATGAAGTAGCGATATCGTAGCTTTTTTGTGCCTTCCATAACCTATACTGAACATTGATGTCACAGCAGTTGCTATGCTATTGAAACAGGGAAGAAATCTGGTTGTAATTATTTAGCGATTGGAGACGAATACTATGCAACATTTCTATGTATACGAATGCCCAGCACGTCGCTTCAAAGAACACACATAACCAAAATTTGGTGTTTATGCTCATTTAAGGTAATACTACTTCCCACGCAAGAACACGACAGCCATGTGTAAACTTTTTGCTTTCAAAGTAATAAAATCTATCCAACGACAAGTAAGGCGCAGCATGTCTGCTCTTTATAAATATGCAATACGGACAATGTTTGACACTAGCATTTGGCATGAACGAGATAACTGTGATTACTTCGCACATTACGTGCCAGTCCATACTATTATGCACAATTTAGATTTGCAAATGTAATGTGTAATTCTCTATGACTGCCACGTTAGTGCACTGCAAACCAATGAAGTTGTCTTGCATTTGCAATGTTCTCACTACTTTTATGCAACACTGATCACTTCAGTATATCTGCATCGTTCTGTTAGACGGCCACGGGATAGCTAGAATTAAGGCTATTTTATGTGATGGAAACCATTGACTAGACAATAAAGAAGAAAAGCCTCAACTACTGTCCTGGTGCTGGGACGTCTAATAAGAGCTCAGAAAGACTCGGTTTCAATACGCCAAACCCCCCGCATAACATTACCCTGTGCGAAAATACCCCACCCCACCCTAGCTTAATTTCTGTCCACATGCACCAAGGCTCACTGCACCTGTTATAAATATTGCCCTAAATATTGCAATCAAGCTGCCCGTGTATGCATAGGCTATCTGTGCATGGAGAAAGAAAGAAGTTGTTAGGAATGTTTCACACTAAAAACAGAAAAAAAGGCAGCCTGTTTCTCAGAAACAGCTAAGAGCATGAAATGGTGTGTCCAAAAAGATTAGGCTGCTTTGTACTTATTTATGACAACGAGAACTGTCAGAGCTGCGCTTTAAAAAATTCAGGAGCTTTGTGCACAAACGTAGCTTCCGTATGCACGTCTTGCAGCACCAACGCTTCCGAATTGAAACGACCGATGAATATGCACAGGAAAAAGCAAACAGACAGTGCTTGAATTTAAAAGAAAAGCTACCTTGCACAATCAGAAATTTCGCGACAGAACCTTCCAAACAGTGACGTGTACTGGTTGCGGTATACCGAATATATACCTAGCAAATAAGTGTGCGCTTTGTTAACGAGCGGGATTCTGTGGCGGCAATGCTACAGCTCCAATTCCGAAAACCTAACGCTGCAAAAATTGAGTTTTCAAAATACGTGCGAATGCACGATACACTTTTGCACGCATTTAGAACTTTCAGTTGTGAAACACAGACAACGAATCTTGTGTATGCGTCTTCCTTGGCTGGTAAAAAAATTTTTCTATAAGTCTCCAGTTTGCCTGTGTACTCCACAAATTCTAGGATCCCTGTCCGCTACATGTCAAATTTCACTGAAGCGAAAGTAATACAACCGACAGCTGATGATCTGCTAGGGCAACAGGATTTCAAAAGTTTGAGAAGGGCAGTGGGAGTCCAATCCAGGTGGAGTAGTGAAATTTGACTAGTAACAGACAGGGATCCTCCAATCTGTGGAGGACACCGGGAAATTGGAGACTTACGGAGGAATTTTTTTACCCGCCAAGGAACACGCATACAGAAGAGAGAACCACAGAGGACTACGGCTTTTACCAGCCCTTGTCCTGTGCGGTTCTCTCTTGTGTATGCGTCTTTTTTGGCTGGTAAAAAAAATTCTTCCATAAGTCTCCAATTTGCCTGTGTCCTCAACAAACCGCAGGATCCCTGTCCACTACTAGTCAAATATTTCAACTCCACCTGGCTTGGACTCCCACCGCCCTTATCTGTGGAGAAAGGGTGACAGCAGCTGGCAAAGGACAAGGTTAACTGCAGATCAACTGGGGAAGCATTATCCTGCACTGATTTTGACGGCAGGTTCACAAGACAAACAAAATCAACTCGAGGAGCGGGGTGCACATCATGCGACTGAATGTCAATGGCCAGTGAAAATGGCACCAGCACTGGAATGCACATGCAGAAAACGAGACGCATTTTTTTGTCAACTTTGAGTAGCAGTCTACTGCACTTTTAAAGAGCAAAGCTCTCAAGTATGGCAACACTGGCACTTTTTGTTTTACTGGGGTGAGGGTCGTCGTGAGGGTTGAAGTCCATATTTCTTTTCCATCCACTGTGTTAATTGCGAGCTATGTTTACCTAATAGGGGCTGGGAATCTAACATCACCGTTATTTCTTTGCAGCAGTTAAAACAATACAGCATACATTTTATAACATGCTTAACGAATTTTTGGGAGCAGCATGCTTTTACCCTTCTACTATTTGTTGCTACTGAATCAGTTTGGCGTTGACAAAAGATCTGTAATAAGGAGTAATTACTCATTGACATCCACTCGAGCACAGCCAAATGGCTACAAAGGAAAGCTATACAGCTTTCACAGAAACTTCGTAGTTAAAGAAAGATTCGTCCTGGTCCGGTGTTCGAACTCAGAACCACCACTTCACTGGAGCAGTCGCTCTACCAATTTGTCCAACCTGGACGGCAAGCTTATGGTAGGGCGAGAGCGAAGTGATCAATAACTCGAGTGGGAACTGTGTTGGTCCAATGTTTTAGGACCCCTAAAACATTGAACAAACTAAGTTCCCGCTTCATGTTACCTCTAAAACATTGGACAAACTGAGTTTCCGCTTCATGTTACAATACTGAGTGACATTTTGGTCTATACACCAGAAATACCGGTAAAGCATCATGATAGAACACAATGTTTTTTAAAGGGATAAAGGAATATGTTCGCCCTTTCAGAGGGCACATATGCATAAGAGGCAACATGTGTGAAATAGTCACTGCACCTGAAGCAGTGTAAACTCCATTATGTTAACAGCAGCAGTTCAAAGCTTCATGAGCGACTATTTCATACAGATCATGCAATTACATTATGTAATTCAGGATCAGATTCATGTGATTATACAAGGAGGTACTGCTGCTAAGTGCACGTAGAGCTCTGCATGCATTTCTAAACCCGGCTGTGAGCCTATGTCTACGAAAGTTTTCTAAATAGGCAGGTAAGGTATGCATCACTGGAAAACAATACCTACCACAAACAGCTGAGGAGAGATAGCACAGCCAAAAGCTGGAAGCACGAATGGCCCAGTAGATACTGGCAGCTGGCAACTGCAAATAAATATGTCAGAGCAACTGTTGTCAGTGGCCGTAGCAATGTCATGAATGACAAGAGAAGAAATTGTCTACTGCTTCATAAATTAGAATAAGGTATTAACATAGGAACACAAAAAGCAATGAGATGGCCTATGACAAAAGAAATGAACAGATTGTATGTGATGCACCGATATACATTTTTTCAGTAGATTTATATGACTGTCACAACCGCATAGAAATGTGAGCAGGCTGGAATACCACTATTTTTATGCATGATGAAAAGAGCGTAACTATTCGAATATAGCATGCACAGGATTTAATTATTACTACTAGGGTGCTTTGTAGCAGCACCGAAGGTATTTTTAAATTGAACGTAGCGACCAGTAGACCCGTCTGCTTTGCACAAATGACGAGAGGATGGAAAAGGCATGCATTCATTAGCAAGAAGCACGATATCTCACATCACAGCATGAAACGAAAATTGGTATTTCATTTAACAAATCTCCACAGAAATAAAAACTGCCTAGTGGCAATGCAAGTAAGGGCAAGGGAAAAAAATACCGAAGAAAACTGGTGAGTGCGATGCAGGGAGGTCTGTGGGTAGGGTCTCGTGCCTGGGAATAGTTCCGAGCGCGGAGAATCGCCGGCAGCACAGCTGGTGGCAGTCAACCAAGAATAAATAAGAGAAAGTGAAAATCAATAACAAACCGTCATGATATAGCGAACGACTTGAAAGCGGGCCGCACAATCGAGGGATATAGCAAAAAGCTTGAAATCCTAAATAAGTGCGCAGTTGCATCCCAAACAGTTCTCAAAATCTGAAGGCGAGGAAGCATCGACACCTACACCTCAGGGCAGACGCAAGAACGATCTAACTTTGACATAATACTGTGTCAAATTCTGTTCCATGGTGAAGCACAGATAAAAATTTACAAATGACTAGGCAAGGGATATGCCCCAGCCTTTTACACGCGATCATTGTCCCCTAAAAATTGTATGACAAATATCAAGGCGTAAGCACTAATCCGACGAGTACACACACTGAGCACTGTCTGTTGGCAGCTGGCCTAGCGCGAGTGCTCTGTCGCGCGGCACTGCCGCTCATCGTCATCTTCTAAGTAGCACAAATCAATCCGACGGGCACCAGCCGCGAGGCAACTCGACCGTTGTCAGTTCCCTTGCCTGTCCGCAGCTGGCCTAGCAAGAGCGCTCTCTAACGTGGCACTGCACGCTCATCATCCTCTCCTACGTAGCACAAATCTATGCTATTGGAATGTAGTAAACATTGTCTGTTGTTTTTCGCAGCGCTAGCAAGCGACCGCATAACTCTGTTGTGATAACTGGTGGCATTTTTATTTACCGCGGCACCCGAGTACTAAACGCAGATAGAGACTATGGAGCGGCCGACAGCGCGCCTCTCAATGTGGTGACGCATGAATACGTAGTGCGCGGGCCGCGGGCGAACGGACCGTCGTGTGAATCGGCCTTAACGCATTATAGCTGAGGCAACCGCACGCAGACTGCCTGCACTGCCATTCCTATATAGGCACACACTAATAACGCGTGCGAATAGAGATCAGAAGTAAAGAAACGTACACGGGACTCACCGTTCAGACGGCTCATCAAGGCTTAGCAAAACCGCACATTCTTCTTCGTTGCCTCTCCAGATGACAAGAAGTCGTAGCGCTACCTTGCTTCACGGCTTTACCCGTTCAAAATCACCAGTGTTGACAGGGCGTAATTCTCGTCGTTGGTTTCCAAAACACACTTGTGTTCTTCATACACGTCCACCGCACGAGCACTCAAACAATGCTACGAAAACCCAAATAACACAAAACGTGACGACGGCTGCAGTTTTGCTTCGTTGAAAAAACCTACAAATGCGCTTTTTTATTAGTAATATTTGAATTGTGTTCGCAACAAAAACAAATTATATTTTTTTCATTTTATTTCTTTATTAAATGCGAATACCAAAGCGCTTTTATATACTTTTGCTGACATGTCGTTTGTAGAAGCTGCGATCCTGTGATCCCATCCCCGGGTGTCCTAGCAGACGACGGCGCAGACGACCCTGTTGACGGAATGCAATTTCGATTGACGGCAGCGAAAATCACTTAAATGCGACAAAAAAGGCAAAGAAACGCACCGTATCGCAAACTGGTCCATATCAAGGATATGTTCGACGCGAGCGGTAGGACAAAGAGCAGTTGCGATGCATTACTCTACGCGACACTGGCATGCTCGACGGAGATCTACATGAAACAGAGCTTAAATGTGACTCGTACAAGCGGATTACTGTGATATCAACTGCGTTACGGAACTACGACGATACTTGCTTCACACTTTAGCTTATATGCAACAGCGGCCCGCACTCGCCGCATCCTGTTCGAGTGTACTTTCAATAGCAAGAGCCCACATGCATGGAAGCCGACAGAAGCAACTGTCTTTTCGAGTCCAGATTGTTCCGAGAAATACGAGCAGCTTACTTTAGCACGTACTCGAATTCAAGTTCTCAGCCTGTGTGTCACGTACGGTGACGATGGCGTCGAGGACGAGCTTAAGAATCGCCTTAACGTGGCCGCAACGCAGCCGGTATCCCAAGCATTCGTGCGCTAATTGTTGTTCACCTGTACTGCGAACGTGCGCTCAGTCGCAGGCCAGCCGCTAGCTGCTCGATTTGCCAGCCTTGCGGGTACAATTCGCAAGTTTCTGAGCCAATCTGTGAGCGAGCCGAGCTTTCAGCAATGACGCTGCTCGCGAGCGCGCCGCGCGACGAGCTTCGGCCTGCTCCCTGGCTGCCGTATTCGTAGCTAAGCCTAGGAGGTTTCACTTCGATGCCAGAGCTGAGAGCGCTTCGAAACTGGCTAGCGCTGAGGTGCTACTCTTTGCATTGTAAGTACGTTTTATTGTGAACTATGTCTCGTAGTGAAATAAAGATATGCTCGGGTCCACCCGAACGGTGATGATGGCGTCGAGGACGAGCTTAAGAATCGCCGCAACGCAGCCGATATTCCATGCATACATGTGTGCTAAATTTGTTCACCTGTGCTGCAAACGTGGGTATAAAGGCTCGCTCAATCGCAGGCCAGTCGCTGCTCGATTTTCCAGGCTTGCGTGCGCGATTCGCAAGCTACGGAGCGAATCATTGAGCGAGCCGAGCTTTCGGCAACGACGCCGCCCGCGGTCACGCCGGGCGACGAACTGTGCGCTGCTCGCTGGCTGCCCTTGTCGTCGCTAAACCTAGCCGATTTCACATAGATGCTGTAGCTGAATGCGCTTCGAAACTGGCCAGCACTTAGGTGCTACCCTCGGCACCGTTTTACTCTGAACCCCGCGTCATAGGGAAATAAATATATGCTCGGTTTCCGCGACCCCTTCAGGAGCGGAGCTATAGCAGAGGCCAGGCGAACTCCAGAGCAGCAGCAAAGCGGCTATGGGAGGAAATTTGTATAGCTGTTATCGCTTCTACCAACAACTCGACATTGGCTAATGATACTCTATCCCAGAGCTTTGGTCGTGAACAAACAATACCAGTGCATTTTTCTGACGCCGGCAGCCGGCATCCAGGCTGGCAGGCCGGCCCCGAGAAGCTAGCGCGCCCTTACGATTGTATGGCCGTGGCGCACATCAAAACCGCCACGATATTCTCCTCTTCGCTCAGGTTGTAGCAGCACACTGCTAATAACGAGGAACCAGACCACTTTAAAAGACCGAGCGCGAGGGCGCAGGAGCCTGGGCCAAAGCGCGTGATTGACGTCATTCCCGAGACCTCATTTCACGTGAGAATCAAACGAGCAGGCGACCCGCAGGTCACCCTTGTAGGTGTGAGGAACGGTGTCGTGGAGCTGCTGCCTGGTCGCAAGCGACTGCTGGTCGCATGCCCTTTGCTACTTGCAAGTGTGAATGGGCATTCAATGCCCGTTTGCAGTAGCGAGTCCCTTAGTTCACGTAGTTCACGTATACGTATGTATACGTAGTTCACGTATACGTATATAGTAAGTGCTTCCGCGAAAATACAGTTAAACGCAAGTTTGAAGGAATGCATGGCGACCGCTCTTAGCAAAATGAACAACGCGTCCTCGCTGTAGATTATTCTTTGCGGCATAAGAAAATAATACGAGTTGCTTGCTACGCTGAGCAATGATATCTATTGTGCAGCCTGTGGAGCCGCATGAACGTTATCATTTGTTTGTTAATTCCTTTGGCGGAGGAGTAAAACAAGCACTGAACTCCCTTGGGGTATGCAGGAGTGGAAATGCCATTTTACTCTTTTGTCAAGAGGAGTGAACAGGACCTTTCACTCTTTCTCGTTTGTAGAGAGAGTAGATTGAGACCTGCAGGAGTAGCGAGGCTGTTTTACTCTTAATGCAGGAGTAGCAGTTCTTAGAGTGTAGTCTACGTGCCGGTGCCAACTTAAAGATGGGGTCAGATAAACTCCTAAGTATTTATACTCGCGAACTACTTTTAAGGTTTTTCTGTTAATGGTATAGCGGAAGTAATTCGTTTCCTTCGTTCTCGTGGATCTCATACACACAGTTTTTTCTAAGTTTACGTTCATGTTCCATTTCTTGCCCCATGCGTGCATTGAGTCCAGATTGTTTTGAATTCCGTGGCAGTCGCCATCGCAGATAGTTTTTCTGTATAATATGCAGTCATCCGCGAATAGTCTCATGCATGACGTGACGTTGTCTGAAATATGATTTATATACATTAAACAGAGTAAGGGTCCTCAGACGGATCCTTGAGGGACGCCTGGTGTAGCATCAAGAACATTTGATGCTGCTCCATCTACTTTAACAAACTGGCGTCGTGCGTGCAGGTATTCAGAAATCCAGGAAATAATTTTGGAGTTAATGTTATATTGCCACAATTTTGTATTAATAGATCATGGGAGACAACATTTAATGCCTTTCTAAAATCTAGGAAAATGCAGTCCACAGTTGCTTGATTGTCAAGTGGTTTGGATAAGTCGAAAGTAAATTCCAGTAGCTGTGTCACGCAGGAGAGTCCCTTCCGGAAGCCATGTTGGTAAGGTTTGAACAAGCCGTGAGTGTCTAGATGTTTTACTATGCACGTGTATAATATATGCTCTATTATTTTGCAGGCGGAAGATATCGGCGATATTGGACGGTAGTTGGATACAGCGCTGCGCGAACCAGATTTATGAATAGGTACAACAGACGCAATCTTCCAGTCGTCAGGAAGACAGGAATGATTCAAACAGTTATGAAAAAGAACTTTCAGGAATGGGGATACAGAGCAGCCTTCAACAAGGCGTTTGGAATACAGTCAGGACCAGCAGCTTTTGAAATATCAATACGCTCAAGCAGCACCTGTATTCCGTGACAGTCAAAACATTTTCCATGGGTGGTACGTCAGCAACCATCCTTTCGAAACGGTCATCACGTGCCAGTGACCGAATGAAAACAGATTTGAAATAGGCATTAAAACACTCTGCTTTTTCCGCGGCATCTGTTATGACAGCGTCACCCTCTTCGAGCGGTGGAATAGATATGCTATCCCTTTTATTTCTTTTTATGTATTTCCAAAATTCCTCCAGATTTAGTTTGATCCTTGAATCAAAAGTCTCAAAGAAAGTTAACTTGGCACTTTCTATTGCATCCTTCACGGTAGTGGTTATAGCTTTAAGTTCACTGAAATTTTTTGGTGTCTGATTATGTTTGAACCTACTATAAGCTTTCTGCCTCTTTTGTGTTAGTGTGCATAAACGCTTTGTGAACCATGGCTTGCTCTTATTCCGCCTGTTTGTTAAGGCCCAAAATGGGACAAAGCGATCGCGTAGTGCCACCACTTTATTCTTGAAACAGGTCCAAAGCTCACTTGCAGAACAAGTTTCCGCCAGAGTTTCAAATACAGCAAAATATGAATCGAGTGCAGCATTAATCGCTGTTCTTTCAGATGATGAATGGCAGTTTGCCAATATCCCTAAATAGGAAAGTATACAAAAGCTGCATCTTACCGGTACTCTGTATGGGGTCGAAACATGGAGGCTAACGAAAAGGGTTCAGCTTAAGTTAAGGACAACGCAGCGAGCTATGAAAAGAAAATTATCGATGTAACTTCAAGAGATCGGAAGCAGGCGGAGTGGGTGAGGGAACAAACGCGGGTTAATAACATCCTAGTTCAAATGAAGAGGAAGAAGTTGGCTTGTGCAGGGCATGTAATGCGAAGGCAAGATAACCGCTGGTCTTTAAGGGTAACGGAGTGGATACGAAGAGAAGGCAAGCATAGCAGGGGGCGGCAGAAAGTTAGGTGGGCGGATGAGGTAAAGAAGTTTGCAGGGATATGGTGGAGAGACATAGGAGAGGCCTTTTCTCAGCAGTGGGCTTTGTCAGGCTGATGATGATTGACTGTGAAGTGGAAAGGCTGTAATGCCACTACATACAAAAGGGGGAAAGCAAGCAACCTTGAAGGACGCCGCTACCAACATCAAATGCGGTACTTTCCTGGCCATCGAGGAACAGAGGGCTTCTAATATCCCTGTACATCTGTTGAATTAGAAGTACGAAAGAAGATGGGAAATAGAAAGCATCCTGCGTATCGTAAATATACTCGTGCTCTAAAAATTCGAACACTTTCTCTTGGCAGAGAGGAACGAAAAGACTCTATGCGCGCCGCAGGATAGTATACTTTAGAATATCTCGCGTTAGGGATGACAAACTATGCATTTCACGACCTGGGAGGTGGCATCCTGATGGCAGAAAATGAGAAACAGAAGGGGAGCTAGTACACGATGACCGAGTAATTTTACTAATATTTTTAAATTTAATTTAGTAGGGTGACAGGGCGCCAATATGGCGGTCATGTTGACACAGCAGACCTTTTAGGAATAAGGGCAATGCGGCCTCTTGAATGACTCAAGAAAGACAAGCTGAGTAAGGAAGATTTTAGACACATCCGAGAAAGTGAAGCCTACAGCATGCTGGAATTGTAAATAGAACTCTACAGGAAGGCCGTCTGGCCCAGAAGCTGAGCCTTGTTTCATGGAGTGCAACGTCTCCCTGATTTCCCTTGTTGTTGGCAGAGCCATAAGCTGTCATGCTGCAGGCCTGCGAAATATGGGTGTGCGGAAATGTCATTGCGATCAGTTTGATGGAGCGACTGATCAATGTCCTAGAAATTGCCTAAAACGCACTGAAATTCCTGCCAACTGGCTGAGTCGCAGCCCCTGCGCAAGATGTAAAAGCAGGGGAATCTTGAGGGCTCAAGAGCTCCGCGAGCGCAAACCCAAGCACCTCGGGATGAGCAGTTGGAGTGCGACGACAACGCCATGCACTCGCTGTCAAAGAGGAAGCACGTACAATACGGTGTAGACGCTTCGAAAGCACCTCTTTCGATGCGCACATAGGTGACGTAGGCGATGGGGTGCGCTAGGCAATACGAAGCTTCGCCGTCACCACGCGCACCTCACGTGACACGCGAGCCCTAGTAGCGCGACGAGACGCGGCCCAATGATGACGCCTCTACTCTTTTAGACGGTACTACTCACCAGGCACGGCCGCAACAAAACAAAACCGCGAGGCCCGCGTTAACCCTTCTTTCGTGCCGGCATCGTGGAGGATACGCACATCCAAACGCCATGGTCTCTGAAGAGACTTTGCAAACACCGGAACCGAGAGACCATGAAGGAAGACAAAAACTAGGAGGGAGCATGGCGTCACAATCTTGAAGCCTAGTCATAAAAATCTAGTGGAAAGCATCATGGGAAAAAGGCCCTCACGTGACGAGGCAGCGGTAGCTCTTAGCCAGATTTCGGTTTCGGTTTCTCTCTCTCGCTCTACGAGCAACTGCGCGACCATCTGCTTGTGTTCACTGACGGCTCCGTGGTGACCGCAAACTGCTCGCTCGCCGCAGCGGCCACCATCCCCGAGCGACGCGTGCACTGACTGCGGCGCAGTGGAGACACTGGAGCACATGCTCCTTCGCTGTGCCGCTTCTGCAGTGCCGCGTCGCGAGGTGCTCGCGGCCTACAGGGCGCTGGGAATTATCCCGGACAGTCTCGAAGCGCTCCTGTGGCCGCGCGGCAGTGCGCGCATCCGTGACAGAACAATGGTGAGCCTCTGTGCGTTCACCGAGCAGGGGGACTTGGCTTACCGCTTGCTCTTCGCCATGTAGTGCACGCGTGACACGAACGCTCCGTGGGTGCTACCTCGGACGGTATACGCGGCCGGGCGCCCCACCCCGGCCGCTAGTGCAGTGTGCCGCGCGCGCGATTAGTCTGAGACAGGACGCTACGTGCGCGCGGCTATGTAGTACCATAGCCTCCTTTGTAGTACATACAGTTTACTTCTTTTTGTAAGTGATTGTGCGCAGTGGCCGGGAGACCCCGCGCAGGGGCAGACGTAAAGCCGCCGGCACACTCTCTCGACAGCGAGAGAGAGAAATACTTCACTGCTGCATTTCACGTCGGAACTGCGTATGTGCGCGAGCATATTCGGCGCGACTTGTGCGTCGAGAATAGCGGAGAACGGCGGGACCATGGGTGGGCCGAAGTCCGCCTGCCCGAGAAATAGAATCTTGCGCAGCGCGCCGGAGCGCTCGTTAAACACGTCCGTCCACTGTGAACGCTCTGGAAGCCACTGCGCCCTTTTTTAGAGGCTCGTTTTCTTCGCCTACTCTCGAGTTCTCCGCTTATAGCATGCTCTGAAATAAACGCTCCGTATGTGTGTATAACGACGAAAGGAATTCCTCTCCAGTCCCTTTATGAACCAAAGTTCAACAGTGACGAGGTCGCGGCCGCACCCTTTAATGAAAAGCTTACCTGCAGTTTTCTACAGTGCACCCAAAAACTCAAGCGTGTAATCAACAGAAGTGTTGAGACGCGGAGCCTTCATAAAACCTCGAGCTCAGTACGGATTCCGCCAAAGCTGCAACACAGGCGCTGCGCTTCGGCGCTACATGGGAGCACACACGTTCACTAAAAAGCACCCCTGGTTGGCAGTGTGGTAACTGTGGAGGGCCTATTTCCCAAGAGTCAGTGCGCAAAAGGGCCCTCGGCAGCGGCATCAGAGGAGGATGGCTTGCAGAGGCTGAGCGTACTCTCTCCTAGTTTTTTTGCTCCATGCGAGAGACACACAAGAAAGGGGCGATGGTCAGATATGTGCACCGGCGAAGACGGCAGCGTCATTACGTTAGCACGCACTGTCCTCAAAAGGCCCGTCGGAACATACGACCTGCCTAACCTACTCGAGGAAAAGCCGCGACGCCCAGTAAACACAAAGACGCCGCCATAGAGGAGCTCATAAGCGCCTGTGAGCATAAGCGGGTCGACCAGGCGGCGCAACACGCGCGCATTGTAGCCTGGCCCTAGCATTGCAGGCCCCGCACATCGGCGACTGTATCGAGCACGCAGTTGAAATCGCCAAACATCATAACGTTAGGCACTCCCACAAAATACCAGGTCTTTAAAGAATGCCGTTACAAAACTAGTACGCGCAGGTGAACGGATGCAGAAAATTTTTAGGGGAAGTTCGTTAACCGTGCAGCCGAACGCCAGCACGCGTGCAAGCTCATCTCAGATAAATGATTGTCTCGCAGAAGGAAGTGGTTGAAAATAAGAGCGCCAACGCCACTAGAACGCGCGTTGACGTACGAAAAGGAAGCATTGACGTCAAACCTGCGCTTAAATTCGAAACGCCACTGAGCCGAAAAAACTTGCTTTCTACGCTCAAAGAATATCGCAACGCAATGAACGAGCGAAGGCGATCACCTCTGTCTGGTTCAATGAATCGCGGAACACCTGCACGTTAAGAGTAGTAATGTCGAGAGTACACATTTTGGAACTGAAAAACAAAACTAGACCAGTCAAAGTCGACCGCTCAAAGCGCTTATAGGTGCAATCTCCTAAGCGTTTCACCAGCAGATTCCATCCTACACAACGCTGAAAACTCTAACGGCCAATTTTTATATACATAGCATACGGAATTACAACACATGAATAAAAGCACCTTTGCCGATAAAACACCCTTTGCTCAAGAAACTGAAAAAAAAAATTAAATTAGATACCTGCCTTGACCGGTAAGTCTTAACATATCATTTCGTATTGTTTTGCACTTGAAAATCAGCCATTGCTGCGGCAATATGGATTTTCGCCTAGTTGTCGAGATTACTCAGAGAGGGCGCAAGGCAATAAGCGCATAGTCACTGGAAGTGTGAAAGTACCGCAATCAGCGGGTTGCGCGCTGGCAACAATTGGTTGTTGCTGCCAGAAATGGTCCAGCGCGGCGAGCGCATCATCTGCTAAGCGAAGAAAGTCTTCCTTGCGGCCGCCTTCTTCGTCATTTTTGCTAAAGAAATACAAATGAAAGTATTAATGATTGAGAGGTTAGGTGCATGAGAGTTTAGGAAAGCCTTGAAACGTCGTCCGACAGCTGCGCAGTCTCTCCTTTTCTTTGGTCCCCGTGTGTGCGCGGAGAACGCAAGAAGCAGGCTTGTTCTAACACTTTGGTGAGGGGCTCGCAACCGGAAAACCGTTAAGCGGGCAGGCTGCGTACATAAGACTGGGATATAGCAAAACCTGTAGTAAATCGGTTGACTTGGAAGTGTGATGCGTAGAAAACGTTCCCTTTACGCTTGGTGCTTCCTGTCACGGGTTCTTCACTCGGTGTGGCCAGTCGCCCGTCGGAGGCTTGTGGGAGGGGGTTTGGAGACGCCAGGGTCGGCGCTCGGGTCAACGCTTAACGTACGGTGAGATGGCCCCCTGGTAAAATCATTTCGCGGCTGCTTGCCGCCGGTGGAGGAGGTGGTGAGGTATGCAGCCTGTCGGCAAAAGAAAGGCAAAGTCGAGGAGAGCGTGGGGGGAATAAGCGTGCGTCTTAGCGTGCGGACGCGTTGTGGCCGTATTTCGATGGCGGCGAAATACAAAAACGCCCGTGTCTTCTGCGATATAAGTACGCGTTAAATAACCGCAGGTTGTCTATATTCACCAAAGCCCTCTACTTTGGCCTCCCTCATAGCCAACGTGTGACTTAGGGACGTTGAACCCCAATTTTTTTTTTATTTGAGCCTATTTAGCCGATATTGACGACCAGCGGAGCAAAAAGATCTCGTAAAGCATCGTCTCCGAAAACATACCTGTCACATACGCACGCGCGCACGCACGCACACGCACGCCCACGCGCACGCACGCACGCATGCACACACACACACACGGACGCACACACATACACACACACACGCACACACACACACGCACACACACGCACGCACACGCACACACACACACGCGCACGCGTACACGCACACACACACAGACTCCATAATGAGCGACCTACTTCGTAAAACACGCCGACCAACTACCTTGGAAAAACTGTGCTCCAAGGGCTCCTACAGAGAGTGGACAATATACGGCGCCGCCTGATCACGTGATGGCAACTGGCCAATAGGCGGCGCAGCGATAAATAGATAACAGCTGCGGTACTTTCAGAGTTCCAGTGATTTAAGCGCAATTATAAATGCTGAATAGGTTCCTAGAGTTGCGCGTTTGTTTTCTCTGCTGACGCTCTCGTGCCTGTATTGGCTAAACACGATCACATGGTTTATAAGCATCCATACATTACGGAGAGGCCAGCTCATTTGCATCGTTTAGCACCAGACCGCTGCTGACAGTTCATTCCTACAGATACTGTCCTCCTGATTTGCGCCATTTAAATTTGTCAGAGTGCACATGTTCACTGAAAACGATGCTTCCTTAGCAATAGCGCGCAATTTTGTCACAAGTGTCCACCGATTGTTAAAAAAATTTGGCCGTGGTTACACCACTGGCCATCCCCAGTAGAATTGCGGAAGCAACGGCCAGGCAATGGCAGCGCACCACTTTGACTGCCTCTGCGGCGCTGCTGACGTCACCACTGGATGACGTCACACAGAATTAAGTGCCAAATACTAATAATGACAAATTACTAATTAATGATTAGTTACTGATCAATGACTAAATACTAGATAACTGCTAATTAATGACGTTTAAGCTTCGCCTTTAGGAGTGGAACGCGACAGCGTGTTGTAGCGGTGCCTGGGAGTCCACGGAACGTCACCACCTGTTCGGCGCGATGTCTTTCCCTTTTAACGCAACGCTTTTTGAGGAAAAAAATGGCGCAGTAATTCTCTCTCATCTCGGTGGTCACCTGAACCGCATCGTAGAGAAAAGGAAGAAATCGGAGTGGAAGACGAAAGAGAAAGAGGGGCCGTAATGAAGAAAAGGAAAATTGTATTTGAGTGAAGGAAATTAAGCAGTAACTGCCTCACACATCTCGGTAGACACCCGTCATTCGTTTTTAGATGGAGGGATGAAGTAGGAGTGGAAGAAGAAAGAGAAAGAGGGGTCGTAGTGAAGAAAATAAAAATTGTAATTAGGGAAAAAAAATTGCGCAGTAACTGTCTCACATATCTCGGTGGACACCCATCAAAAGCGTGACAGCTCTGCTGACAAGATTCTGTTGACATTCTTCTGTCGACAACGATGAGACATTAAAGGTTTCGCCCTAAAATGGCGCAAGTCAGGAGGGCAGTATCTGTACGAATGGACTGTCAGCAACGGTCTGGTGCTAAACGACGCTAATGAGCTGACTTCTCCGCAATGTATGGATGCTTATAAACCATGTGATCGTGTTTAGCCAATACAGGCACGACAGCGCCGCAGAGAAAGCAAAAGCGCAACTCTAGGGCCCTATACAGCATTTCTAAGTGCGCTTAAAACACTGGAACTCTGAAGGTACTAGTAAAGTTCAGGTTCTCTATCTTCCTTGCACCAGAGGTGCCCCGCCAGAGATGGTTTGTTCCAACTGGAAGACTGAAGCTTATTTCTTCGCACCAGGGGTGCCCCGTCTGAGACGGTCTCAAGATGAGTTACGATGCAGGGGTAAGGCGAATACTTGAAGATTTATATACAGATATTTACAGCATATGCATAAAAGTTAAGGCACTGGAGAGATATTAAACAGCAAAAGGACGCAAAACAACAAAAAGGTGGAATTGGCTAACACTAGGGGAGGCCCCTACTCGGCATAGCCAAAGATGCATAGCATCTCACCTTAGCGCAGAACCCCGCTTCCGGCTCCGCGGCCCGGTTTTAAAGCCCTAAAGGCCAGGCCCACATTTGGTGGCTTCCAATCATGTTGTGCTCTTAACATGGTTGGTTCTTCAAGGGCGTAGCCAGCCCTCCGGCTTCAACAAGGTAAACCACCCTCTCTACCACAAAATAAACATAAAAACAAACACAAATACACATTCGTGCCAGTACGTGCACGAATCGGTACCGCGGGGCGGGGGACACCCGTACTTCCCGGCGCGTTCGCGAGCGGCCGCGTTCCAAGAAAGGAGACGCTTCGCTTTGAGCGCCCGCGCCCCAAGCCGCGTTCCGATGACCCCGCGTACTCTACCGATCCCTTACAGTACTGCAGTTGTTCTTTATCGCCGCGCTGCCTATTGGCCAGTTGCGATCACGTGATTAGGCGCTGCCATGGATTGTCCCCTCGCTCTGGGTGCCCACGAGGCAGTTTTTCCAAGATAGTTGACCGGCGTGTTTTACGAAGTAGGTCGCTCAGTATGGCGTCTGTTGGAGCGTCTTTGTGTGCGTGTGTGTGTGTGTGTGCGTGTGTGCGTGCGTGCGTGCGCGTGCGTGTGTACGTGCGTGTGTGTGTGTGCGTGCGTGCGTGCGTGCGTGCGTGCGCGCGTGCGTGCGTGCGTGTGCGTGCGTGCGTGCGTGTGTGTGTGTGTGTGTGAGATAGAGATAGATAGTGACTGACTGACTGACTGCCTGACTGTGTGTGTGTGTTGATGTGGGAGTGTGTGGGCGTTGGTGTGTGGTTTGGTTTGGTTTATGGGGTTTGACGTCCCAAAGCGACTAAGGCTATGAGAGACGCCGTAGTGGAGGGCTCCGGAAATTTCGACCACCTGGGGTTCTTTAACGTGGTCGAAATTTCCGGAGCCCTCCACTACGGCGTCTCTCATAGCCTTAGTCGCTTTGGGACGTAAACCCCATAAACCAAACCAAACCAGCTATGTTTTGGGCGACGGTGCTTTACGAGATTTTTTTGTTTGTTGGTCGTCAATATCGGCTTAAGAGGCGTAGATAAAAAAAGAATTTGGGGTGCAGCGTCCCTAAGTGACACGTTGGCCGATGTTGAGGGCCTGAAAAATATAAACAACCTGGGGTTATTTAACGCGGCGCCCTGCACACGGGCGTTTTCGTATTTCGCCGCCGTCGAAATACGGCCACAACGCATCCGCACGCTAAGACGCACGCTTATTCCCCCCACGCTCTCCTCGACTTTGCCTTTCTTTTGTCGACAGGCTGCAAACCTCACCATCTCATCCACCGCCGGCAAGCAGCCGTGAAATGATTTTACCGGGGGGCCACCTCGCCGCACAATTAAGCGTTGGCCCGAGCGCCGACCTTGGCGTCTCCCAACTCCCTTCCACAAGCCTCCGACCGGCGACTGGCCGCACGGAGGCAAGAACAAGGCGGCAGGAAGCACCAACCGTAAAGGGAACGTTTTCTACGCATCACACTTCCAAGTCAACCGATTTACTACATACAGGTTTTGCTATATCCCGCTCTTATCTACGCAGCCTGCCCGCTTAGCGGTTTTCCGGGTCCCTAAAACGTGCATTTGCGAACCTCTCACGAAAGTGTTAGAACAAGCCTGCTTCTTGCGTTCTCCGAGCACACCCGGGGACTCAAGCAAAGGAGAGGCTGCGCAGCTGTCGTACGACATTCCAAGGCTTTCGTAAACTCTCATGCCGTCTAAGCTCTCAGTCATTAATACTTTTATTTGATATTTTTTTAGCAAAAATGACGAACAAGGCGGCCGCAAGGGAGACTTTCTTCGCCTAGCAGACGACGCACTCGCCGCGCTGGACCATTTCTGGCAACAACAGCCCAATGTTGCCAGCGCGCCGCCCGCTGATTGCGGTTCTTTCAAACTTCCAGTAACTAATGGGTGAGGTGCGTTTCCGCAGTCAACGCAAAGAGTCATGGGAAAATCGTCTGCTAGCTACTTTCGGTTCCAAATTGCTCAACTGATTGCATGTTTCTCCCTATTCACTGCGTAAGTTGACATAGTTTATGCGATAAATAACTCTTGGTATTAGTCACTGATTGCACTGAAGCATCGAAAGAGAAATTCGCCTTCACCTCATGCGCAGTCTGGAAGTTGATTCGCCTTGTAGCCTGCCGCAGTTGGGATTTCAGGGTGATGAAAGGAGCCTGGTACCTAACGCAATTTTCGCTCTAATATGGTACGTCGCGCAGCGCAGGGCTAATCACACATGTGATTGAAGTAAGTAACGTGGTGAACTTGACTTCATGCAACGTATTTCCAACGGATCACTGAAACCAGTAAGTACTCGATAAAATATTTCTTCTCCAGAACACGCGGGCAAGCCATTTCATTTTAATCACGCAGCTCCGTACAACACAGCGTGGCATATATAATCTAGCACCTCTACTCTACTTTGCGGCGTGTTCCTGCGTGTTCTTACATGAAATACCACCTGCACTGCATCTGGAATGAGAAAAAGGCGACAAGGCGATTTATTACCGCACCATGCGATGCGCTGAGACGCTCGCCGCGCGCAGCGGCATATATGGGTCGTCTCGTAGCACACTAGCGGCTCTACACGCTGGCAGGAAAATACGAGCATCGTCTAATCAGCTGCACAGATTGCAGTTTACCAAAGTGCGGCAAAAAATGGCTATGGCTGTATAATGACTTATGCACTAACCACGTCGAAACGCACACGAAGTCATCTTCAGCGCATATGCACAACAGACATGGACTATACGGCGGCCGTCATATATCAACCATGAAAAAATACGCTCACCTCTCTAGATTGCACATTTCAGTGCAATCAGTGACTAGTACCAAGAGTTATTAATCGCATAAACGATGTCAACTTACGCGATGAATAGGGCGAAACATGCAATCAGTTGAGCAATTTGGAACCGGAAGTAGCTAGCAGTCAATTTTCCCATGACTATTTGCGTTGACTGCGGAAACGCACCACACCCATTGCGCTTATCGCCTTGCGCCCTCTCTGAGTGATCTCGACAATATGGGGTTACTCCGCGTGCAGCCGGCCGGGAAGGCGAGCTTCCGTGCCAGCTATGCGCGGGCGTTCTCGTGTCCCCAACCCGTGGCGCAGAGTCACAGCCACGGCGGGTTCGGACGAAGTAGGCAACGAACAGAGTATGCTAGGAAACCGTTTATTAACCTAGCGCCAGGCAAAGCACAGTGCGGAAGAATGTTCTATCCGATAATATATGGTTCAGCAGCTTACCGAGTCGTCGTCGACCGGCGTTGGATAGTCCGGGGAGGCGCGGGCAGGAAGCGGGGTCGGCGGGGCAGTGGGGCAGTCACGCCGCGGCAAGAAGAGAGCTCAGAGAGCCCTTTCGTTCCCGCGCGAGCTCTCCTTAAACCCCTACGACATTGCACCCCCCTTGGGCAACCGGTTACCTTCAAGAGGAGTCGTTCACCCCGTCCCTAAGACGCCAGAGCGTAGGCGTGACGTCACGTCCGAGCTGGGAGTCAGGAGAGTGGCCGGGTGCCTCCCTCTGCCCATTCCCTGCGGCGCGCGCTCTCGTCTCGTGACTCGGCGCGGGGGCGATGAAGGACATTTGTACATCCCACATCCTCTCCTCCTTAAGAAGCCTCCCGAACAGAGAAGCGGACGCAACGTTACTTAATGTTCTCCGCCATCCAGGGATCGAAGTTCTTCGGCTCCCGCCGGTACATCTGTTGCCGTCCGCGCCACGCCCGCACCGATCAGCTGGTCCGAACGCTTGACCACCCGCGAGATGCCGACGTCGAACGGTGGCTTGCTATCGGCCGCCGTCTTCCGATTACCCGCGCTTCCACCGCTCCGGTGAAGGTGGTTGACCGCCTCCGTGGCACCGGCTTCGACTGCTTGGAGGCCAGGTTCGTGGCTGCGCCACCCTCAGAGACTGGGTCAGGTGGCTTCAGAGGCGAGGGCCGCGGCGCTTCCATGGTAGAGGCCGGGCGGTTGGGCTGCCCTGGCGTGCCCGGTTAGCTGGCGAGGGCTCAGGGTAGAGGTGGTAATGAGGCCACGGCTGCTCATCTGTGTTTGGCTAGCTTGCTCCTGAGTGGGCTGGTGCGGCGGCGTACAGCCGGCAGGCGTTAGGCAGGCGGTTAGCTCCGGTGCGGTGTGGCAGGTGGCAGGGGCGCCTGGCTGCAGCAGGGAGGCGGCTGCAGGTCGCGGGCTGGGCGTAGCGGCGGGCCATGGGCGCGGCGCGTTGCCGAAGCTGGATGGTGGCTCTAGTTGGTGGTAGTGGCGAACGATGTCGTTCTGATGCACCCTGCTTCTTTTCCATCTGCGCTGAAAAAGGTCAACACAGATGTAGCCAACTCCCGCAGCACGTGCTACGTAGCTGTTCGGCCCTCACGAGAGTCATGAGGTCTAACGCAAGTAAGTCTTACGTAACAGTGATCGGCATGAGCGGCCCGTACGTTCATGCATCTAACGAGACTGCGTGTCGGCCTGCACCCTCGCTCTAGTCCGCGCAGGCAGATTTTATTTCTGCCTACGGCGCAAGTTATAGCGGGACGCGGAGTTCGTCGGCTGATCGCAGCGCTCGTTCTCCGACTGCGGCGCGGGTCGGGCTCAGTGTTGCCACTGCTACTGATTTATCAGTAGATCTACTGATTTTTGAAAAAATGTACTGATTCAGTGATAACCTCATCAAATCTGCTAATTTTTGCTTTTTTCCTACTAGAATGGAACAAAAACTACTACTCTTTGGTTCTACAGAGTATGTCTTTCCAACTTTTCTTATTTGTTAGGTGACACAGTGATACTGATAGCCAGGTTGCATCAGCCACTGCCGGTTCAACGGCTCACTCATCTACCCTGTGTGGCGCACGAACACAGCTTAGCACGATGTCAAGTGTAGGGCCATTTCTTTGACCTACACCAGCTACACCAGTGTAGCAAACGTCCAATACCTCCAGAGGGTATTTTCTGCTGTTAAAATGCTAAAAACCAAGCAAAGAAATAAACTTGCAACGGACACTGTTATGTGCCGTGCTGCATACCAAGCGCCTCATTGCCTCTTCATCGTGCTTCCAGTTCAGTGTAAAGAAGCCAATGTTCAACAGGATGGAAACATGGCGCAAAAACCTCCAAGATGAAGGCGACGGATAGTTTCCACGTTGATTTTCTGAACTTAATCATTAACTGTATTGTGTGGTGTTCGGTGTCAGCGAACCGATGAAGAAATCTCTACAAGTCACTGCATGTGGTCATTATCTTTTCGATGTTCACTTCGTATTTGATTGTCTGAGATAACAACAGTTACTCTGTAAGACAAATACAAAACTTTTCTTTCACTGGAGATACGAATGTAGGGAACTGTTGACTGAGGTACCGTGGTTCCCGTCGGCTGCGCTATGCTGCACGGCGCCGGCGGCAGGGAGTTCCGTGGCGGGGCACATGATGTCGCAACAATCGCTACTTTCTCTACCCCGTTGCTTTTGTTATTATGATAGCGACACTTGTCTTCTACCACCGTATCGTACCGTACTAAAGAAATAACTCAAACCGTGTAGAGAAAACACGCCCAAACAAGTGACTGCAGCATATATGAAAATCTACTGATTTCTGCTGATTTTTGGCATCAAAATCTGCTACTACTTTTGTGAACGCTGTGGCAACACTCGTCGGGCTGTGTCCTGAACCGGCTCATCTCGCTGCATATAACGTTTCAGGTCGCATACGTGCACCGGTCCGCCTGTCGGTTTCGACCGCAAGTCCTCGAGCCTGTAAACGAGCGAGGCAAGCTTCTCTCGCACGCGAAACGGCCCGATCCATTTCGGCGCCAACGAGGCCGCGAACTGTCTGCTAGCATCGCTCAGAACGTGTTGGCGCCGAAGCACCAGATCGTCCACTTCGTAGCGAACATACCGGAGCGAGCGGTCGTACTGTGCTTTCTGCTGCGCTCTAGCGGTGCTCAGGTTGCGGCGAGCCTTGCGTAAGGCCTCCGTCATCTTAGCGCGCAGCTGCGTCGCGGATTCAGCTCGTGCTGACGAAGCGACTGGCGTCTTCCTGCTGTCCGTTAGAACGCGGTCCATCGGATTTAGCAGCTCTCTACCCAGATTGAGAGAAGACGGCGCATACCCAGTCGAGCGGTTAACGGTCGAACGCAAAGCGAACGCGATCTCTGGCAGATAGGAGTCCCAATCTTTGTGCCTCTCAGAGTACGCGACAAGCATGTGCTTGATGTTGAGGTTGACTCGTTCAGTGGGGTTCGACTGAGCATGATAGGTGGTCGTTTTCTTGTGCTTAATGCCGAATACAGCGCACGAATCTACGAACACCTTCGCAGTGAAGTAGGACGCGTTGTCCGTTATCAGCTGCTCTGGGAAACCGAACCTGGTGAATACGTCCATCAGCTTCTGCGTGATCGCTCGTGCCGTCAGCTTTCTAAGGGGGAAAAGTTCAATCCACTTGCTGAAGTGATCCGTGACCACCACCAGGAACTTGTTCCTACTCGGTGTCGTGGGATACGGTCCCATGATGTCACACGCCGCGATTTGCCAGGGAGTCTGGCTGTTAATCGGCTGCATGAGGCCGGGCGGTCGTCCACCCCGGGGCTTCACGCTTTGGCACACATGGCACGAGCGGGCGTAGCGTGTTACGTCCCTTTTCATGCCAAGCCAGGTAGCAAAGGGACACAACTTAATGTAAGTCTTGGGGCCGCTTGCATGCCCAGCGATGCACGAGTCGTGAAAGTAACGTAACAGTGCCTCTCTCAACGCTCGCGGTATCACCACCTTGAACGCCTCGCTTGTGTCGTTCTCGGAGGGGATATACCTCAGCAGGACGCCGTCGGAATCCAGCAGATAAGAATCCAGCGCGCTCACAGCACTACCAGCTGTTTCCAAGCGCTCCACACCGACAGCGAAACCAGCTGTCGCCGTGTGCACGGCGGCCCGGCCGCCCGGCTCCCGGAGCCCGTCGAACACTTTTCGACAAAACGAATCCATCTGCTGAGCTTCGAGCAACTCCTTTCTGCTGAACACGATCCCCACGGGACTCGCGTAGTCCACATGGTTCACGCTCTCGCCCGGGATCAACGGTCGGTCCGCGTCCCTTACATCGGCTACGGCTGGGGACAATCCCTCACTCTCTCTCTCTGTCGGGCGGTCGGTCGCGTGACCTTCCTCGCTTTGGACAGGCGCTCGCGAGAGTGCGTCAGCCACTGCGTTGTTCTTCGCCTTGCGGTAGCGCACGGTAAAGTCGTAACGCTGCAGCAACAGGGCCCAACGCGCCAGGCGGCCGCTCGGCTCGCTGAGTCGTCTCAGCCATGTGAGCGCCATGTGATCCGTCTCGATCACAAATGCCACCCCATCGACGTAGTAGTCGAACTTCCGCAGAGCAAAAACTATCGCGAGACATTCCTTCTCTGTCACCGAGTAGTTTCTCTCTGCCGGCGTCAGTGAACGGCTCGCGAACGCCACCGGTCGGAGGACGCGCTCATGCTCCTGAAGCAACACTGCTCCTAAGCCCAGGTCGCTTGCGTCGGTTTGAATCACAAACTCCCTGTTTAGGTCGGGTAGCTGCAACTCAGCCGTGTCCGCGAGCACCTTGGTGAGGTTGCGCAGTGCAGCCTCTTGCTCGTGACCCCAACTTCAGCGCTCGCCCTTCTTGAAAAGCTTTGTCAAAGGTGCCTGCAGCGCTTCACAATCTGGGAAGAACTGGCGATAAAAGTTCGCCATTCCCAGGAACCGTCTGAGACCAGCTAGGTCTGACGGCGACGGAAACTTAAGCAAAGCCTCGAGTTTATCCTCGCACGGCGGAATGCGGCCTTTGTCGATCGTGAACCCCAACAGTGTTATTCGGGTCGCGGCGATCTGCGCCTTCTTCGGGTTCAAAGTGATTCCCGCGGACCTCAGCCTCTTTAGGATGTCCCTCAAGTGGCGCAGGTGTACCTCGAACGTTTTCGAGTACACCACGATGTCGTCTAGGTATGCGAGCGCGTGGGGCCACTTCGCATCTCCCAGAACACGGTCCATTAGGCGCTGATAAGTAGCGGGTGCTCCTACCAAGCCAAAAGACATTCTTTTGAATTGGAAAAGACCTCTGTGACATATGAAAGCAGTCTTCTCCTTATCACACTCATCCATTTCAACCTGAAAGTATCCGCGGCTAGCATCGAGCGTAGTAAAGTACTTCGCCCCACCTAGGTTGGACACTAGAGAAGAAATGGTTGGTAGAGGGTACGCATCCTTCCTCGTAACCTCATTCAGTCTGCGGTAGTCCACGCAAAGCCGATATGTATCGTCTTTCTTTGGAACTAAGACTACCGGGAAGCCCCAAGGGCTGTTAGACCTCTCAACAACGCCAGTGCCGATAAGTTCGTCTAATGCTCCCTCTAGTGCTTTTCTCTTAGCCAAGCTAATTGGTCTAGGATTGCACTTTCAAGGCAGTGCATCACCCGTGTCTATTCTGTGCCTTACTAGTGTAGTGAGGCCAGGCCGGTCCGTGAATGTCGCGTTGAATTCGTAGAGGAGAGATGACAAGCGTGCCTTCTCCCTCTCCGATACGCTGTTCACCTCCGACAACAAAGGGTGCATTGCCCTCCTTGGAACGGTAGAACAGCTTTCTACCACGACAACATTCTCTGCGGGCCCTCTCTCAGCGGCGACTGTCCGCCCGCATGCTTGTTTCCGGGCCGGCGGGGGTGATTCTCCACGGTCTCTCCCCGCTCGCGTCGCGTTCGGAGCCGTAATTGACTGCGAGGCCGCGGGCGCTTTCGCAAAAAGCTTCAAGGCGCCGGTGTGCGCTCCCGATAGCCTCCGCTGGTTATGTCTATCACAATGCCTGTCTTGGCTAGGAAGTCTCGCCCAAGAATTACAGGAACGGATAAACTGAGAAGATGAACGAGGCGTTGTCGCCGCACGCGTCTTTCCCAGCGAACCACTATCCTAGCCGCACCGCTAGATTGCGCTGTGCCGCTCGCGAGGCGAAAAGTGGTATCGCACTCTCTCAACCGTATTTTGTTCTGACGGAGGTGGTTTAGCACCTCGTCACCGAACAAAGAAGCGCTTTCCCCTGTGTCGAGTAACGTGGTGAATTTCTTTCGAGCTATCGTTAGCTCGATGAACGGCGCTGGCAAGTCAACAGAACTTCCTACGCGACATGCCAAAGGCGCTAATAAACCGGGGTTCTCTGTGTACGCCGCGCGGGATCGAAGGTCGATCACCGGCGGCTGTGGCCGTTTCCCGACCGTGTTTGCTCACGGGCGGGGAGGCGGCCACAGTCGCGGGCGAAGTGCCCCGGTTGGTCGCACCTGTAGCAGCGGTTGCTCGGGCTCCGACGGGTTGGGCGCTGGTCGCCACGTTCCGGTCGGTCGCCACGTTCCGGTCGGTAGTCTCGATCTCGATCTCGCGGTGCGGACGGTGGGGGCCGCTCGTGCGGCCACGTGTCGGCCTCGCAATCTCGGCTACGTGTGTTGCGCTCTGCGGCAGCGTGTGCTGTGCGCAGCGCGTAGCTGAATGGGTCCAAAGCGCGGTCGGACAATTCCCAACCCCTCGGGACGCGCTCGTCAGCAAATTGTGCTGTCGCTTCAGCTCTAGACGGACTACGCGCTGAGCTGCCATTCCACGCGCAGCGCGGCTCAAGTGACTGCGATGCAGGTGGCGGCGGCCGATACGCTCGCGCAGAGAGGATGTCTCCCTGAATGCGCTTCGCCTCAGCTGCTAGCTCGTCCAGGTCTCTAAACCTGCCTCCTCTCAGGTAGGCCGCGAAAGTCGGGTGCGCTTGTCGTGTGACACGCTCAACTTTCTCCGTGTTTGTGGCGCGAGGGTCAGCGAGGCGATACAGTTCGTCCATCGCTCGGACGTACTCTAACAAAGACTCGTCGGGGTGCTGGGTGCGGAGTTCCAGCTCTCTCCTCAAACGCCACTCGTAGTTAGCGGGAAGGAATTCGTCGCGGAAGCTTGCGCTAAACTCCTCCATTGTCCTCGCTCGGTTGCCGGTTAGTCGGTACCAGCTGGCCGCTTGCTCCGTCAAAACAGGCACAACACGCGCGAACAGTTCGGCGCCTGCGATTCCTGTCGCTTGCTGATAATGCAGCAGACGGTCGAGGTACTCATTAGCCCCTGTTCTGTCATGGTACCCCTTGTAGGTAGGTACGTCTATCCTAAGACGGAGTGCCTGGGCCGGGGCTTGCAAATTGTTTTGCAACATACCCGCTAAGCTCTGCACAACTTGCATCGCGTTCTGCAAGAACACCTCGGATGACTGCGGACTAACGCCCCCGGAGTTGGTCGCAGCCGCTGATGGTGTCGAATGATGAGGCCTAGGTGCCCCATTGTTCGCACCACGGAGCGGCGAGGTGCCCGATGTGGTGCCCTCCGTACCAGGCCTAAGTCCTGCCGACGCGCCCGGGAATGCAACTCGGCTATTATTACGCGTGGAACACTCAAGATTTACACCTTCCAAAGGCAAGTCTAGTAGGGAGCCCTGGCTCTGTGCCGCTAGCTCTGACAGCATGAACAAAGACTGGAAGTCCGGCCTATCAGCTGCCATCCTTTGTTAGCGCGTCGACAGTCGTTCGCTCCAACAAAGTACACTGCTCAATGCCTATTCGCCCCACGTTCGGGTGCCAAGATATGGGGTTACTCTGCGTGCAGCCGGCCGGGAAGGCGAGCTTCCGTGCCAGCTATGCGCGGGCGTTCTCGTGTCCCCAAACCGTGGCGCAGAGTCACAGCCACGGCGGGTTCGGACGAAGTAGGCAACGAACAGAGTATGCTAGGAAACCGTTTATTAACCTAGAGCCAGGCAAAGCACACTGCGGAAGAATGTTCTATCCGATAATATATGGTTCAGCAGCTTACCGAGTCGTCGTCGACCGGCGTTGGATAGTCCGGGGAGGCGCGGGCAGGAAGCGGGATCGGCGGGGTAGTGGGGCAGTCACGCCGCGGCAAGAAGAGAGCTCAGAGAGCCCTTTCGTTCCCGCGCGAGCTCTCCTTAAACCCCTACGACATTGCACCCCCCTTGGGCAACCGGTTACCTTCAAGAGGAGTCGTTCACCCCGTCCCTAAGACGCCAGAGCGTAGGCGTGACGTCACGTCCGAGCTGGGAGTGAGGAGAGCGGCCGGGTGCCTCCCTCTCCCCATTCCCTGCGGCGCGCGCTCTCGTCTCGTGACCCGGCGCGGGGGCGATGAAGGATATTTGTATATCCCACAACAACTAGGCGAAAATCCATATTGCCGCAACAACGGCTGATCTTCAAGTGCAAAACAGCACGAAATGACTTTTGTTACGACTTACCAATCAAGGCAGGTATCTAAGTTAACTAAAAATTTGACGCAGATTCTTCAGCGCAGGGTAAGTTTTAGCGGCATAGGTGCTTTTAGTCATGTGCTGTAATTCCGGAGGCTGTGTATAGAAAAATTGAACGTTACAGCTTTTAGCCTTATATAGGATGGGGCTTAAAAGTGAAACGTTTAGGAGATTGCGTCTATAAGCGCTTAAACTGGTCGACTTTTGCCATCGTGATATCATGACTCTTCTTTTTCTGTTTTCTCTTCCAAACTTACTACGCTTGAAAATATAACTCTTAATGTGCAGGCGTTCCGCCATGCGTTGAACCAGGCAGAGGCGGTCGCCTTCGCTCGTTCATCAGGTTGTGATATTCTGTGCGTGTAAGGAAGGAGGTTTTTTCGCTTCTCTGATTGATCTCGACAACTAGGCGAAAACGAATATTGCCGCAACAATGGCTGATCTTCAAGTGCAAAACAGCCCGAAATGAATTTTGCTACGACTTACCTATCAAGGCAGGTATCTAAGTTAGCTAAATATTTGACGCAGATTCTGCAGCTTCTCTGAGGAACTGTCCCGCTTGACTCGCACCTTACGCTGGTAAGGAGCGAGCCAAGCGAGCGTTTCTTTCAGTCTGTAATTTCTTGTATCCTTTCTTTTGTGTTCCTTTTGTTCTGCCAGCATTACAAGGACGCCCACCTGTCGTGTAATGCGGTTGTGGTTGTGCTTTATGGGGTTTAACGTCCCAAAGCGACTAAGGCTATGAGAGACGCCGTAGTGGAGGGCTCCGGAAATTTCGACCACCTGGGGTTCTTTAACGTGCACTGACATCGCACAGTACACAGGCCTCTAGAATTTCTCCACCAAAGGAATTCAACTGCAGCGGCAGGGATCGAACCCGCGTCTTTCGGGTCAGCAGCCGAGCACTATAACCACTGAGCCACCGCGACGGCGTTGTCATGTAATGCCTCCTAACCTTTAATGGACAAAAAATGGTCTGAAATAAATGCTACAAAAGCTGCTTCTCTGAGGAACTGTCCCGCTTGGCTCGCTCCTTACCAGCGTAGACGTAGATCTCATCACTAAATGTGTGTCTTGCAGAACAGATGGTTTGGGGGTGGCGAGGGGGTGACTAGTATGCCGTTAGTCGACGCAAGCACGCTTCAAGTGTCGAAACATGGAGAATGATGCAGGACTAACCACAATTGCTTTCAACTGGTCATATGAGCTTTGCCAGATTCTGGCTATCGGGAACACTCGGGAATCGGATATATCGGGAACACTTGAGGCTACGGCATACTAAGCTTGTCGACAGTAAGCAGCAGGGGTCGGTGGTACAGCGAGAGAGAAATCGGCTTAGGTGGCCGCTCATGAGAGGCTCCATGAAGTTGGACCGCCGCTGTGGCTCATTGTCTTTGGCATTAGGATGCAGGATCAAAGGTTACGGTTTCGATCACGACCGCGGCGACAGTATTTCGATGGGGGAGAAATATGCAAATAGGCATGCACTGTATGGTGGCAGTGAACGTGTAGATTAGCCTGTAGGTGTTAGCGTTAATGTGTTCGAACCAGGTGGCCTACATTAAGCCCAAGCTTAATGTAGACCATCAGCCTCTTGAAAGTTGTATCACTCACTCACTCACTCACTCACTCACTCACTCACTCACTCACTCACTCACTCACTCACTCACTCACTCACTCACTCACTCACTCACTCACTCACTCACTCACTCACTCACTCACTCACTCACTCACTCACTCACTCACTCACTCACTCTTGATGCATAACATTAGAGGCCAAAAATTTGGAGTGCAACATTCAATTACCCTGTCTCTCATTCCGTACTGCTTTCAACATCTTCCATCTCGATGTACAAGGTGTCCTCGAAGACTGCTCGAAGTCTGCGAACTCTGGCGTTAGACGTGGTACATAACCGCTCGCAATCGCTCGGTCGCTGGAGCCTACAAGTATATTTTTCCATCCAGCAATCAACGCTAAGCGCAATATACAGTGGGTCCCAGTTAACTAGGACCAATGTTTTTAAAAAAACTACGCGTTCTTCAGAACCGAAATCGCCTGGATGTTAGGGTTTATCTAAAGTTACAGTAGCATTTTTTTGCTCCTCCCATTTGCATAATTAGTCGAGATAAATAAAGTAACTTTTTAAATATAGCTTCAAACGTTCAGGCGTCAATAAGAAAGTTGTGGAGCTCTACAAATATTGTCCAACCCAGGCACTTCCAACGAGATTGACTTAGCGTGGCCGTTTTTATTCGGGAAAGTAAAAACCCGCGCTGTTTAAAAATACCACATGACAGCGCGCTCTGTGCGGCATGATGCGCCGCGATTACAGCGCTCTCATCCGTGCTTTGTAAAAAAAAAAACATCACTCCCTTTGCGCCTTTCGTGCTGCCCAAGACAGGGCTTCGCGTTGTGCTTTGTTCCATGATGAGGGCCAGCGAATTCTGGCTGCAATTGAAAGAAAACGCGGCTCCCGTTCTTCCGCGTAATTCGCACGACGTTATCAGGCTTGTTATCCGCGTCTTTGCTTGTTGGGATTTTACTCCCAGATTCAAAACACTTGAGATTGTCATCGTTCCTTCGCATGCATTGTGCTAATGTGAGAGCGCAATTATCGTCCCAGAAACGGGAGCCGTGCTTTTAACTGCCGCCCGTACCCAGTGGCGCTCATCTTAGAACCAAGCACAACGCGAAGCTCTGTGTTGGGAAGCACGAAAGGCGCAAACCGAGTGATGGTTTTTACAAAGCACGGATGAGAGCGCTGTAACCGCGGCGCATTCGGGCACATGGAGCGCGCTGTCACGTGGTATTTTTTGTTTTTAAAGACCGCGGGCTTTCGTTTTTCCTGCTAAGTCTATCTCGTTGGAAATGCCTGGCTTGGACAATATCTGTGGAGCTGCACAACTTTCCCATTGACGCCTGAACGTTTCAAGCTATATTTAAAAAGTTAATTTATTTATCTCGACTAATTACTCAAATGGAAGGAGCAAAAAAATGGTACTGTAACTTTAGATAAACCCTACCAACATCCACGCTATTTCGGTTCTGAAGAATGCTTAGTTTTTTGTTAAACATTGGTCCAAATGAACTCGGACGCCCTGTATATTGCGCTTAGCCTTTATTGCTGCATGGAAAATACATGGTCTGTTCTGAAAGTAGTAGGACTGATTTTTTAAACAAAATTTATTCAAGAAATTAGTACAAACGATTACAATTTTTCAAGGTAGCACCTTTCCGCACCTACACGCTGTTGTGTTTCTACCCCCCCCCCCCCCCCCTTAACTGTCTTTGTGTGTTCCCGTCACACCTGTCTCCACTTAGGCCATGCCCAGATGCAGTGCGTCATTCTGCGAAAGGGGTCTTTTTTCATGCACGCGCTCCCATGCAACCTCATCACAGGTGGAACTGAACACGAGGGACGTATTCAACTCCTGGATTCCTGGTACCACCACTTCTGCCTAACTGCCACGACGTGTTTTCCGCAGTTCCCCTTAGTCGGTACCCAACGCAGCAGTATTGACCCTGCGACTTTGTGTGTGCATCTGTCAGGGTAACAATGACTCAAACGCCTGCTGCCACCTGCGGAGACGAGCGTCTGCCATTCAACCGCGCCTCGCTCTCTTGTCAACAGCGGGGTGACGACGCTGCAGGTGTTCGCCTTTGGGCCATTTCCTTGGAACAAGATATGGAATCCACCTGGCCAGAAACGACTAGCCCGTCAACACGCTCTTCTGGACATTTCCGAGTATCCAAGGGCCTCAGTTGATGAAGCGAGGTGACGACGCTTCAGGTGTTCGCCCTTGGCATTTCCTCGAAACAAGATATGGAATCCACCTGGCCTGACGGGCCACTTCAGGGTATCCAGGGGCCTCAGCCGAGGAAGACGACGAAGCGGTGAACGACCTTGGAGCACCCGGACGAAATCCCTACGATTGGTTGAAAAGGGCGGGAAGATCTCGGGAGGGTCTATTTAAAGCGCTCGAGCCGTTCATCGAGAAGCCATTGCCGGAGCGACTCCCTGCGCGATACGCTCAACGTTTCCCTGAGATTTCTCAGTTTTTACCTTGTTTGTCATTTTTGTAAATAATCATGTAAATATGTGAATACAGTTTTTCCTTCACTTCCCCTACTACCCGTCTCCGGCCCACGTTCCTTCCTCCTTCGGCACTGCGGCGGTGCTCCTGGAACCGATGCCTGGTTGGACACGCTACTAGTACGGCAAAACATATTAACTGGTTGGCAGCGGCGGGATCGTCCACGCTTCGTGCCGGCTTCAGCAGTGGTGAGCGCTTGACTTTCTTTAAGAATCTGCCAGGCTGATAACTCTGGAAATTTATCAGTACCTGTAGATTAATCTTCTGCACCTGTTCGCTAAAGCATTTCACGTGGCAGCTTATTTTTGAAAGTCCTCGATCGAGAATTGCCATGGATTTGAGCAAACTAAAGAAGCCAGAGTTGATGTTGCTGTGTGAAAAGCTGGGTATTGAGGCCAGGAAGAGTCACAGAAAGCCGCAGCTGATTGAGGCTATTAAGGAATGTGGTGCTAAGGAGGAGGGAGACAAAATTTTGGAGACCTGGGAGGTGATTCATGAGGGAATCAGGAACGCTAAGGAGGAGGCCGACAGGGTTGAAAAAGAACGCCTTTACCGCAAGGAAGCCGCTAAGGAGGAGGCTGACAGGGTTGAAAAAGAACGCCTTTACCGCAAGGAAGCCGCTAAGGAGGAGGCTGACAGGATAGAAAAAGAACGCCTTCGTCTCAAGGAAGCCGATGAAAGGCAACTTGCTCTAATGCGTTTAGAGTTGCAAATCTTGCTGGCGAAGCGCGCTGAGAGGAATTCGACATTAAATTAGGAGGTTTCGGCGCGAAGTGAAATTAAAATCGTGAATGAAGACTGCGTGTCTTTGCCCATTGCCCGCGTCGCAAACGAGAGCCCGCTCGGGGTGCGTCTGACCGAGGCAGCCATCTCCCAAAACCTGCCTAAGCAGCATCACTCGATTTTCTCAAATCGCTCGGATATGCTGCCCAAAGAAAAGGGCCTTTGTTTTGGAGATAACGCTGCGCAGGTCCTCACCATTTCGAAAGCTCGTGAATTCGCAGCGCCAGCAGAGCACGTAGTTGAAGAGGGCGAACCTGACAGCGACTGTGGAGCTCCAAGCCAGAGCGCAGCGTTAGCTGAAAAGCGGGATGCCGCAGAGATTGCCCTTGCAACTCAGAAAGGCGTAGGCGCAAGGCAAAAATGTAGTCCTCCAGAAAGCAGTCGCGCGCTGAAAGCGACAGATGAAAGTTCTACTGTAAGCGAGGAATGCGCCTCATCGCTGCCTGGAAACAAAGATCAGTTCAGCGATAAGGGAACGACAGCCGCTCGCGACCGAACACCCGAAAACGAGTTATGCTCCAATGAAACTAGTGTGTCTTTGCCCATTGCCCGCGTCGCGATCGAGAGCCTGCTCGAGGTGCGTCTGACCGAGGCAGCCGTCTCCCAAATCCTGCCTAAGCAGCATCCCTCGATTTTCTCAAATCGCTTGGATATGCTGCCCAAAGAAAAAGGCCTTTGTTTTGGAGATAACGATGCGCAGGTCCTTACCATTTCGAAGGCTCGTGAGGTCGCAGCGCCAGCAGAGCACGTAGTTGAAGAGGGCAAACCTGAACCTGTAAGCCTGATAAATTCTCACGGTGATGAGCTAGAGCAGGCTTTATTGCAAACTGTCGATGAGGCGAACGCCGGCGACTTAACCCGTGCCGGCTCCGCGTTACCTAATGACGAGCCAGCCCAGGACTTACTCACTGGTAGCACAGGGGTAAAGAGTACCGACAGTAGTGCAGGCTATAGTGAGTCTTCCGAAGCAGGCGCAAGTGATGAGCTGGGGCTAGGTGAGGAACTGAATACGAATCTAGTGTTGCCCCACTCAGATGGCTTTCTCAAACTCCTTCGTGTGGACAGAGAAACGTTCACCGCTGAGCAAGAGAAAGACCAATCTCTACGCAACTTGAGTCACCAAAATGACATAGGTGTGTCACGGAAGAACATACCTTTCCAGCTCCGTTCTGGCCTGCTGTACCGCCAGTATAAGGATAGGAAAGGTATCCAACACGACCAACTTACTGCCCGCGTCGCGATCGAGAGCCCGCTCGAGCTGCGTCTGACCAAGGCAGCCGTCTCCCAAAACCTGCCTATGCAGTATCCCTCGATTTTCTCAAATCGCTTGGATATGCTGCCCAAAGAAAACGGCCTTAGTTTTGGAGATAACGCTGCGTGCGCAGGTCCTCACCAGTTCGAAGGCTCCAGAATCCGCAGCGCCAGCAGAGCACGCGGGTGAAGAGGGCAAACGTGGCCCTGTAAGCCTTATAAACTCTCACGGTAGTGAGCCAGAGCAGGCTGGATCACAAACTGACAATGAGGCGAACGCCGACGACTTAACCTGTGACGGTTCCGCGATGGCTAGTGACGCGCACCGCAAACCAACAGCGAGGGTTTCCACGGAGCGGCAGCGTATAGAGGTGGCCAAACGGGAAGAGTTAATTAAGGGCAAAGTGCGGCTCTTGTTGACTGCTCGACTGAAATCCGAACCGCGTAGCCGCCACAATTTGGCACCTCGGTGCTCAAGAGTTCGCACCCGCCCCGTGGGAACACAAGCCAAGAGAACGCCACGCGCGAACCCAATCCGAGAGAGACGGATACGCTGGCACGACATTCGCACTCGTTCGTGACCTTCTCGCGTTCTGCTTTCTGAGCGTCAGCCAAACTTCAGAACCGCGAGACTTGGACGAGGAACAGTTAAGGGTCCCAAGCTGAAATTCCTAGCCTTGTGTCCTGTTGCACCTGCTAGAGCAGCTATCAGACCGCGGCCGCGCAGGGGGCGGCCGAAGAATAGGAACCAGTAAATTCCTCTGATCGTAACGCTGTTTCTGGACGGTATCGAGGAATTATCCTATTCAGTTTATTGCTTGTTTCTTTTTGTTCATTTAACTCTCCTGTACAGAAATGCGAGCTGAAATTCCTAGCATTATGTAATGCCCCATCTGCTAAAGCACCTATCGGACCGCGGCCGCAAAAGGGCCGGCTGAAGAATAGGAATCAGAACATTCCTTGAGTCGCAACGCTCTTGGAGGGCAGATACGCGGCATAATCTGGTATTGAGTTTAATGCTTGTTTTTTGCCTTTTGTTCATTACACTCTCCTATGCGAAATGAGAGGGAAATTTCGGAGCTTGGCATTGCGGGACTCAGTTTACATGCGTTGCAGAAAATTGCGAGGTAATGGCAACGCTGATGGCCTCAGCCAAAGCTTTCCCGTGTAATGCCCTTTCCTGACTCCCCAGACGTTAATCCGCTAGGCAAATTTGTATTTTTTTTTTGCTTTAGCGGGAATCATTTCTTGTCTGTTTGGTTTGTGTGTTCAGCAGCTCCACCTTCCCTTTATGCTCTCACGGGAGGTGGCTTTCTGTGACATAAACCGTGCTACGGCACCCCCCCAAAATTTTAGAAAATTTTCCTCCCTTTTGGCTAAACAATCCCTGTGTATTCTGGTTTGGGCAAACTTGGAAACTTTCGGAGGAGGACGTAGATTTCACGCGACAGCTCATTTACTCGAAGGAGGTTTTGTTGACCGAAAACAGCTTGGCAGTTCTGGAAGTCGGTTTGGCGCATTCTGCTGGTTGGACTTTGTACCTTGCTGGTTGAGACCGTTACAGTTGTCAACGAAGCAAGAAGAACCTTCGGGCCCAGCTGTGACCAAAAGCCGAACGGACACAACTCCAGGTCTCTGCGCGCAGCAGCGTTGGCTGCAACCACTGCGAGACCTCTTCGGGCGGCGGACGTGCTGTTGTGTTTCTACCCCCCCCCCCCTAACTGTCTTTGTGTGTTCCCGTCACACCTGTCTCCACTTAGGACATGCCCAGATGCAGTGCGTGATTCTGCGAAAGGGGTCTTTTTTCATGCACGCGCTCCCATGCAACCTCATCACAGGTGGAACTGAACACGAGGGACGTATTGAACTCCTGGATTCCTGGTACCACCACTTCTGCCTAACTGCCACGACGTGTTTTCCGGAGTTCCCCTTAGTCGGCACCCAACGCAGCAGTATTGACCCTGCGACTTTGTGTGTGCATCTGTCAGGGTAACAATGACTCAAACGCCTGCTGCCACCTGTGCAGACGAGCGTCTGCCATTCAACCGCGCCTCGCTCTCTTGCCAACAGCGGGGTGACGACGCTGCAGGTGTTCGCCTTTGGGCCATTTCCTTGAAAAAAGATATGGAATCCACCTGGCCGGAAACGACTAGCCCGTCAACACGCTCTTCTGGACATTTCCGAGTATCCAAGGGCCTCAGTGGATGAAGCGAGGTGACGACGCTTCAGGTGTTCGCCCTTGGCATTTCCTCGAAACAAGATATGGAATCCACCTGTCCTGACGGGCCACTTCAGGGTATCCAGGGGCCTCAGCCGAGGAAGACGACGAAGCGGTGAACGACCTTGGAGCACCCGGACGAAGTCCCTACGATTGGTTGAAAAGGGCGGGAAGATCTCGGGAGGGTCTATTTAAAGCGCTCGAGCCGTTCATCGAGAAGCCATTCCCGGAGCGACTCCCTGAGCGATACGCTCAACGTTTCCCTGAGATTTCTCAGTTTTTACCTTGTTTGTCATTTTTGTAAATAATCATGTAAATATGTGAATACAGTTTTTCCTTCACTTCCCCTACTCCCCGTCTCCGGCCAACGTTCCTTCCTCCTTCGGCACTGCGGCGGTGCTCCTGGACCCGATGCCTGGTGGGACACGCTACTAGCTCGGCGAAACATATCAACGCTGCTGCCAATGAGTTTTACAGTTTTCGTACGCCTCCAGGAACGCCTTGACCGGAATGCTGTTTAGCTCCCTCGTCACGGCCTGTTGAACCACCTCTACCGATCCGTGATGTTTCCCCTCGAGCGTCGATTTTATTCTCAGGAATAGAAAAACGTCTGGCGGGGCCAAGGCTGTAGGGGGGCTGAGGCAGCGTTGCCGCCTTATGCTGGGCAAAAATCGGGGTCCTCATTCACATGATGAAGAAGATCTTACCGGTTGGCCTTTTCCTCCTCTGACAACACTCCCGGCGCCAACTTCGCGCACGCTTTCCTCATGGATAAGTTTTCGGTCACGATCTCAAAAACTTGGGTTTGAGGAATGCTCAAGTCATCAGCAATCATTCTGATACTCTTCTACGATCACTGTTAAGTAAATGTTTCACTCGCTACACATTTTCGTTGGGTCTTGCTGGTCGAAGGGCGTCTGGAGCGGTCGTCTTCCTCCACTCTTTGCTTACCTTCTCGGAAAAGCTTGTGCCACTCAAAAAACACCTGATCTACCCATGGAAGCGTCACCGTAGGCCTCCTTAATCATTTTGTGAGTCTCTTTGCCCGTTTTACCAAGATTTACTCAAAATTTGATCGCGTATCGCTGATCCAGTAAACGCTCGACGATTTTGCGTGACGAGACGTTTCGACAGGGGTTCACAGTACAAGCGACCTCCTCTCTTCAACGGTTGAGAGCCGACTGCCGATTTTCCCCAGCATTTCCAATATCCCCCTTCAACGATCCTGCACGCGCATACCGCCTCTTGTCCGCCCGTTCGTTCAGGAAAAAATTCAGGGGGCACTTTGACTGTCTAAAGTGCGTAGAGGCGAAAGCGTTTTCCGAACCACTTTCGCTGCTTCTGTGGCACTGGTGGCGTCACATATAATTGAGTACTAATTACTAAGTGATGACAAATCACTAATTAATGGTTAATTACTGATGTATGCCTGAATACTAATTAAATACTAATTACTGACGCTCAAGCTTCGCCTTTAGGAGTGGAACGCGACAGCGTGTTGTAGCGCAGCCAGGGAGTCCACGGAACGCCACCACCCGTTCGGCGCGATGCCTTGCCTTTTGAACGCAACGCTTTTTGAGGAAAGGAAATGCCGCAGTAATTCTCTGTCATCTCGGTGTACACCTGAACCGCACCGTAGAGGAAGGGAGGAAGTGGGAGTGAAAGAAGACAAAGAGGGCCCGTAATGAAGAAAATGAAAATTGTACTTGAGGAAAGGAAATTACGCAGTAACTGTCTCACATATCTCGGTGGACACCCGGCAAAATTCAGGTGGGCACTTTTTTGACCTAAAGTGTGGTCACTGATGTGTGGTTAAGAAGTTAAGCTTCGCCTGTAAGAGTGGAACGCGGCAGCGTCTTGCAACGCTGCCAGGGAGTCCATAGAGCGCCATCGCCCATTCGGTTCTACGCCTCGCTCGTCGGTAAATTGGTTTTTGAGGAAAGGAGATGTATCTGTCTCTCATATCTCGGTGGACACCTAAACCTCGCTGGAAGTGAAGGGAGGAGGATGGGAGTGACCGAAGACACCGTATTCACTAGACGCGCCTGTGTTCATTCCAAACCATCGAGCTGGCATGGCGGAGTGGATAGCATGCTCGTCTCGCACGCCGAAGACCGGGGTTCGATTCCCGACGAGCTCGACCAATTTCCTACTCGGTTTTATTTATTTATATGGCCTGACTAGAAAAGTTAATTCGGCTAATTGGGTAATTAAGCAATTAGCTAAGCTCAGCCCCACTTACTTGCAGCATCACTATACGATCCCTTCAATTGGTTGCATGGTTACTAGGCAAAGTACAATTGGCCCCGTTTGAAATTCGCGCACTTTGACGTCACGGCCGTTTCGACCAATTGAAAAGCGTGACATTTTCTGTCGACAACTGCTGCTTACAACGATGAGACATTAAAGGCTTTCGCCTTAATATGCCTGCGTGCTTTGTCGGCGCGAGGAACCAGAAAAACTGCGCGGGTGTACAACAAAACACCAGACTCGATTTGTTGAATGCGCGGAAGGCGTTGTTTATTCCCTGCCGTTGAAATGTTGAAAGAAGTACGTAGGACAGACCGGCAGATGCACTAACGAAAGACTAAAAGAACATAAAATTAACGTCGATCAAGCACGCAGGCATATTGGAATACATGTGAGAGATTTCCCATCCAAAATTTGCATGGCTGAGTACGCAAAATGTAAAGTGATCAATAAACGCGCCGAGCAGCTGGTTCGCGAGATAGCTGAGGCAGCCGGGATAGCAAAGCTTGGAGATGATTGCATCAGCAAACCATAGTACTTTTGACAAAAAAAAAAGAGCTGGAGCTGTTGGATGTAGGACGATTCTCGTGAGAGTGATGATACGTGTGGCAGAAGTTAGGTGTCTGTGTCTCTTTTTTTTTAACAGTGTATGAACCAATACATCCCTGCAAATAGACTTCTTGAAAGTCAGCGCTCGTTGTGTTTTCTCGTTCTATATGTCCCGTCTGTGTTTTTTCGCTGTTACTCTAAGATGAATAACCAACAAGCCCAAGCTGATTTTCTGGCTAACTAAATTTCTAGTACCTCGGTCTCTTTTCAGTGTTTCACTCTCGAGTTGCCAGCCCTTATAGCCCTCATTGTCAACGCTGTTTGCCAAGCGAGAACCATGTCGTTCTGCGCAAGTATGAATATCCTTCCCCCAGAAGTGATAGCACTCTTTGGAGGTCATGCACCCTTTGACAGCCACGGTCGCAGATGTTTGAAGATTTTGAACTCAGAATGGTACCGGCAGGCCCGCCTGTATAGAGACTGCTTACACCTCCGTCTCATCACCAGTCCCCGGCAATGGAGGGTCACTTCACGAGCCGTCTACAGATACATCTAGGTCATGTGGAGCGTCATCTTGCCTAATCTGCGTGCCAGCCTCACTGTGAAAAGAAGCGGAACGGTGAAATAAGCTCCTGGAAATATCATCCACACCAGAGGGCTCGAATGGCTGCCTCACTCGGTCCGGGAAGTTTTAAGCTACGGTCCGAAGTGCGCTGCGGAGCCGAGGGAAACTACACCGGAACTCCTGGCCATGGTACGACAAGTGGCGCGGGCGGCTACTTTTAGCAAGAAAGTGGCAGGTGCGTCACAGACGGAGTGGACGTGATCGCGCGCTGCCAGTTGCGCAACAGAAACCTCCCTGTCGGACGTACGGTGAAGTACTTGAAAGAATATTCACTCTCGCTCTTGACTTCGGGCAAAGAGTCGCTTTGATGCCAAAGGATATCTGCTGTGCTAAGGAGCTTGCGTTTTTAACAAGCACAGTATCTCTGTTTTAAGGAAAGCAAAGTCAACTGTTAAGAAGTTGTGTGGTAACCTGAAGCTTGACCGTCTAGTGCATGGTATTGAAAACAGCAGAAAATCATCCCTTGGCATGTTCTTCACGGTAAAGACGCATAAGCCTGACTGGTTCCTAAGGGTCATAGTATCTGAGAAAGGTACCTGGCAAAAAACAGTTGCCCTGTTCCTACAGGAAAAACTGAAGTTACTAACCTGTGACGACCCTTTCCTGGTGAAATCCTCGGACGATGTGATTAGGTTTTTAAATGACAATTCTAGCAGTTACTTTGCGGCATGCTCGGTAGATGTCAAAGATTTGTATTATTCTATCCCCCAGGACGAAATGGTGGTTTGCGTGGAAAACTGTATTGACACTTACGGAGCAATCACGTTCCAAAACGCCTGCGGGGTGTCGACAGGGGTGCTTTTAGAACTTCTTTCCGTGTACCTTAAATCCACTTATGTGCTTACGGAAGGGGACATGTACCTTCAAAAACGCGGCGTGTGCAGAGGATCGTGCATTGCACCCGCCCTTAGTGACTTATACCTTGCACAAAAAAACAGGTCTCTTCTCAACACACTCACGGGAAGCAACGTACCGAAGGTGTTCAGGTGTGTCGACGACTACCTAGTGCTTTGTGATGGTGGTGGCAGGAACGACCTCGACGCGGCTGTAGCCTGCTTTAGTCATGCTCTCCAGCTGTTAACTATAACGCACGAGACTCCTGTGCAAGGGTCGATCAGATTCCTTGATCTAAGACTTTATTTCAGTGTGCTGGCCCTATGAACCCAGAGGCGACAAGGCGCCACTGCCTTTTCAATCGGCGCACTCCAAACTGTTGAAAAGGGATATTGCAAATCTGTGTTTGTCAAACGCGCTCAAGAAGTCGTGCATTCACACGATGGAAGTTAGCTTTCGTCGCCAGAGTGAACGCCTTATGGAAGCTGAGTATCCTCGCACCTACTTGTGTCCGTCGCGGAACGATTAAGGAAGAAATTTAAACGGTGCGACAGCAGCAGGAAGCCGAAAGATGAACGAAGGATTGTGACCTTCCGTATGTTCATAACATCTCCCACCGCCTGAAAAAGATTGGTCGAAAAGCTGAAGTTAATTTTGTGCTCACAGCACCGAAAAAACTAAAAAGTCTTTGCCGGTGCATCAACGCTAAAGAAGCAAAAAAAAAAAACTTCGAGGGTGTACAACAAATCACCAGACTCGCTTTGTTGAATGCGTGGAAGGCGTTGTTTATTCCCTGCCTTTGAAATGTGGAAAGAAGTACGTAGGACCGACCGGCAGATACACTAACGAAAGACTCAAAAGGAGCTAAAATTAACGTCGATCAAGCGTGCAGGCATATTGGAATACATGTGAGAAATTTCCCATCCAAAACTTGCATGGCTGATTCTGCAAAATGTGAAGTGATCAATAAACACGCCGAGCAGCTGGTTCGCGGGATAGTTGAGGCAGCCGAGATAGCAAAGCTTGGAGATGATTGCATCAGCAAACCATCGTACTTTTGACAAAAAAAAAGAGCTGGAGCTGTTGGATGTACGATGATTCTCGTGAGAGTGATGATACATGTGGCAGGAGTCACGTGTCTATGTCTCTCTTTTTTTGCAACAGTGTATGAACCAATACATACCTCGAAATAAACTTGTGGACAGTCAGCGCTCGTTGTGTGTTCTCGTTCTATGTGTCCCGTCTGTGTTTTTGCGCTGTCACTTAAAGACGAAAAACCAACAAGCCCAAGCTACTGTTCTGGCTCTACAGGAAGCAGCGAGCCTGTGATCGCTCCGCGCGGCGCGTGCGATCGCAGTGGTTTGAAACGCGAAGATATGTGTCAAAAATGAAAATATTCTGCTATTGTACGATGTTCGAGCATTCGAAAAAGCAAACTTGTTTCTGCAAACACGTAAAGGGTGCAAAACGCAGAGATTAAGTGCGTTCGGCAGGTTGCTGAGGCGTTACAGCCCCCTGTCCCATGTGTTCCTCAGCGATGTAGGTACTTTGTTGACGCCAGGACAGCCCGTCGTCAATGCTTTCCAGTTGAGAGTTCTGTTTATACGACCTTCGTATGCGCATTGTAGCTACATGAAAGCAGTGTAGTGCTTAATAACTAAGCTAGTGTGAAGTATTTTGGTTATATTTTGAGACGAACGTTTGCAGCAAACGAAGATTTTTGGATCACACAGGGCTTTCTGACGATAGCTTGATTGCGAAATGGCGATGTCGATGGCAAGAAAATTACAATTTCATCTTTGTTTCTCATACATAGTACGCAAAATGGCTGAATGACCGCAAAAAGTTTTTTACCGAATGTCGCCTGCTCACTCGATCAGAGCGCTTTTGCGTCGCTAGAGGAAAACACATTTTGAGCGCTAATTGCGGCTGTATTTATTAAGCCCGAATGACCCTCTGGCTGCTGCTTCAAAAAACAGTACACATTAATTTCCTCTTCTATTTCCGCATATGTGATCAACATACGCTGCAGATAAACTGCTTATAGTCGGATACAACTCAATATGCAGTGAATCTTCACCTATATCCTCGTTGGAAAATACAGACCACTGGTAAAGCTTTCCGTTTTCCATAAACAAGAAGCTAATCAGTATTTTAGATCATTTTTCAGACTGCTTATGTCCACTGGTAGTCACACATGAGGTGCCTGAAAACAATAGCATACGTTTTCTTGACATCAGGTTAAAGTTTTTAGAAGATCACACATGCCGGAGTTATCATCCTAGTGAAGGAAAAATGCCTTTGACTTTCACTTCTGCGCATTCTAAGCTCATGAAACGAAACATAGCTCGTTTAGAGTTTCTAAACTGTCTAAAAAAGTCATGCCCACATGTGACTGAGGAGATCCTGTTTCTGCAATCAAAAAGGTTGCAAGACGCGGGTTATCCGCTTCAAATGCTGGTACTAGTGGCCGAAGGACTTGTCAGGAAGAAAAAAATGAAAACTACGACCCAGCAAGAGCAGGATAAGACAACTGACAAAAGAAAATTGGCTGTTATTCCATATAAGCATAGGCTATCACACAACCTGAGAAAAATTGGCAATAGGGTAAACGTAAACGTTTTGTTTTCAGCCCCGAATAAGTTGAGCGCCCTATGCAAGAAAAGCACTTCTGGAAACCAGGGAAAGGCTGCTTGCACAATCAGGCACCAAAAGCCATTTGTAAGATGCATAGAAGGCGTCGTGTACAGGGTGCCCTTGACATGTGCAAATATTATATAGGACAGTCGGGAAGATGCATAAATGAGAGGTTAGGATAGCATAGTTACAATGTGGAAAACAAAAGAGGTGGGCACTTTAGTATCCATTGTCTGAAGTGCAAATGGAAAAGCAAGAAAAGCAAGGAAGGCTGCCGTCCCGATTTTCACAGGTGTAAGGTACTTTTTAAAAGTAGATGTCAAATAACGAGAGAGATTGTGGAGGCTCTTGAGATAGCACGAGCGGGCGATGATTACGTAAGCGCTCCATCTATTTTGTTGTCGGATAAAGAGATGTCCTTTCTTACATCGGTCATGCCGGTTGTCTGAAAGAACGTGCCAGCTATCACTCGTTGGTAATGTTCTTGTAAGCATGCGCAGGTAATTACCATGAGTATAAAGTTGTTTTTCGCATGAAATAAAATCAGTTGAAAGTATGCGCTTTGTATGCCTGTCCTTTTCTGTCGTCCTTGTCCTTTTGAGCGCTTTCACTGTCAAGATGAAAAACCAACTCGCCCACTCAATTCCATTATTCAATAATCACAATACAAATTTGTAGGCTCAAGGATGTTGATGTTTCGGGCTTCTTGGATATATCCAAGCATTAAAAAGCTGATTTTGTTCCCTTTTGTAATTAGCAAGTGGAGTAGTATGCAGGCCGCCGCGCACCGTGGCCAGTGTTACCGACTACTGTTTTTTTTTTTTTAATTCGGTCCGTATAAGATCAGCGCGCAATAAATGCACATACCGTATTTATCCGGGCAATGGCCGCACTTGTGTAGGCACAGAATATAGCGTCAGACAGCCTGGATGGTTAAAGTATAGTTTTTTTCAGGCATTACATTAAAACTGGGCCATGGAATTTCTGTTCCGCTTAAGCGCCAAAAGCGACCAAAGTCAGGAAAAAACTTACTCCCTTAGCTGCACATAGACGATGATCGATGTCTTCAGAATAAACGTTTTCTCTCTCACACCGCACAGAAACGCGCTGAAAGAAAAAGAAAGAGAAATCGCTGTAAAATCACTGTTGAAAGTGTTTGTCGCACTTCGTTCTTCTGAGTCTGGTGCACGTTTCAGCGAAGGTCTCCGGCACTTGTGAACCAACCATTGCATGCCCATGTCAATCAAAATTTATTTAGAGTCACTAATGCTCACAAACTCAAGCATAGGCTGTCATTAATAACTGAAAATGACTTACTGCTGCTTATATGGGGGCTTAATCGCACGCGAAAGATGTCACAACGTCAAGAAGCCGCTTTGCTTCGCTCTATGGTATCAGCACCATCACCGCCTCGTCCGCCATTTCGTAGAGCCGTCGGGCCACCTATGGCAGCTTGAACGACCGAATAGAGTTCAGTTACACAGTCTTTGCGTGCTATAGCGAGAGAGATTAGCCGCTAAATATTACTACATGGTTTTTCCGCTGCCAGTAATGCTGACAGAGCGTGGAACCGGAGAGTTTTCCTGCTGAATAGTAAAACGCTTGATGGACCGTGAAAGCACGGTTCTTATCACGGGCAAAGCCTGTATTTCTAAAGAACGATTTGCTTGGACTAAAAGGCTCTTTGTAAACAGGACGAAGCATATGTCAGAAATCATGATTGAATAAATGTGCCTAAAGGGCGCATTTCAGGCGCAAAGCTCACTGCGTGACTATCTCTTTAATGACAGGGTTATTAATGCGAAAGGATTAGATGGCTCACCGGCGGCCTTTGTGTCTGACGTCGTCAAAGGCAGGAAAATACTAAATATTAACCGGTAGTCATCGGTACTAGTACTTGAATGCGCACCAACTAAAAAGCAATAGAACAGAATTGAAATAGAGATTATAATATGCTTCCATATTACTCGCACGTAAATTTCTCATGCACCCCGAGTAATTTTTAGGTTTGGATATAGGGTGATATGTTTTTTTTCTTTATTGAAGCAAAGAGGTGTATGGTGATGTGATCATTTGATTCGAATTCAATTCCATCAAGATTATTTTGCACTTCTTTATTGCCTCATGCGATCTCGATGGCACTGGGATCACTTTGTCAGATGGGGCGAATGATTAGAATCGAGTACAGTGCAACAAAGAGTACTGCATCGCAGTGACCGCATATTAATTGCATGCATTCTATAGATTGCCTTCAAGTTGAGAGCACCAGCCGCTGTTAATTTCTCCGAAGAAACAGCGGGCGTGAAAGGCGACATAATCGTTTTCGCTTTTGGCATGTACGCACAAGGCGCAAATAAGTATTCATATTTGATGTAGCACACACTTAATAAAATTTATGAGCAGGAGAAAACGCAGAAAGGCACAGCTTTATCACTTTGAACTGAAGTGTCACTGATCGGTAAAATTTTGTAGCTCGTTTTCTGCGAAACTGTATACAAACTGATAATCGCTTAAGTCTTCCCTACCTGATTTAGTTTTTTTTTTCATTCACCGGTTTACAAGCCCCTTCATCGATGACATTGATTTATTTTTTTCTAAAAGCACCACATTAATTCGTAACAGTTTTTTTTTTACTATGAACAGGGAATTTTATTCAATTGCGCCGGAAGAAGCGCATACACACGAAGAGTCGCATCGTCCACAGCTGGCTTGTGGTAGAAGAAACCACGACTTCCACACGAAAAGAAGGTGCGCCAAATATGGCGAATGACGGATGACACGGGTGGGGGTGGTGGTGGTGAACAACTTTTATTTGAAGGCCTAAAAAAACGAAATTATGCAGCAGCACTGTGGGCGGCCTTCAGGCTACCGGTTATCGCGTCCAGGCAGTGCCTAGTCGCGACGTCTTCTCCCCAGGTCACCAGTCGAAGTTGGAGAATCGGCTCGGTGCTGGACAAATCAGCCTCCCACTGCTGCGGACTGTTTAGGTGCCAAGAGGCAGAGGGAAATTGTGTTGGGCAGGACAATAGGATATGAGCGTAGTCGGCTCTTGGGCTGTCACATAAGCGGCAGCAACGTAGGTTCTCGACACATTTTGTGTAATCCTTGTTCTTTAGGTTTGTCCGTTCGTAAATGCGGCTTGAGTCCTTGCGTTAAGTAATGTAATTGTTAGCAATTTTTGTCATCAGTGTTGGAGCCATAAATCTTGCTTACCCTACGCAACACATTAACAACAGAATTGAAGAATGGCGACTGCTTCTCCTCTACCAACAGCACCCCACGCCCGCCCCCTGAGAAATTTAGACGCCCCTAATTTCACTTACTGGGGAAACCCCTGTCACAGCCCCTCACTAAACTTACCCCACGCGAGCCATACGAAGTGGTAACGCAGGATTTGTGCGAAAAACCAGCAGAAGGTATACCCCAAGCTGAGGGGATAGAAATGTTTAAAAATTATCTGTAAGTTATTGGCTAGCTTGCGAGAACCCGTAAGGACTAAAACGCTGAATAGCCTTGACTCTACACAAAGCACGGATTTTATAGTCGCAATAAAACCGTTTCAGGGGCTTTTAACCAGAAAAGGGTTGGCAGATTGACTCTGGGTAACTGTAAAAGGGGATATCAGTTGCTCTTCCTTTGAAGCACGGGCTACCGGGTACAGAGCAAAATAGACCTAAGAAATTTGGATGAGTTGGGCATCCAAACAATTGGTCTTCAGGTACTTCCACACTAAGTAAAAACATGGACACGCGGTGTAAGAAAAGGGCTAGAAGGTTTACAACAGGCTACAAAGGCACCAAAAGGGAAAATTAACATAAAACGAATGCGATCGACGGTTAAGGCGAATTGGTTAGGCATGAGTTTCGGACTTTTCCGTTTTTATTTTTTTTTAAGTGGGTGCACATTTCTGTGGTTTCGTCTCAGAACGTAATCTTTAGGGCATTTTTCCTGTGCACATTATTTTATATGGAATAATTTCTGGTTTCTTTTGGTGATAAAATGTGGCAGTCCCGTGCGCTCAAAAGTCGCTAAGAATTTTTCTCGCCCTTTCTGCCAGCACGAACAGCCCATACAGTAGTCATTAACGCACAAATGGCCGTACATATACCTGTGCTATCGCCATTGAGAAAAAGTAGCCAAAGTGAAATGATGGAACCCTTAGAAAAAAACTCACAGGGCGGGTACCTCGGTGTAACGCGATATTCAGCAACTATTGCTGAATCTCGCGTTAAAAAGAAGACACGACCAACAGATGTTTTCGATGGCTGAATATATTATTGTGCATTCAGTATTATTATTTTCGCTGCTAGAGTGCGCGTGCAATCATTGTGCTCTCACTCAACTTTAGAACAGTTCCCGTGGCGCGTTGCCGTGGCGTCATGCATGACATCACTGCATGCTGACCAATCAGCGCAATGTGTTGCACTAACGATGCGGCAGAACCTGGAAACGTCCCTTCAACAGCTGCAGCTCAACAGCTGCTCAAGGTGCATTCCGGCGCTGGCAGCGACCAAGACCGAAACCGCCAGCACAAAATCGCTTGTATTTAATTATTCACCCCGCGCACTGGCGCTTTGAACCCAGTATCATGATTACTAAGCCCGTGTGTCCACTTCTGAAGAAAAAAATTCACCCCAAAATTTTGCGCATGTAGCGCTTAAAAGGGACACGGAGAGCAAATAGAAGTTTGCCGGCATCAATGTGGCACCGCGTTCTAATCATGAGACCGCTCTCAATAACAACGGAGATGGCTAAACGTCATCATTATCATCTAGCTGACAACGCCCACTCCAGGACAAAGGACACTCCCATATCTCTCCAATTCATCTTGTCCTGTGTCTTAATCTCATCCACCCCCACCCCCCCAACTTTCTGCCGCCCCCTGCTACGCTTCCCTTCTCTTGGCATCCAGTCCGTTACCCTTAACGACCATCGGTTATCATCGCTTCGCGTTACAGGGAGTGCGAGAGATCGGTCTCCACATGCAGGACGAATGTTAGCAGCGAGAAAGCCATGCTTAGCACTGCAATCTGCTATACAATTTAGGAATTCACGTGCATCAAACCTAACGCTATCCTTAGTTACGTTTGCAAGCGGCCGCACAAGAAACGCGACGGCGGATAGCTTCAAGCATACTGCTGATAAAGCGCATGTCTTATTGTGAAAAGCGTAAAATTCAAAAGCAAAAGAGCGCGATAATGTTTCCTGTCAGTAATAAAAAAAAGCAGAGCAAACGCAGCTAAAAGTCCACTGACAACATCAACATATGGAGCCAACACAGTGCTGGCGTTTCATAGGACATATTACCTCATTAGCACGCTGTGAGGTTCTCATATTTTATTTGTGATCATTAAATATGAAGTGCGCCTGCATGCAGGCTTCACGAAAAGCTTACGTAAAGGCATCAAACGTACGCACTGTGTAGAATGTCAGGTAAATCTTTTCCTTCAAATAAAAAAAGGCTGTCAATAATGCTCCTTGCTTTTCAATGTTTGGAAAGGCCCTCGATCTAGTTAATATTGCCTGAGACGGCGACTTACCTCTTACCAAAAGCATATAGGCAAATCCCACCTTCCTCCCTTCCCTTACGGCTCGGTTAAGGTGTTCGCCGAGATATGTCAGACAGATACTGCGCCATTTCCTTTCCTCAAAAACCAACCAACCAGCTACACCACCCGTGTTTTGCAAGTACCCACAAAATGTGAGAAGTGAAACAAAAGTGAAACACTGAAGTAGTGACGACATATTACAATGGCTTTAATTTTGTACTGCTGAAAGAAACTTCTCATGTGTGACACCAGCGTTCAAGAGGAGTTGTGCTTTCATGGCCGTGGTTTTGGTGAGCAAAAATGAAAAATACAGTTCAGGGAAGAACAATGAAATAAAGGGCTGTAAGGAGATAGCGCCACCCAGCGGCGTTCGTGAGGAGAAGACAAAGCACGAGGAGCGCGTGAGGAGGGGAACGCGGGACAGGTCGAAGAGGATTACGGGGCAGAGAAGAGAAGAGCGCGGTGGGCGACGGACGTGGACGAGTTCTGCTGGCTCCCCGAGTTCCGGGCTTGGGCCTTAGCCGCAGACGTCCGGGCCACCAGACCTGGAATTCCATCGTCGAGAGCCTCAACCACCAGGCTCAGGCGCTACTCTTCTCCGTCCATCCGTCAGCTGCTCCACACAGGCCGCTTCTGGCGCCTACGTGACTTTTCCGGGATACCAGACCTGGAAACCGTGCCGGGAGCCCACGGACGCCGACGCTGCGGTAGCGTTGCATCAACATTGGAACGCCCAGAGACTCCCTGACTGCCCGACACCCAGCCAGTCCTCCCCGCTCGTTGCTCGAATAAGAGACAAGTAGTGTGACTTTCCTCTTTGACTTTCTTTTTTTCTGCATTTTTCGTAAGCACTTTGTTCTGTTCCCCCGTGTGTTTTTCCCGTGTGTTGCTGCCTTGCTCTCTTGTTCCTTTCCTTTTCTTCGCTCTCATACTGAAATTGGTTTCCTTTCCGATAAAAGCCGCCTCGTTTATTGTTTGTACTTTTGTGTTTGTTTAAAATAAGACCTGCAATCTCACAGAGTCCTCACAAGGGCTAAGAGAACCTGTGAAAGATCAAAAAGAAGTGTCCACCAGATCATCTGAAAGACAAGCAAGACAAAATGCAGTTGCAAGCACTGCGTGCAGTGCATACAAACGACTGCTGCGTACAAAATATGTCCAGGGGCGCTATGCCAGAAGGCCCGAGTTTGGCGCTCGCCCAAGTTTCATCCGAGTTTGCGATGACGGCAGTCAGTGAACGAAGATAGCGCGGAACGTGCGCAGGCCGCGGACAATAAAATGTAGAGATAAAGCCACGTAAAGGCGATACAAGCGCACCCTGCGCGTTTGTTTCACACTTCAAACACAATACACTGCGCAATACCAGGCCGCAGCGCTACCTGAAGTTATCAGCGCCATGTCAGCAATCGCGAAATCGTGACTTTTCTGCTATCTATCTGCACACTCGCCGCTAGCTGTTTGACACGCCTTTTCGGGCGCGTCAAAGGCGTGTCTTCTCTTTCAGGCTCTATCTGTCTCTCCATTTCCGAAGACAAAAAGTGCGCACTAGGTGCACTCTTGTATCAACCCTTTCTCTTTTCTCGAATACGTTAAAAGGCAACAGATGATGATACGAACATTTTGTTCACTTTAAAATTTATTTTAAAATCTGAATCTAATGAAGCTTTGTCGAAAAGCATAGCGTTAGGAAATTAACAAAGATTTTACACTTTCTGCCGCTAGTGGCGATAGTGAGACCATTGCTTGCAGCGTGGCTTGCATACGAACTAGAGCGGCAGCCCACCGTGCCGAAAACGAGAGCTCCTAGGCTGGCACGCCGCCGGTAGCGCTGCCTTCGACTGGAAAGACTGGGCAACTACTACACGCTGAATCTGTCGTATTTTTCGGCCATTGCGATAATATATTTTATTGTGTCGTATATCAAAATATAACAGTCATGCATCTTCTGGATTGCATAATACACAACAGCAAAAACTGAACTGCACTGCACCCCCCGCGTCACTGCTGCTCTCTGCAGTGACCTCAGGTGGAGTTCTCCGCTGCTAGGGCCGCTGCCGCACCCCGCTATGGCCAACCATTGCGTTTAGTACGCTCTTGGAGAATCTCAGCGGTAGAAATTGGCCGTGCGAGCGGCTGTGATGCGGTGTGAGAAAAAAAAAATTGCTGTTTGGCTGCAGTCATTAAGAATTCCTGTAGTGTGTGACGTCTCTTTAGTGCGCTGCGGATGCGAAGAGCGTGCTACCCAGCGACACAACTCATCCTATGTCATCAGACGCTGACTAAAAGCTGTGAAGGTGGTGGCGCGCGTATCTGCGTAGTATTACGTAGTATTTGTTTACGTCGCACACTTCAAGGTTTTGCGGACTGGTTTTGTCACTAACGTCGATCGCCGTTGTCTACCGCAGTGTCATCGCAATAATATCGTTCACGCAGATGAGGGATCCTGTTTGTAATAATGGAATCGGACTTATAACAGAGAAAGGTGTTACGGTTGTGAAGTACGCAGTGCTTGCGTGCTGGAAATTACAAACTCTTTATTGCACTGGGTCTAGAGCAGCGACCGTTTGTCGATCCCGGATGTGTTTGACACATTGATGCTGAGCTTTATCACCGATGAAAGCACGGCCAAGCCAAACACCTGTGGTGCCTTGTTGTTGGAGTAGGACGTGCTCCAAGCACCGTTTCGTCCTCGTGGTCCGTGTTTGACGCCTTGCAAGCAGGTGTGACGCGCCGTCAGCGTTGTGCTGTGTCTTACGTGGTTGCAACAGGCTATAGTGTTGTGCAATCTTGGTATGCGAGCGAAGAAATAGGCGGCTGTCGCCACGTTGCGTGTCCTTCGCAGAGGTGCTTAGATTAATCAGCGATGACGTCCGTTTTGTCAGTTATATTTCGATGGTCAACATCGTCGATGTCTGTCAGCAATCAACACAGCCGCGCTGCATGCCTGTAGCCGGCAGTGATGTTGGGAGTGCCCCAACCATAGCGCGTACGCCTATAATTTATGTACGGCACGCCGGGGGCGTGAACAATGGTTTTGATTGACAGGTGAACTCGGTGCTAAATTCGTGAACGGTGAAGTGCCCCGAATTCATCTCGGGACTGTCATGGCGGTAGCAGCAGCAGCCTGGGTCATCGCTTCCTCTGACGGCAAATGTCAGTACGGCCGGCTGGACCCGTTTACTGCCATGGCCGACGACGAATTCCAGTGACATTTTCGCCTCTCCAAAACATCGGTGCGATGGTTGTTTAAAGAGTTAGATGACGACCCACGCCTGCGGAGAGTGCGTACCGGGCCTCATTCGCTTTCGGTCGAAGAGCAAGTCCTCTGCGCCCTCCGGTTGTTCGCGACCGGGAGCTTCCAGGGGAGCGTCGGCGCAGACCCCTTTATTGGACGCCACCAAAGCACTGTCAGCCGCTGTGTTAGGGACGTCTCCGACGCGCTTATCCACGCGGCTGTGCAGAAGCGGTGACTCGCTTTCCCCACGACTGTGGCCGAGCGTGCGTATGTTAAGGAGCGTTTCCTTCTGCGCGGCGGCATCACAGACGTCGTGGGATGCGTCGACGGGACCTACATTGGCGTAAAGGCCCCTTCGAAGTCCAGCCCTGACGTGGTGAAGGCCTACTATTTCACGAGGAAGGCACATTATGTATTGAACACAATTGTTGTAAGAATGCTCTGTTTTTGCTTTCATGCATGCCACGGTTAATGGAATGTTCTTCCATTTATTAGTGATAGTGGCCCGTGTACTGTGCAGTGTCAGTGGATGTTACGGAACCCCATATGGTTGAAGTTACTGGCAGCCCTTCACCATGGCATGCCTCATCGCTTCAGTTACTTTGGGACATTAAACCTCAAAAACCGCTTCCGTTTATCAGTAACTGAGCAGTTTTACACACAGTGTAGATAATTTTTTTGGTTTACCTCATGTTTGCGCGCCTAATAGGTGCATGGATTTTTCTAGCTATTTCATGCATGCATTTTAATGGATTTTTAAACGGTTGCATTTGTGGCAATTGGCAGATTGCATTCTTATCCAATATTCATATTCGCAAGTCGCAATAAATGTTTCACTTTGGCTGAAGTGGAGAAGCTCCTGCCGGAAGCACTGGCGTCTGTAAGCCAGGAAAACTGGCAAAACTGCGGTGTTCATGTGGAGCAAGTTGAGGCTGAAGCATCGCAACGCGATATGATTGTTGACGCTGAAATTGAAACGGTTGTCTTAGCATTTCTGACTTGTGCAACTCCTCCTCTGATGAGTCGAGCACCGATTCCAGTGATGAAGATTTGAGTGGCATCGAGGAACTTGTCTGACTTCGAATTGATGTATAATACATATGCTACCGAGGAAAGAGAGCGGACTCATCGGCTTGCTATGATCACCTTTGTGCGTGTGTGGGTGGAAATGTGAAATATGTGTGCATGTGGGTGTGTGTGATGATCAGTCTACCGAGGAAATTGTAACATTTCCATCAAATCATTGCATCATTGCAATTCGTTGTATCAAATTGTATTGAGCAGTAACTTGTAGTGTAGGTGGTGAGGTGGTCGTGTTAATAGTGTCTGTATAGAAGTAGAATTTGTAAGGGAGTGCAAATAGTACTTTTCCAATTAGAATACGTATACTGGTACACATCGTCAATGTGTGCAGTTTTTGGAAGATTAATTGCAGAAAAATACGGTGGAGCTTAATGAAGTATTGTGTCAATTATTCGGAAAATATCTGAAAATTTGAGAGCAAATTGGATTCATTTAAAATAATTTTGAACATATACTGTTTGATTCGTTCGACTAACTTAACAGAAATTTATTCAATTATGCTGTCCAAAAAGTTCGAACATTCACAAACCCCTAGGCATTGGCCTCATTTTGTGTGTTAGGGTTGGGAATGGTATGTATGGGTGTCTGATCTTCATGTCCTGAAAAGGGATTCCTGGTTTGGTGTTGTCTTGCATTACTGTCAATCTCTGGTCGTTTTGACATGTAATGCAGTGCCAGTGTTGAGGTAGCCAGTACTGTATGTTTTGTCCTTAATTTTTCGGAGGTGTGAATGATATCAAGCTGGCTCTTGCTCAGTTGAGTGTGAATTTGTTTCGAGTCACGTCTTTGTTAGTACATTGGTCAGGTTTTCGTTTTATCAAATAGTGTTGTTCGATGCCTCCACATTTTGTTTTTCAGTTTTGGCGCACCTGACTGATTGTGTGTTGGTGTACATTCACTGCACGTGTCCTTTAATTTGTATGCACTGTGATCCATGCCACTGGCTGTTTCCAGAATAAACCATTTCTCGCAAACACTGCGGGGTCAGCATTCTTTATTGTCCTGTCTAATTTATTGTTTGCTCTTTCGAAATATTTTTTCCTAGCGTTGTACAACTTTTTCTGCATTCTTACTTGACGCTCCCACAGCTTGGAACTCTTTGTACCTGGCTGCATGAAAATCCTGCCTGAGCAGCTTCTGCTCTTCTAGGAGAGCTGGGAAATCGAGCCAAGCTGACTCTTGAGGCAGTACTATTTTCTGTCACAGTGGGAATCAATACTATGGTCAAAATTAAACACTTAACACGGGAAAACAGGCCATATCGAGGTGGTGTATGCATGGTGTATGGTGTATGCGGTATGCATCAAATGAACAGATGCATGCTGTTCATTTCAGAACACGGCATAATATTCAAGCGATTCTGAACAAAACGAGTTTTCTCATTCAAGTCACGCGAAATTCAACTTGCGATGGGAAAGAAAATGTGCGAAAAAAAAAAACTTCACCATACGGGATCTGAACCCACGCACTCCCAATGCCTGTCGAATCTCCGGTGCGACGCGTTAGACCACACGGCCACAAAACAGCGCGGAGTGATGCACCTCTCTTCATTTTTTTTGCGGACTACTTCGGTAGCCTTCACAGCGTTGCATATGATGTAGCGTTGGTAGCGCTCCCTCGCGGTACAAAGCAAAATTTAATAATGCATGAATCACTCTAAAGCGCTTTAAATCCAAATCTTGCACACTATAAAATGCTTATAAAGCTGTACTAAGTGCATTATAAAGTTCAACAAACCTCGTTTGTCTAATTGCACACGCAATGCACTGGGTGGAGCGACACACAAATGAAAAGTGCACCGGCGGTTGGCTCACGTGACCCGTTCTTTGTCGACCGCCCAAGAAGCCCATGCGGTGGCGCCGATGTGATGATAAAGCACGGAATTTCATTTTATTTCATTTCATTTATTGGTTTTGTTTGGCCAGTACAGAGACTGCAAACAAGGGAGAGCAAGCTAAAGGCGCCTAGTAGCGCCTGACAGAGGCCTGCCCTCCCCATGTAAAAAAAAAACAAAACAAAGTGGCACTTGGCAATGGTACAAAGTTTCCATAAGTAACAGAAACTAGAAAAGCAGCGGATATATTGACAACGAAACAGAGATCAAGCATGCATAGAGCTAAGCACAACAAACTAAGATCAAAACATAACAAAGACAAAAACTGATTAGGTAGAAACACACCACAACTAGCTATAACAAAAATATTCATGAACAGTTTTCCTAAACCTGACCTCGGACATATTTTGTAGCGACAATTCTGTTAAATATGGATAGGTGTTTAATGTATGAGGAATTATGTGAGTTAGTTTTTGGAACCCATAGTTTGTACGGGATTTTGATGCATGGTATTGAGGGTGCCTAAGACTGTATGCTGTTTGGAATATATCCAGATAACCCAATGAAGTTGGAGGCGTGACGAGAGTGGGATTTCGTCTCGCTACCATTAGTTCACTCATCTGAGGGCGTCGCCAGAACTCGGGAAGATTCGGAGTTTCAGCAAACTCGGGCCTTCCAGCATAGCGCCCCAGCTCCTAGTCAAGCAGGTGCGGCTCGCTTTCGGGTGTCACTTCCGGCTGCTGCGTCGCACCAGGCTTGAAGAACGGCTCCGCAGTAGTGCCAAGAGTCGGCGTTGCCGTCTGTGGACGCCGCCGGCGCCGCCAGTGCTGGTTCAGCAGAGCGCTGGAACATGTCGCGTTGCCTGAGTTGGGGGCAGCCAGGAAAGACTTCACCGATGACTTCGAACAGAGCAACAGCAATGACGTGGCTCTTGGGGCTGGAAAACTGTCTGTGGCCAGCACTAAACGTTCGTCGCGTGAATAGAGCCGAATGCGACACGACGCCGCGTGGTGAGAGCCTGGAATAGTGCCCACATTCCGGCTCATGTGCTCTTAGTGGGCACACAATCGCTTAGGTGCGAACACACGACTATTATATTTTACATCGAATAGCTGTTTAAGGGACGTTATTTAAAACACACGTGAGTGCTATGAGTTGCATCGCGGCGTCAACGAAGAAAAGGGTGTAGAAGAAAAGGAGGAAGAAGAATGAGAGGTAGTAGAAGAAGTTTAGAAGCGTTGGCAGTGTCAATGTCCTTAGTTTTAGCATCCCGATCATATTGCCGTTTGCCCCCCCCCTCCGAAGCAGTGGACATCTTAGACGCGCTTTAAGCTACGAAAGCAATGGAGCGGGAGCTTGGAAATCAAAGGAAATGAGCATACCTGCCCTCTGGGAACAGTGGATACCTCAGTCATTCTTTAAGCTACGTGGCGGTAGTGACAGATGTGCGCTGCATGCGTTGGCACTGGCAACTTTGTGCCAGAAACGCCGCACTGAAACTATGGGCGTCGGCGTTTATTGTGTTCATTGGCGTTGGCGTTGACAGCGTTTTATACTCCGATGATTTTAAGGAAAGGATGTGCGCGTAACTGGCTCCCTTAGTCAGTGCACGCCTGAATCGTGCTTATAGGCACGTGGGGTGATGAGAAAGAGATGTGGGCTGCATGTGTTAGCGCTGACAACGGCAGACGCGCGGCACTGCTGCAATAGGCCGTAGCGTTCACTGAGTGAGCAAACTCTCGCGATCAACCATTGACTCCCACCTCCCAGCCACCTCCCAGGATGGCAGGGTGAGTGTGCTGCCTATCCAGTGTCCGGAACGCACTCAACGTTACAGACGCCAAGCCGATTGTAGTTGCCCGATACGCCATAGCTTTCGCCCTCTAACCAGGTTCAGCAGTAGTTTTTTTTTTATTCGAAAAGTCTGCCATGAGGCATAAATTGCGAAAGGGGGAGTGGGATGTAGGTTAGGACTACGGAAGCGAGGGTGCGAACACGGAGGATATAGAGCGCCTGTTCGCTCGCGCAGAGTAGTTGAACCGCAGCTAATTTTTTACCGCCATTCAAAATTTTTTACTAGTATCTAATCAATTACCATGACTACAATTTTTTTTCCAGTTATCATTATGACCTTTCTTCTTATCATTATTGCTACTATTATTATTATCATCATTTTTTAATCCTTCTCCTAGAAATCTCAGACTGTCCATCTCCTGCGTGCGTTATGCATTTGTCGTTTCTTCTTGGTATTTTAGAGCGCAGCTCTTAGGCGCCCGTTTCTCCGTTACGCGCGGCGTCGCCGTCGCCGTTGCCGCCGCCGTTGTCCGTTGTAGCCAGAAGTGGACACCTTAGTCCCGCCTTAAGCTGCCAAACGAATGGAGAGGGAGCTTGGAAAGCAAAGGAAAGGCGCATAACTGCCCTCTTAGAACAGTGGGCACCTCAATCGTGGTTTAAGCTGCGGGGTGGCAGTGACAGATGTGCGCTGTATGCTTTGGCATTCACAACATTGTGCCATTTTAAGGAAGGGAAGGTCGCAAAACTCGCTCCCTTGGTCAGTGGACGCCTGAATCGCACTTATAGGTACGTTCGTGATGAGAGCGAGATGTGCGCTGCAGGCATTGATAATGTTGTGCCAGAAACGCCGCGCTGAAGCCATAGGCCGTCGGCGTTCATTGCACTCATTGGCGTTGGCATCGACAACGTTTTTGTACTCCGATCATTTTGTGGAAAGGAAGTGCGAGTAACTGGCTTTCTGGGTCAGTGGAGGCCTGTATCGCACAAAATAAGTACATGAGAGCTTCATGCGTTAGCGCTGACAACGGTGAGCGAACTGTCTAGATGAACCACTAACTGTCACCTGCCAGGGTGGCAGGGTGGGTGGGGACTTTAATGTACATATAAAGACAAACGGGAATTTCTTAACACTTATGCGGGTGAACATAAAGTTCCTGTCGCTCGTAACGCCTCGCACGGCTGCGACAACCTCGCGAAATACTTGCACAGACCTCGTTTTTGAGAGCCAGGCATTGGTGGAGCAAGTCAAGCATATATCCATCTATTTCTCCGACCACAAAGCTTCCTGCATGACACTCAAGAACTGTTAGTGAAGTGTTTCATGAAGAAGGGAAATGAGTGAAAAAAAAACAAGTTGTCTGTAATTGTATATACATGTCTTGCTCGAATTCTTTGCGTCAATCTATCGAAAAGCGGAAACAGCTGATGAGCTGCTCTCAAATTTCACATTAGGAAGTATAGTAGTAATGGGCAATTGTTTGCTTTCTGTTTACTTTTCTCTTCCCCAGCAATGTTTTTTTTTGTACATGGAAAAAAATTAATCACAAAAACTCTCTACGCACGCCACTTTTTGTCCGACCCCCCTGCGTGGGCATGCGCCATTGTACGGGGGTAACAACCACAACAGCCGACAGGTTTCGCGGTCAGACCGAGCATGGGCGTTGCTTTATCGCTGATTTTCACGAAATAGACGCCACGCTGCGGTGGCGCCACGAACTAGGCTAATAATTATCAGCACGCGCGGAACGACGTTGCTTGCTCCTTTGAGAGAAGGCCATCTTTCCTTCTCGCAACGGCGCCTCAACAGCAACCGATGGTGGCTGTCACGGGACGCACCTCTTCGGGTAGGATAGGATAGGATAAAGTTTATTTGCTCTATTTTACAAGTTATTATGGCCGACAGAGGTCTTCTATCTCCCTGATTGCTCGCGTCATCTGTCTTGCAGGGTCGGCGCCCCTATTCCAAGACACCGCTGAGTTACGCTGCTCGCTGGACATGGATGACCAGTTCTCTTTGATAACCGGGTTGTTGCTGGAGAGCAAACTCTCTCACTGTTCCGCACTCGGAGTTTCTATTCTATAGAAAGCCTCGTTTCTTTTGCATTCCTATGTGATATGATATAGGGTGGGCTTGGCTCCACACCATGGGCATGTGTCCCTGTATTCACCTGGGTACATTTTGCTTAGTATATGTAAGTTCGCAAAGGTTCCCGTTTGCAGTTTCCGCCTGTATACTGCTTCTTGTTGATTTAAAAGGTTTTAAAGGGGAGGATACTTTGCCCTCATTCCTCTGTAACAAATAAATATCTCCGAATACTCCGGAACTATCCGCGAGAACTCCACAGACGCCGCGTGCTGAAGCGCTCCGTTCGTGTGCTCGCGAGCTACTTCGTCGGCCCTTGGTTGCCCTCGATTCTAGTGTGTCCCGGTATCCAGAAAAGGGTGTGTCTGACTGGTTCATTGGGAAAGTCTGAGCGGAGGAGAGTGCGAAGTGCTTTCCGACTGGTTATGCAGTTCATATAGTCACGGCATGCCTCTTTGGAGTCTGCGATGATTACTAGGGTCTGTTTGCGCGTATACCTCCACGGCCGCTATAGAACAACAGCCATTTCATCTCCTTCGGTTACTGTGCAATCCCATGAAGATGTGCAAGTGATTTCCTTATAGCCCGAATTTATCACTGCAACTACGGTTTTCTGCTCTATCTTCCACCCTTTGCAGAGGTATTGCACGGCGTCGGTGTAAACGTATTCGCCTTGACTGCTAGATACATTTCTACATACAAGGTCTGTTAGAAAAGTATCCGACTTTATTTTTTTACGAACACCTGATGGATTTGAAACAAGCACGCTTGCACCAGCCTACCTTGAACCTTCGTACGCATGCACACATTTTTTCTCGCCTGCCGATAGCGTCAGTCACTGGCACGCAGCGTTTGAGTGAGGCAGTGCGCAGCGCTCTCGTCGGTTTTTTATTGCAAGGAAAATGGCGGAGCGACAGGAGCAGCGCTACTGCATCAAATTTTGCCAGAAACTAGGCGACAGCCAAGTGGAAACCATTCGGAATATTCAGACGGCTTTCAGTGACAATGCTATGAGCAGCACACAGATTAAGCAGTGGTACAATTGGTTTAAAGACGGCCGCGCATCGGTGTAGAGAGAGCCACGCTCCGGTCAGCCATCAACATGCCGAAATGACCAGGTCATTGCCGAAGTGAACGCTGTGGTGACGCGGGACCATCGTGTTACTATTCGAGAAATTGTGGAAGAGGTGGATATCACCAATTTTTCTGCACATTCCATTATCACCGAAAATTTGGCCAAGGAGAAAGATGCGGCGAAATTCGCGCCGAAGCTCCGCACGCTGGAGCAAAAACAGCTTCGTGTTGAAGTCTCACATGATATGCTGGATTCCACAAACAGAGACCCCGACTTCATCAACACCATAATCGCTGGTGATGAGTCTTGGGTGTGTAGGTACGACCTGGAAACCAAATCTCAGTCGTCACAATGGCAGCATTCCACGTCACCAATACCAAAGAAGGCCCGCCAAGTGCGCAGCAATGTCAGAGTGATGCTGACTGCTTTCTTTGACTCCCTCTGTGTGACACACCACGTGCACGCACCCCACAAAGTAAACATTGACCAAAAGAATACTACAGGGATGTCCTCCGTCGCCTGCGTGGTGCTGTGCGGCGTAAGAGGCCGAAGTTGAGGTCAACAGGAAATTGGCGCATCCATCATGACAGTGCTCCTGCACATTCCTGGCACTAACTTCACACTTTTTTCGCGAAAAACCAGACTGCTGTAGATCAACAGACTCCTTACTCTCCTGATATGGCCTCCTGTGACTTCTGGCTGTTTCCCAAAATCAAGAGGCCATTGAAAGGAGCGCGATTTCAGACAAGAGAGGACATTATGGCTGTAACGACAGCTGAGCTAAACTCCATTCCGACAGGGGCCTTTCCGGAATGCTTGCAACAACGGCAGCACCACTGGGAAAAGTATGTGGATTCCCAAGGAGACTACTCTGAAGGTGATTAGGTTTCCAATGTTCCAGTTATGCCAGTTTTTTTTCTTCGGCAAAAGGTCGGATACTTTTCTAACAGACCTCGTATTTTGCTCGCGCGTTTCGCCTGGCTGCGTGTAGGTTCGGATCCAGATTTTTTGGCAGGGAGCTTACCTTAAGCGTGCAGCGGATATCGTCTGGTATGCTCGCCGTTTTTCATTCTGGCCTCTTTTGGTTCTAGTCTAGACAAAAATTTTAATAGGGGCACTCTGCCAGAGGGAGTCTGATCAAGTCTCTATCGCTGAGTTGCCAGTTGTGCTTCCCTGAGCTCTTCGACGGTGTTGTGAACCCCGAGGGTGAGCAGCTTCTCCGTTGCTGTATTGGATAGGAGGTGGAGAGTTCTCTTCTACGCTTCTCTTATGATGGCGTCGGCTTGAACCCTGTAACCCTTGTTGGTGTTGTGGCACGGAAGGGAGTACGTGACTTGGCTGATCACGAGGCTCCTGGCCAGCTTGATCGTGTCTCCCTCCTTCATGCCGCTTCTTTTTTGCGACACTCGGGTTGGAGCAACAGCCCAAGTCACCATAGTATAAGACTCCGGAATACTTTTGTACTTTAGCGTGTACTGACAGCGCAGAGCACACGGAGGCCGTTTGCGTTTCGCCTCTGTCGAAGCGCGGCCACCACGTCCAGTTTTGATCCCGCGACCTCAGGATCAGCAGCGGAGTGCTCAAACAATTGAGCCATCGCTAAGGGTGCAGCAGAAATTTCCCTGTAATGAATTGAGGAAGGTTGTCAAAGGGGGAAGGGAGGTGGAAGACCGGCTATACACCAGGCTTGGTGAATGGCGGGTGTCAGTGTGTTTGGCCGAATAGTTTTGAGAATTAAAGTACATGACAAATTATTTTTCCAAAGTCTTGCAACTCTAATCCAATTACTTTCAAAACGTAGTGATACTAATTTTTTACATTTTTCTACTTTTCTTGCATACAAAGAGTACAACGGTCGCAAGTGCGCCGCGTCTAGAGGTCACGCGTGGCTACCGGCCGACGCTGCGCGACGACTCGGCTTGGGTCCCCATCTCTCACCCAGGTATGACGTCACGCTATGAAGTCACTAGGCATGGCATGACGTCAGAGGTCATTCTATATGTCACGCGTGGCTACCGGCCGCCGCTCCGTGACGACTCGACTTGGTTGCCCATCTCTCACCCAAGTATGACGTCACGCTATGAAGTCACTAGGCATGACATGACGTCAGATGTCATTCTATATGTCACGCGTGGCTACCGGCCGCCGCTCCGCGACGACTCGACTTGGTTGCCCATCTCTCACCCAGGTATGACGTCACGCTATGAAGTCACTAGGCATGACATGACGTCAGAGGTCATTCTATATGTAACGCGTGGCTACCGGCCGCCGCTCCGCGACAACTCGACTTGGTTGCCCATCTCTCACCCAGGTATGACGTCACGCTATGAAGTCACTAGGCATGACATGACGTCAGAGGTCATTCTATATGCCACGCGTGGCTACCGGCCGCCGCTCCGCGACGACTCGACTTGGTTGCCCATCTCTCACCCAGGTATAACGTCACGCTATGACGTCACTAGGCAAGGCATGACGTCAGAGGCCATTCTAAATGTCACGCGTGGCTACCGGCCGCCGCTGCGCGACAACTCGACTTGGTTGCCCATCTCTCACCCAGGTATGACGTCACGCTATGACGTCACTATGCATGGCATGACGTCTGAGGTCATTCTAAATGTCAGGCGTGGCTACCGGCCGCCGCTGCGCGACGACTCGGCTTGGTTGCCCATCTCTCACCCAGGTATAACGTCACGCTATGACGTCACTAGGCAAGGCATGACGTCAGAGGCCATTCTAAATGTCACGCGTGGCTATCGGCCGCCGCTGCGCGACGACTCGACTTGGTTGCCCAGCGACAAGGACTACCAGTCGCTACTGAAATCCACTCGACGTCACTTTTTCAATCATAACCTGTCATCTCTGCTAACCAATAAACCTCGTAAATTCTGGCGCATCATAAATCCTGGCTTTCAACCCGACATTTTGCTTTCCGACAGCGACAGCGTCTTAATTAAAGAGTCAGAATTTGCTCAGGTTTTCAACGACGCCTTCTCATTAGTATTCACCAAAGATGACATTAGCTCATTCCCTGACTTAGATATAATCCAAGATATTTGCATGCCTGAAATAGTTATTAATGAATCGGGTGTTTTAGCTATATTAAACAATCTTAAAATAACTAATAGTTCGTATCACCTCGGCTTCAACAATAAGTTGCTGAAGAACACATCCCAAAGCATTAGCACTGTGTTGTCCTGTTTGTTTTCGCAATCATTATTACACGGATTAATTCCTAATGACTGGCGGGTAGCCAAAGTAATACCTATATTTAAATCAGGTGAGCGTTCTTCTCCATTAAACTATCGACCCATCTCGTTAACCAGCACTGTTTGCAAACTCCTTGAACATATCATTGACAGCCAAGTCATCAGCTATCTCGAAGATCATAACATTGTTTTAAATTATCAGCACGGTTTTCGCAAGGGATTTTCTTGTGATAATCAATTAGCTGGCTTTATTAATGACTTACAATTATCCCTTGACGCGGGCTTTCAGGTCGACGCAGTGTTCCTGGATTACTCGAAAGCTTTCGATCCGGTTCCTCATCAAAGACTTCTTCTGAAACTAGGACAGCTTAATATACACCCTAACGTGCTCGCTTGGATTAAGCGCTTTCTATCATCTAGAACTCAGTTTACCTCCGTTAATAATTCTAACTCTTCCTCTGCTAATGTGACATCTGGGGTACCACAAGGAAGCGTGCTAGGGCCTTTGCTTTTTCTAAACTATATTAATGATTTACCTGCCTGTGTAACATCTAGAGTTCGCCTTTTCGCTGATGACTGCGTAATTTACCGTAACATTACTACAGACAGTGACCGCCAATCCCTACAATCTGACCTGAACGCAGTAAGCTTTTGGTGCTCATCATGGTTAATGACATTAAACGTTCCTAAAACTAAACTAATATCTTTCACTCGCCGTTCAGCTCGCATTCCAACCACTTATATTCTAAATGAAAATACTCTGGATCTAACATCAACATACAAGTACCTTGGGGTGCACCTTCAGTTGGACCTAACATGGCATCACCATATCGACCTCACCCTAGCATCTGCTAACCGCTCACTTGGTTTCCTTAAACGTAACCTCAGATACGCCCCTATACACGTTAAAAAACTTGCTTATATAACTCTAATACGCCCTAAAATCGAATATGCTGCGGCCATTTGGGACGCTGTTCAATCCTACGTTATCACTAACATTGAATCCTTGCAAAACCATGCTGTTCGTTTCATATTTTCAGACTACTCACCATTCACAAGCGTTTCAGCATTAAAAAAACGTGCTGAACTGGAAGATTTGTCATATCGCCGTAGACTTGCTCGCTTAACCCTTTTCTATAAGCTTTATCACCACCCATCCCCTCGCAGTGATTTGTTTCAGCCACATGATGCTATCTTTCTACGCCGTGATCATTCTTTCAAAGTGAACCGCGTAAACTGTTATTCATCGTCTTATGCCAATTCATTCATTCCCCGTACTATCACTGAATGGAATAGTTTGCCATCAGTCATCACCACAGAACCTGACAATAAAAAATTTCAGGAGCTTCTTCGCTGTGACAGAAATGTGTAAAAGTTTGCTGTTTTTGTTAGTGTTCATTTTTTCTTTGTGTGATGCCTTATGTTTCAATTAAAGTTTTTTGTTACACTTATTTGTTAAAATGTATCGTGATTACTTATGATTGTACCCCAACCCCCCTATGTAATACCCTCTTCTGGAGGGCCTTTAGGGGTAACTTGAATAAATCAATAAATAAATAAATAAGCATGCCTTTGCACTTACCCCGATCAAAACAAGGTTGCCGTGACGCATTGGTCAGTAGAAGAAATTCAAAGTCACCCAACAACACTACGCGTCAGCCACACCTATCTCTGCTGTGATATGAAAACTATAGACATTATTAATTTCTTTCATGATTCCTAGGCACATGAGTCATCTTCCGAGGCAAAAAGAAATCAACCCAAAATTTTTCGTACGTCTTCAAGAAACATCTTCTTCAAGAAACACTCCACTAACAGTTCTTGATTGTCACGAAGGAAGCTTTGTGGTCGGAGAAATAGATGAACATATGCTCGACTTGCTGCACCCATGCCTGGTTCTCAAAGACGAGGTCTGTGCAAGAATTTTGCAAGCCTGTCAAGCGTTACGAGTGGCAGGAACGGGATGTCCTCCCGCATAAGTGGTAAGAAGTTTGTCTTTATATGTACATTAAATTCCTCACCCACCCTGGCAGGTGGCAGTTAATGGTTGATCGCGAGAGTTCGCTCACCGTTGTCAGCGCTAACGTATGCAGCTCAAATGTCTCTCATCACCCCACGTACCTATAAGCGCGATCCGTGCGTCCGCTGACCCAGGGAGCCAGTTATGCGCACTTCCTTTCCTTAAAATCTTCGAAGTATAAAACGCTGTCAACGGCAACGCCAATGCACGCAATGAACGCCGAGGGATTATGGCTTCATTGCCCCGATTCTGCCACAACATTCTCAATTCTCACGCAATTCTCACCATCACGTAGCTTAAAACGTCACTGAGGTGCCCACTGTCTCAGGGGGCCACTTATGGTCCTTTCCTTTGCTTCCGAAGCTCTCCGCTCTTCAACGGTTTCGTAGCTTCAAGCGCGACTTAGGGACCCCACTCTCCAAGGGGGCCAGTTATGCGCCTTTCCTTCGCTTTTGAAGTTCCCTCTCCTTCCTTTGCTTCATCTGAAGCTCAAATGAAGGTCAAATCTCCAGACATGGTTACCTTGGCTTTAACCAGTGTAGCGAAGCTTTCGGTTCAATATTGCAGGGCTGATGTGCAGGAATAATGCACCGCTAAATGCGCTATTAAACTGTTTACATTACAATACACCAATATTAGCCCTTAAAAGCAAATGTACCACCTATTCCTTTGTGACTAAGAGATTATTGCGCACTTCAATAACAGTTCACCTCTTGTGACAGCTACTTACGAATTTCGCGCTGAATATATTTCAATAAGGCATTTCTAGCAAAGTAGCAGTGAGAGTGCCTACAGATGGCAGTGTATAGGTATAGCGTTTGAAGTCGACATGCCGTTTTTAAGGCGGAAGCCTTTAATGCCTCATCGTTGTAAGCAGGAGCTGTCGACAAGAAATGTCACGCTTTTCAGTTGGTCGAAACGGTCGTAACGTCACAGTGCGCGAATTTCAAACGGGGCCAATTGTACTTTGGCTACTAACCATGCAACCAATTAAAGGGATCGTATAGTGATGCTCCAAGTAAGTTTGAGTTTAGTTAATTGCTTACTTAACCAATTAGTCCAATTAACCTTTCTAGTCAGGCAAGATAAATAAATAAAACCGAGTAAGAAATTGGCCGAGCTTGGGAATCGAACCCCGGTCTCCGGAGTGCGAGTTGAGCACACTACCACTCGGCTATGCCAGCTCGATGGTTTGGAATGAACAAAGGTGCGTCTAGTGAATACGGTGTCTTCGTTCACTCCCATCTTCCTCCCTTCCCGTTACGGCGAGGTTCAGGTCTGCACCGAGATATGCGAGACAGATACATTTCCTTTCCTCAAAAAACAATTTACTTACGAGCAAGGCGTATTTGTCCGCGTTTCAGATTGGACCAAATTGTCGTGATGTCACCACGCGCGAATTTTGACGGGTGTCCACCGAAATATGTGCGACAGTTACTGCGCAACTTTCTGTCGTCAAATACAATTTTCGACTAGTGCTACTGAAATATGCGAGACAGTTAATGCGTAATTTCCTTTCCTCAAATACAATTTTCATTTTCTTCATTACGGCCCCTCTTTCTTCTTTCACTCCACTTCTTCCCTTCCTGTACAGTGCGGCTCAGGTGTCCACCGAGACGACAGAGAATTACTGCGCCATTTACTTTCCATAAAAAGCGTTGCGTTCAAAGGGCAAGGCATCGCGCCGAACGGGTGGTGGCGTTCAATGGACTCCGTGGCAGCGCTACAACACGCTGTCGCGTTCCACTCCTAAAGGCGAAGCTTAAGCGTCATTAATTGGCAGTTAATGCACCAACAAAATGTGAAGTGAACAATCGTGTAGCAGAATGCAGCACTCAGGCTTTCGCCTTTCAGCACTTTAGCCGCTAAAGTTCCTCGTAATTTTTTTTTACTTCGTATTGGTATTCGTCTTTTTCTGAGTGTTTTGAGGGCAAAACTATTAACATCATGGCGCTAACAGCCATCAGTGCTGTATAAGGTTTGGAGTTTAGCAGTTTAACCAAAACGATGGTTGGTAGTGCTGTGAACTAAGCGTAGAAAGACGTCGGACACACACGAGACTGGTGTCCGATGCCTTCTTGCACTTTATTCACGTCATACAACACTAGCTATGGCCCGTGTTACCCTTGCCAATACCCTTGCCGCAAAAACTGTAATTTAGTGAGACTTGTTTCTGGACAAATGCTGTATTTATTTGAAAAAGAGTACGAAAGAAAATATCAGCAACACATTGAAGAAAAACGTCTAGGTAATAACAGAGGGTGAAGGAAATTACGCAAGGAATTTGATAAGCTACGATAACATTTACACATTCAGACCATAAAAATAAAATAGTCCATGAACTTAAAGCACATGTAGAGTCCAATAAATGTGAAAGGCGGCATGCACACGAGGTCTGCTATTGGGAGGGGACCTGCGACGACCGAAAACTATTGTGCGTGAAGTGCTGCCGGCAAGTCCCACCTTCTGCTTCAAGTACATAATGAAACCACCAGAGCTGCTAGGCGTCATACAGCCACCGCCAGGTGCCTCCGACGACATGCTTCACTTCGACTGCGCCGACCGCACCCTGGACGACGTGTGGTAGGACGACACAGGGGCCAGCTGCCACCAGCGCAGCAGGCCCACCGGCAGCAAGGTCTGTGTCGTTGTGGCGGGGTCGAGCGCCAGCATGGAACACAAGCAGGCCTCGGTCGAAGAGGTGTTGCGCTTCTTCGGGCACCTGGAGGCCGGGGTCTCTCGCAAGAGTATGGTCGCGAGAAGCAGCGTGGCGGCGAACGAGAAGCACAAGGTGGTAATCTTCGGCGTTGTGGCGGTGCGGAACACGCGGGCTGAGACGCCGACCACGCTGTGCCCGGCGTCGACTGCGGTGACGACCAACCCGCCTTCCACGTTGAGCAGTGCGAACACATTTCTCGTCCGTGTTAGGCACCTCACACTGATGGAGGGTGGCGAGAACGTTGGTCTGAACGAAATCGCGACGGCGCTTCCAAGACTTGCCAAAGAGCGCAACGTTCTCCGTTGAGTCAGTCAGAAGAACGCTGGCCACAACTGTGCCAAGAATACGCGTACCTCCCTTTTCAAGTGGGCGCTCAGTTCCAGGCAGCCAGCCTTGAATCACGAAGTGGCGCTTCCACTGTGGCTGTGGCCCTTCCAACCCGAACCTGTATGGATGGTGCGCCTTCATCCCAGCAGGGCACGCAACAGCAGCTCCCACTCGAACAGGTGCTCCTCGCGTTCGGGTGTCACTGTCGGCCACTGCATCGCACCAGGCTTGAAGAACGGCTCCGCAGCAGCGCCAAGGGTCGACGTTGCCGTCTCTGGAGGCCGCCGGTGCCGCCACTGGTGGTTCAGGAGAGCGCTGGAAGATGTCGCGTCTCCCGAGTTGGGGGCAGCGAGGGACGATTTCACCGATGTCCTCGAGTAGAGCAGCAGCAACGACGTGGCTTTTGGGGCTCGAAAACTGTCTGCGGCCAGCACGAAACGTTCGTCGCGTGAACAGCGCCGAACGCGACTCGACACCGCGTGCTGAGAGAGGGGGAAAGGCGCTCCCTTCATCTTTCTCTTTCTCGTGAGAGCCTGGAATGGTGCCCAGATTCCGGCTGATGTGCTCTTAGTGGCCACGCGATCGCTTAGTTGCGAGCACACGACTATTATATTTTACATCAAGTAGCTGTTTAAGGGACATTATTTGAAACATACATGAGTGCTATCAGTCGCATCGTTGCGCTTCGGTGCTTCCGTGGTTCTTTGCTCCTGAGTGCCACGGCTGCACGGAGTCCTGCTGTTCCCTCTCCTCCCCGTTGGAGCTGCTCTTCCACGGACTGCCTCTGCGTCTTCTGGCCGTCTTCAAATTTTGGTGAGGCCGTTCCGCGAGTGGGGGATTTGGCCAGGTCTTTCCCCCTTTGGATGTAGGTTCGAAGGATTTTGTAGGTTTTCCGCCATGGCTATGTCTTCCCCAGGCTCAGGTCCGGTAACCTGGTTCGCCAGTTTACCGGCTGAAAATCTGCCGTTACCATCTTTTAGTCAAAACGGTGTCAAGCTAATCCCTGTGGCGCTGGTCCCTGTAGGAGATGGTGTAATTAAAATAAAAAAATCTCGATTGATCCAGGAGCAGCTGAAGGCAGCCACCAGCCACTATCTTGAGATTTCGGAGGTGCGACCATTTGGCAAGAGAGGAATTATATGCAAATCGGCTCACTTGGATTGCGTTGCTGATTTGCTGCAGTGCACCTCTTTCGCCTCACTACCGGTGAAGGTATTCATTCCAGAGCAGCTAGCCTGCGTAAAAGGAATTATCCGCGGTGTGGATCCTTCCGCTACACCAGGGGAAATTCTTGCAGACTTTCATGACGCCGGTGTTGGCATCCTTTCAGTTTATCGCTGCAGGAGAGAGGCTGGAGGCTCTCGAACACCAACGGAGTCGGTTATTGCAACATTCGCAGGGTACTCTTGTCCGTCCGAGATCAAAGTTTGGCCTATTGTGTACCGTGTAGACCCACTGCAGTCCCGTCCTTTACAGTGTAAGAATTGCTGGCGGTTCGGTCACAGTGCCAAATCTTGCAAGTCCGCAACGCGCTGTCGCGTTTGTGGCGGTGATCATGCACACGACATTTGCACTTCTGAGTCGCATAGCTGCTGTCTTTGCCACTCTGATCACACAGCTGACGACCCCACCTGCCCCAAGCGTGCCGATGAGCAGAACGTTTTGGACATTATTCAGCGTGACAGGTACTCGCGCGCTGATGCATACGCCCGCCTTGACAGACGGCAGTGCTCATACGCAAGTATTGCCCGCACGACCACTGCTGATGTGGAGGCAGCCTTAACTAAGTCCGTTGTTGCTGCGGTGGAGAAGGCTGTTGTTGGCGTACTTGACCGCATGATCAGTACGTTCAGTGATGCCTTGTCCCAGGTCGTTTCCGCGCAGGCTGCTTCATCGGCTTTAAGTAACCTCAACTCGTCTACCTGTCCTTCCTCCTCTGCCACTGCTGCTATTCAGCCCACCACCCCTTCTGCCTCCACGTCCGTGGGTGTACATGACTCTGACCAAGTCCCCCTCTCTAACGCTTGTGAGTCAGATGTTGAAATGACTACTCCATCTCAGAAGCGTCATGCTTCCTCTTCTCCATCGAAATCTGACCATCATCATGGTAAGACTAAGAAAAGTTTGCCTGGAATTTCAAAGAAAACAGATGTGTTGAAAGAGGCTGTTGCGGCTACGTTTTTAAAGCAATAATCATGGCGGGAATATCTGTTCTACAGTGGAATTGTCGCTCTATATCATCATCTTTCCCGGATTTACAGCAGCTTATACTAAAACATAGTCCAGACATTATTTTAATACAGGAGTCGTGGCTCAATCCTAATCGCCCATTTGCAATTAAAAATTTCTCCGTTTTTAGAAATGATCGCCCAAACGGCAGGGGTGAGGGCTTACTAACATTGATTTCAACGAAACTGTATCATCGTGCTAAAGTGTCTCACAAAATTACGAGACCTGATTGTGAGATACTTGCCGTTGAAATCATTATTCCGCAGTGCGCCCCTGTTACGGTGGCAAATATCTACTTCCCCGCAGGAGTCCGTAGGACGGATGAGCTCGATGCGTTACTGCGCATCAGCAGACGAGTAGTTCTAGCTGGGGACTTCAATTCCCATCATATAATTTGGGGTTTCAGATCAGACTTTAGCGAGAAATTACTTTGGTCTTGGATGTCAGCAAACGGCGTGTGCTGTTACAATAGTCGCGCCATAACTTACATGAGGGCTAATTCTCGATCAGCTATTGATTTAACGCTAGCAGTTAATGGTACAGCGGTATCTTCGTGGTGTACAGTTGACTGCGGTACGTCCAGTGACCACTCTCCAATCACTTTCACTATTGCGTGCAGTCCAGTCAGGGCGACTGGTTCGCCACAAAAATTTATAAATACTACACTGTTCAAGAACCTCCTAGGTGAGACCCTCTCGTCTGTTGCCCCCTCCGATAAATCTGACGGGGGCCCTCAGGTATTAAATTCTGTGTTAGACGCCTCTCGGCGAGCAGTCTTTACAGTCCGGTCAGGCGTTGTAAATAAGACTCCTTCCAGTTGGTGGAATGACGACTGCGAAAAAGCCTATCGTCGAAGGAAAGCTGCATGGAAGAGTCTAACGCACAACCAGTGCCCAAAGAACTGGATAAATTACAAATTCTTTGCAGCCTCTTTTAAAAGAACAATATCTAAGGCTAAGGATGATTACAATGCCAGCCTGAACACCTATCTGTCTAATCCTGTCAACCGGAAGTCTCTTTATAGATTCATGGAACGTACTCATGTGCTGCCCTCTTGTCACATCTCTCAGTCCACAGTATTGCCACCTCGGGACGAAAAAGATATACTAGAGTCCATAGCTCAAGGCCTTGCTGTGCGTTTTCGAGCTCGCACTACCTTTCAATCAACCCCGTTTCATTTGGGTGGAGACTTCACTAAGGTATCTGTATCTGATTTAGCGTCCGTAGTTAATTGCCTGCAATCTGCTGCCCCTGGGATTGACGGAGTAACAGTTGGCATGCTTAAAATCCTAATGCAAGATTTTGCCCCGTACCTCTTGCAGATTGTGAACTGGTCTTTGGAAAAAGCCTGGATTCGACAAAATTGGAAAACAGCGAAAATTATTTTACTGCTGAAAGAGCAGGGGAAGGGTTTTGATCTCGACAATATTCGGCCGATTGCTCTCACATCAAATTTGGTTAAGCTTGTAGAGCGGGTAGTCTTCAGCCGCCTCACTAGTCATATTCTGAGTCTTCAAGGTTTTAGCGAGGCTCAGATTGGCTTCCGCCGGGGGTGTTCGATTTGGACCGCGCACATAGACTTGGAGAGCCGTATTAAGGTTGCTATGAGGCAAAATGAGGTATCAGCTCTGGTTAGTTTAGATATTGCCAAGGCTTACGACAGCGTTGAACACAGCATTTTGCTTCATAAACTGGCTAATGTACAACCTCTTTTGTACCTATTTGCGTGGATAGGAGAGTTCTTAAAGAATAGAGCGTTCTTTTGTTCTAAGGGTACGTTAACTTCTACAACATACGCCCAGTCTAGAGGTGTCCCACAAGGCTCCGTTCTTTCACCGTTATTGTTTAACATACTAATGCGTGATATCCCTATTCACCCAGCCGTCAAAGTTTATGTGTATGCGGATGATATTGCTTTTTTCGCTTCTGCCAAAGACATTCATATCCTGTACCAATTACTGCAAGAGTATTTAAATGCTCTGGAAGTTTGGCTAGACAGCATAAAGTTAACTTTAAATGTGAACAAGTGTGCCGTCCTTGTTTTCCCACAAGCAACCCCTCTTTACATCTCTCTGTCGTATCACTCTATCCTCATCCCGCAAGTTGATTCAACAAAATACTTGGGTATAATATATGACCCGCATTTAAACTGGCCGCCACACATTAGAAGCATTGCGCTTAAGGGTGAGCGTGCCCTCGGCCGGTTGGTGAGGATCAGCAACAAAAAATTCGGTATGCGACGAGACACTCTACTACTTCTTTATAAGACCTATGTACGGCCAATCCTTGAATTCGGCTCCGTTCTCTTTTCTGGGTGCCCAAAGTACAAGCGTGAACCCCTGTTTGTTATGGAGCGACGCGCTCTGCGCCTTTGCTTAGGTCTGCCTAAATCAGTAGCTAATGCGGTGTTGTACTTGGAGGCGCGAATACACGAGCTCAATTCCCGGTTTGAGCTTATCACTGTGCGGACATTTTTAAGGTCTTTGGAGCCTGTTCCTGGACTGGCTAACCCTATATTTACAACGAACCCAACTCTCTTCTTTGGTACTCCCTGGCCTCGGTATAAGCTCCCTCAGGTGGTGTTCTCTAACTCCCTGCTGTCAAATATTTCTGTATCAATGAGATCTTTGGTACTAGTCAACCACAGGCGGGCTGACACGGCAGTCTTCTTTGACAACACCCTCCCAAGGAATGCTAAGAACCTGCCCGCGAATATGTTAAATGGGCTCATAGAGGAGTACCTAGACAATTTTCCTAACCATATTGCCGTCTATACAGATGCCTCCCAGCATAATGAAAAGGCCGCTATTGGTATTTACTCAAGGGCTCTTGATTGGAGCTACTCATTTCGGGCCCCTGACTATACCCCTATTTTTGTAGATGAGTTTCTGGCCATTGAGTTGGCCTTAATAAGGATTCCCTGCAGTGTCACTCGAGTTATGATACTCTCAGACAACCTTTCTGTTTTGGCAGCGCTCGAAACCTCGAGTGATACTCCTATGAGCCGTTCCCTTCAATTTTTTATTCCTCCACATGTTTCAGAAGTTCGCTTTCACTGGGTCCCTGGGCACTGTGGCATTGTTTCTAATGAGAGGGCTGATTTTTTAGCAAAGTCTGCCCTTGATGATCCTATTGTCCCTTTCGTCCCAAATACTGTTTACTTGACCCTAGCACGCTTTCAGCGATTCCAGCGTTTCCACACCTTGAGCCATGAGCCTCTCCTCGCTGCAGCGGATTTTCAACACCTGACATTTCCTTGGAGTGTGCGGATGTGCAGTTCGAGGCAATGTGAGGTGTCCATGACCCTTTTGCGCTGCAGGATACCGCGGCTAAATCTTTATTTATGCCGATCGGGGCTTTCGATGTCCAACCTTTGTGAGTCTTGTGGCGAAATTGAGTCTATAGAACATTTTTTCCTCTCCTGCCGGCGGCTCGCTGCTCTCCGTAGAATTTGCTTGGAGATCCCCCTCGCTCGGCTTGGGCTTCCTCTATCTATTCCGATTCTCTTATCCTTCGGGGCAAGCGCCAAGGGATATGCCCTGAAACCAGTGTTTGATTCTATTCACGATTATATAATTTCATCTGGTAGATTCCTCTGCTAGAATGTGAATTCACAACTTTTCTTTCTCCGTATTTTTTGTATTGCACAAATTCTAGCTCTGCGTCCCAAATTTTTATATTTATTTATACTCCATTCCCTGTACATGAGTGCGTTTGTATCCGCTATGCACCCTGGCCAATCCCCCGCCGTGGGTATGTGCCATTCAGCCCGAGGACATCATCATCATCATCATCATCATCAGAAGTTTAGAAGCGTTGGCAATGGCAGTATGTGAGTATGCGCCATCCTCTCAAAGGCTAACAACAATAACAACAACATCAACAACATGGTAATATCCTTAGTTTTAGCAGCCCGATCATATTGTCGTCTGGCGCCATCATACTTGGATACAGCCACAAGTCCGTTTTGAAGCGCAAGCTTCAAGGCGGGACCTCGTGCTTCGATCGCCGTGTGCCTAGTTTTCGCATTTAAATAACCTGGAGCTTCGAAAGCCAAGGAAAGGCTCATAACTGCTGCCCCCCCCCCCCCCCCCCTCCCGAAACAGTGGACACCTTAGTCGTGCTTTAAGCTACGAAACCAATGGAGCGGGAGCTTGGAAATCAAAGGAAAGGCGCATACCTGCCCTCAAGGAACAGGTGAACACCTCAGTCATGCTTTAAGCTACGTGGCGGTAGTGACAGATGTGCGCTGCATGCATTTTCATTGACAACTTTGGGCCAGAAACGCCGCACTGAAGCCATGGGCCGTCGGCGTTCATTGCGTTCACTGGCGTTGGCGTTGACAGCGTTTTACACTAGCGCCGATGATTTTATGGACAGGAAGGGCGCGTAACTGCCTCCCTTGGTCAGTGGACGCCTGAATCGCACTTTGAGGTACGTGAGGTGGTGAAGGGGAGAGACATGTGGGATGCATGCGTTAGCGCTGACAACGTTGCGGCAGTCACGCGGCACTACAGCAGTAGGCTGCAGCGTTCATTGGGTGAGCAAACTATTGCGGTCAATCATTGACTGCCACCTCCCAGGGTGGCAGGGTGGCTGTGCTGCCTATCCAGTGTCCGGAACGCACTCAACGTTACAGACGCCAAGCCGCGTATAGTTGCGCGATACTCTAGAGCTTTCGCTCTCTAACCAGGTTCAGCAGTAGTGTAAGTGCAGCTAATTTTTTACCGACATTTAAATTTTTTTACTGGAGTCTAATCGATTACATTGCTAACATTTTTTTTTCACCTATCATTATGTCCTTTTTTCTTATTAATATTACTACTAATATTATTATTATTATTATCATTTTCTTATTCCCTCGGCTAGAAACCTCAGTGTCCATCTCCTGCGTGCGTTATGCATGCATATCCCGTTTCTTCACGGTATTTTCGAGCGAAGCTCTTTGGCGCCCGTTTCTGCGTTCCGCGCCGTTGCCGTCGCCGTTGTCCGTAGTAACCAGCAGTGGACACCTTAGTCCCGCATTAAGCTGCTAAACCAATGGAGCGAGAGTTTGGAAAGCAGAGGAAAGGCGCATAACTGTCCTCTTAGAACAGTGGACATCTCAATTGTGCTCTAAGCTACGTGGCGGTAGTGACAGGTGTGCGCTGTATACGTTCCCATTGACAACGTTGTGCCATTTTAAGGAAAGTAAATGCACAAAACTGCCTCCATGGGACAGTGGACGCCAGAATCGCACTTATAGGTATACGTGCGTGATCAGAGCGAGATGTGGGCAGCAGGCATTGACAGCGTTGAGCCAGAAACTCCGCGCTGAAGCCATAGACCGTCGGCGTTTATTGTGTTAATTGGCGTTGGCGTTCACAACGTTTCTGCACTCCGATCATTTTAAAGAAAGCAAATGCACATGCCTGGCTTTCTGGGTCAGCGGATGCCTGAATCGCGCTTATAGATACTTGGGGTGATGAGATATATTTGAGCGGCATGCGTTAGCGCTCCCGACGGTGAGCGAACTCTCGCGATCAATCATTAACTGCCACCTGCCACGAACCGCCACGAACAAGGCTAATAAGTATCTTAAGGAAGGAGGCCATCCTTCCTTCTCGCAACGGCGCCTCAACAGCAACCGATGGTGGCTGTAACGTGACGCACCTCTTCGGATAGGTTAGGATAGGATAGGATAAAGTTTATTTGCTCTTTTTGACATTTTATTACGGCCGACAGAGATCTTCCATCTTCCTGATGGCTTGGATCCTCTGTCTTGCAGGGTGGGCGCCCCCATTCCAAGGCACCACTGAGTTTGGCTGCTCGCTGGGCAAGGATGACCAGTTCTCTCTGGAGAACCGGGTTGCAGCTGGAGAGCAAACTCTCCTACTGTTTCGCACTCGGATTTTGTATTCTATGGAAAACCTGGTTTCTTTTGCATTCCCACGTGATACCATATAGGGCGGGTTTGGCTCCACACTATGGGCATATGTCCCTGTATTAATCCGGCTACATTTTGCTTAGTATATGTAAGTACGGAAAGGTTCCCACTTGCAGTTTCCGCCTGTATGCTGCTTCTTGTTGGTTTAAAAGGTTTGAGAGGGGAGGATACTTTGCCCTCATTCGTCTGTAACATTTCATTATCTCCGAATACTCTGGGACCACCCGCGAGAACTCCACATGCGTGGGGTGTTGAAGCGCTCGGTTCGTGTGCTAGCGAGCTACTTTGTTGACCCTGTGGTTGCTCTCGATTCCCCTGTGTCCCGGTATCCATAAAAAAGTGTGTCTGACTGGTTCTTTGGGAAAGTCTGCGTGAAGGAGAATGCGAAGTGCTTTCCGACTGATTCTGCCGTTCATATAGTTACGGCATGCCTCTTTGGAGTCTGTGAGGATCACTAGGGGTCTGTTGGCGCGGTATCCCTCCACGGCCGCTAGAGCAAAAATTCAGGGGGGCACTTTGTTCACCTAAAGTGCGGTGAGGCGAAAGCCTTAAGCGCTGGTGCTGCTTGTGTCGATGATGTGTTGTTAAGATCTTAAGCTTCGCCTCTACGAGTGAAACGCGACAGCGTCTTGCAACGCTGCCAGGGAGTCCATAGAACGCCATCGTCCGTTCGGTTCTACGCCTTGCTCGTCGGTAGATTGGCTTTTGAGGAAAGGAAATGTATCTGTCTCGCATACCTCGGTGGACACCCGAACCTCGCCGTAACGGGAAGGGAGGAAGATGGGAGTGAACGAAGACACCGTATTCACTAGACGCGCCTTTGTTCATACCTAAACATCGAGCTGGCATGGCGGAGTGGTAGCGTGCTCGTCTCGCACTCCGGAGACCGCGGTTCGATTCCCGAGCTCGACCAATTTTCTACTCTGTTTTATTTATTTATCTAGTCTGACTAGTAAGGTTAACTAGGCTAATTGGTTAAGTAAGCAATTAACTAAACTAAGTACCACTTACTTGGAGCATCACTATACGATCCCTTTAATTTGCTGCATGGTTAGTAGCCAAAGTACAATTAGCCCCGTTTGAAATTCGCGCACTGTGACGTCACGACCGTTTCGGCCAATCGAAAAGCGTGACATTTCTGTCGACAACTGCTGCTTACAACGATGAGACATTAAAGGCTTCCGCCTTAAAAGCCATTTCATCTCCTTCGGTTACTGTGCAATCCCATGCCGATGCGGAAATGATTTCTTTATATTCCGAATTTATCACTGCAGCTACGGCTTTCTGCTCTATTTTTCCCCTCTTGTAGCGGTATTGCACGGCGTCCGTGTATACCGTATTCGGCTTGCCTGCTAGATACTTTTCTCCCTATTTTGCTCGCGCGTCTCGCCTGGCTGTGTATAGGTTCGGATCCATGTTTTTTTGGCAGCGAGCTTACAAGCGTGCAGCCGATATCGTCTGGTATGCTCACCGTTTTTCGTTCTAGTCTTTTAATTGCTGGATGCCCTAACTTCATTAGGAGCGCTCTGCCAGAAGGAGTCTGCTTGAGTGTATCTTGCTGCGTTGCCAGTAGTGCTTCCCTGAGCTCTTCGAAGGTGTTGTGAACCCCGAGGCTGCGCAGCTTCACCGCTGCTGCATTGGATAGGAGGTGGAGAGCTGTCTTGTACGCTTTTCCTAAGATAATGTCGGCTTGACCCCTTTCTCCCTTGTTGGTGGTGTGGTATGGAAGGGAGTACGTGACTCGGCTGATCACGAGGCTCCTGATCAGCTTGGTCGTGTCTCCCTCCATCATGCCGCTTCTTTTTTGCGACACTCCGGTTGGAGCAACAGCGCAAGTCACCATAGTGTAGGACTCCGGAATACTTTCGCACTTGAGCGTGTACGGACATCGCATAGTACACGGAGGCCATTTGCGTTTCGCTTCCGTCGAATCGCGGCCACCGCGGCCAGGTTTGATTCCGCGACCTCAGGCTCAACAGCCGAGGGCTCAAACGATTCAGCCATCGTTAAGGACGCAACATAAATTTCACTGTAATGAATTGGGGAAGGTTGTCAAAGGGGAAAATGAGGTGGAAGACCGGCTATCCACCAGGCTTGGTGAATGGCGGGTGTTGGTGGGTTTCACCGAATACTTTTGAGAAGTAATTAAAGTACATAACTAATTATTTTTCCAAAACCTCGACTCTCTAATCCAATTACTTTCGAAAACTAGTGATACTAATTTTTGCATTTTTCTACTTTTCTTGCATACAAAGAGTAGAACAGTCGCAACGTCGCAGACGTTCGGAGACGTTTGAAATGAAGGTGGTAAAGAGAAAGCAGTGCCGTAGTGGAGGGCTCCGGAACAATTTTTTTCAAGATAGGCGTTATGCTCAAAACGTCCAACGCAACCACTTGCGCTAGAGCAACTTCAGTGCTTGGAAAATATTTTATATACGTATTTACAGATACCAAGGCCACCGGATGCAATCACATTCACAAGCAGGCATGACGTTAAGCATGTAAGGCTAGGCAATACAAGAGGCAACATAAGCATTTCTTAGCAGCTAACAGGAATTCCTTGTGGGCGGTGTAAAGTATGAGGGATAGCGTATCTATTGACAGAAGAGTGAACCAGCAATGATTTGTCTAAGGAAAAAGATTACCGCCAACACTGCCTTAGTGTTCGACTTAACAATTAGCTACTGCAGCTTCAAGTGTTTACATGGGTGTGCTCAGCAAACGTGGAGAAGGCCAAATCCAAACATCCGCGGTAGTTTCCTTTCCGGAACATCCCTTCTGAGTTACAAGCAGCGCCATCTACCCTATGGATTTGGCACTACTATTGCGATTTACAGCCATCTTCACCATATCCGGTATGTTTCCTAGTTATATCAGTCAATAAATTTTATGAACTCGTGCATCACGACACGACGAACCGTTTGACAGCTTCCGTAACCGCCTGCGATAAACTGCTCGGCCGTAATGGCCCTCTGAAGGTGCCCGGAATGCACGGTGTGCGGGCGGAAAGGTCACCGTTGCGAATCCCACACATATTTTGGGCTTCATCTCACTGGTTTTATCGTCAAGCACATGAAAATATATTTACACCACTATGAACATTTTGCGTTGAACGGGTAGCCCCCAAATTTATGCAAATGATGGTCCCAAATCGGGCCGGGGTCCCTCTTCGATGGCCGCTATACTGGCGCATATTATAACGGATCAAAAGTATAGGTATCAATTGGTACGCTACACCCCACTGTTGCCATGTTATGTAGTGTAGCCACGTGGTTACTGTTTTGGTCAATTTGATCCTGATTGCAGACAGTCGCGTCCTGGACAAACGTAAGTAGTAAGGGCTAGTGGTCTTGTAAGACATTCCCACCAGTTTGGCCTAAAATAACATCACTATGATCGTTGCTAACATAAATGAACGGGCACGATCATTGTCGGAGAAACTCCTCCTCTCCCAAGCAAAAGAGTTCCTGCAACAAGAAACTGTTCAGCTCCTTTCGTAGAAGGCCGAGTATTCGCCACACAGCGCGGCGTCGAAAGACATCAGCTACAGCGGCGCATATTCGGCGCCACAAAATAGAAGAAAATTGCCAACGATTATGTTACTTCCTAATGTGAAATTCGAGCGCAGCTCATCAGCTGTTTCAGCTTTTCGATGGATTGAGGCAAAAAATTCGAGCGAGACATGTATGTACAATTACAGACAACTAGTTATTTTTACACCTATTCCTTCTTCAGGAAACACTCCACTAACAGTTCTTGAGTGGCATGAAGGCAACTTTGTGGTCGGAGAAATAGATGGATATATGGGAGACTTAGTGCACTGCTTCTCTTCTATGCAGACTACGAGTTCTATTCAAGTATTTCTGGAGGTTGTCACAGCCGTGGGAGGCGTTACGAGCAAGGGGAACGGGATGTTCTCCCGCATAGTGGTAAGAAATTCCTCTTTGTCTTTATATCTACATCAACGTCCCCACCCAGACTGCCACCTCGGCAGGTGGCAGTTAATGGTTGATCGCGAGAGTTCGCTCACCGTTGTCAGCGCTAAAGTATGCAGCCGACATCTCTCTCTCTCATCACCCCACGTACCTAATAGCGCGATTCAGGCGTCCACTGACCCAGGGAGCCAGTTATGCTCAGTTGCTTTCCTTAAAATGATCGGCGTGTAAAATGCCGTCAACGCCAACGCCAATGAACACAATGAGTATCGACGGCCTATGGCTTCAGCGTCGCGTTTCTGGTACAACGTTATCAATGCCTGCAGCCCACATCACTCTCTCATCACCCCATGTACCTATAAGAGCTATTCAGGCGTACACTGACCCAGGGAGCCAGTTATGCGCACTTCCTTTCCTTAAAATACAGAACCTTGTCAATTTCAACAAATGTAGCGCACGTCTGTCACTACCGCCACGTAACTTAACGCACGATTGAGGTGCCCATTGTTCCAAGAGGGCAGTTGTGCGCCGTTCCTTTGCTTTCTAAACTCCCGATCCATTGGTTTCGCAGCTTAAAGCTAGAGTAAGGTATCCACAGCTAGTTGCGACAGGGACGGCGACGCCGCGAAACGCAAGAAGGGGCGCAAAAGAGCTGCGCTCTAAAAGGCCTGCCGCGATTAGCATCCGAGCGATACGGACGCTAGGGAACCGGCATGCGCGAGACATGCACGAAGTGCTCTGCGCACAGAATCCTAATGAACCACGTGACCGGCACCACACAGGTGACAACAGCGTGGCGATTAGATTCCAAGAGTGAGCAATTCGGACAGGCTCTGGAGCGTAACATACCTCACCGTCCTAACCGATCGCACGTAGGTAGCATTGCCCAACCGAGTTTCCAAGCAAAGTCGCGTAGATGGTCTGGGAGAGCTGTTGCCGCTAAGCGCGCCCATTGAACGCGGCGAATCGATGTGGGGTGAACAGCTCGCACAACACGCTACGATAGCGAGCCCACACTGTCCGCCTAGGGTCTTCGACGATGATGACACCAGGCGCTAGTGCGCTTACATGCCTGAAAAAGGCCAATGACGAAGCATAGAATGCGGTAGGCTGCTCTGATTTGGGCCCATAATTAACAGGGGCCGCGGGATGCAAGAAACGTAAAGAAGGGCCCGAAAAGTACTGCGGAAGAGTTCGCGCCGGACACGTGTTCCCCAGGAAGATATGCAAAATACCATTCAAAGCTAACAGCGAGGACGCGTTAGACAAATCTTGAATCGCAAAACCTTCCCTATCCCGTGGTTTTTTAAGGACAGCACCAGCCACAAGCTTGGTTCCGCGTCACGAAATAAAGAAAAAATTATAGTCTGTACACGCCGTACGGCAGGAAGGGGAGGTTTAACAATGTGAAAAGGTGTCGCATAACGGATTGAACCATGTAGCGCCTCTCAACCAGAGGCAGGTCAAAAGTCTGCGCTGTTCTCACACGAGCTGTAATGCCCGCTACGACCAAAGACCACACACTATCCCATATTACAGCACAGTCGTAGGTCACGAAATGCGCATCTGGGCGCACCCCTGCAATGGTATCGAACATGTAACACGAGTTTGGTGAGACAACGCAACAAAGTAGAGGGTACGTTCATCATCTAAGTAGAGAGCGACGTCATCCGCATAAGGATTAACGCGTAAATCCTCGCAGCCTGTCAAAGCCAGACCTCTAAAATTCAGGGGGCACTTTGTTGACCTAAAGTGCGGTGAGGTGAAAGTTTTAAGCGTGGTGTGGCTGCTTGTGTCACTGATGTGTGGCTAAGATGTCAAGCTTCGTCTCTGAGAGTGGAACGCGATAGCGTCTTGCAACGTTGCAAGGGAGTCCACAGAACGCCATCGCCCGCTCGGCTCTACGCCTTGCTCGTCGGTAAATTGGTTTTTGAGGAAAGGAGATGTATCTGTCTCGCATATCTCGGTGGTCACCTGAATCTCGCCCTAAGGGAATGGAGGAAGATGGGAGTGAATGAAGACACCGTATTCGCTAGAGGCTTATTTCTTCTTTCCAAACCATCGAGCTGGCATGGCGGAAAAACAAATTCTTTCAACATCTGTTTTAGATTATTTTGTTCAGCTTTTTCAGCGTGTTTCAGTTCTACGGACCTTTCGATAGCCCTCAATTTGACATCAACTTTCAGTTCCCACTTTTCTGCCCAACTTTTCTCATTACTCAACCAAACTTTTTCCAACACTTTCTTTGTTTCTAAGAAAAACGTATGATCCTTTAATAATTTTGCATTGAGCTTTCACAAATCCCAGTTGAATTTCGCTTGAGGTTTCACGTTCTTACCCATGGTGAATATGACACAACAGTGATCGCTAAACGTAACCGGTTCGACGATGTTCTTATTGCAAATCGCCACTAGCTCAAGGGAAACGTAAGCTCTATCTAGCCTAGCATGACTACGCCCTTGGAAATGTGTATAATGACGCCTCATTCCGCCCTTTGCAAACTGGGCTACGTATTGAAGTGAATACTTTCCAATGTTTTCATTCAAGAAAGCAGCCCTTTCGCTTTCGGTAACCGCTGAGCCTGATCAGTCAGCTGCAATAAGAACACAAATGAAATCCCCAAAAGAATGACAAGTCTATTACATTCGATGTACGCACACAGTTCCTGGAAAAACAAAAGATGTTCGCCTGGTTTTGTGTGGGCATAGAAACAGATAACTCTCAAATTTTCCTGCCCGTACAACAGATCACAAAGTACAAACACACCACTGCTTGTTCCTCGACACCGAGACTGTTCTTAAATTTTTTATTTATTTTATTTCTAAATGCTGCGGTCTTGAACAATAAGACCATCGCAGGTGGGTACATGTTTTGTGTAACACCAAAGGACAAAAAAAGAAAATACAGCAGACAAGGCGTCACCAGCAGCGAAATTACTACATCACACTGTACTGTATTGTTTCACAACGGCAGAAAACATACACTGTAGTCATAGAGCCAAGCATATAACAGGTTAAAATTAAGTAAATCAGAAAAAATTACTGAGCAACCGAACACTCAAAATTTCGTCACTTGTTGCAGCAGCGCCACAAAATGGGACAAATTATTCTCTTCGACTATATGACCAGCAAGGTTGTTCCATTCGGTAATTGTTCTAGGAAAATAGGAATATTTGTAGCAGTTCGTTCTCGTGGATAAAGGTTTTACGGAATGAGCATGCCTCAGGCGCGTTGCATAACCGCTAGAGTAACTAACAATTTTCGAGATGTCAATGTTGTATTGTCCATGAATTAACTGGGAAAAGAATTTCAAACGACAAATACGGTTTCTATCAGTAACGGATGGTAAGCAACTCTTTTTAAGAAGATTAGTGATAGAGGTGCGGCCATAGGAATTATAAATAAATCTTACTGCTTTCTTTTGAATCCTTTCTAATTTCTTAATGTTAATCTTGGTATATGGGTCCCAGATCATTACGGCATATTCTAAGGTTGGCCGCACAATAGTGTTATACGCAAGGAAACGTGTTTCAGGAGTACCGAACCGTAGTGCACGCCTCAACAAGAATATTTTGCGCAGAGCATTTGCCTAGACGGTATCAATATGTTTGTTCCAGGAAAAATTATTGGAAATCCATAGGCCTAGATATTTGTAGCATGTTACCTCAGAGAGTGCACTATCGGAAGTACCATACTGGTAGAGAAGAGGATTCCTTTTAAGCGTTATTCTCATATATGCTGTTTTATCAAAATTTATCACCATTTGCCACCTATCACACCAGCGCATTACCTTCCGAAAGTCATTATTAAGCATGAAATGCTTTTAGCCCCCGTTGTCGGCAGTGTGGTGACGTCACGCCGAGACCGAGAGCCATCATCCGGGCACTGAAATCCACTCATCCGGGCACTGAAATCCACTCATCCGGGCACTGAAATCGAGTCATCCGGGCACTGAAATCGAGTCATCCGGGCACTGAAATCGAGTCATCCGGGCACTGAAATCGAGTCATCCGGGCACTGAAATCGAGTCATCCGGGCACTGAATTCCAGTCATCCGGGCTCTGAAACGAGAACATCCGGGCACCGTACGAGACTTAACGAGATTTAACGAGACTCTCCAAGCCCTCCTACGCGACCGGCATGCAAGCAACGGTTGGTCTCCAAACGAGTCACAAAAAATAACTGCTGCCAGTGCCTTCTCAATGTTTATCAAGATATCAGTCGCGCTGTGCGTTTGATAATGCACGGAATTATAATTTCCGATTTCTAATAACGCCTGCAAAAAGCACATAAATGCCACGTACACTTCGTTGTCGTACGTGATCTCTTAGGGGCTTCGCGCATCGAAGCAAAGCTGCGCAGGTGCACAGGGGCCCGGGGGAGAAGCGCTGCGTTCAAAGGGCAAGGCATCGCGCCGAACGGGTGGTGGCGTTCCTCCCTTGCTTTACGGTGCGGTTCGGGTGTCCACCGAGATGGCAGAGAATTACTGCGCCATTTCCTTTCCTCAAAAAACCAAATGGCAAGGCATCGCGCTGAACGGGTGGTGGCGTTCCTCCCTTCCTGTACGGTGCGGTTCGGGTGTCCACCGAGATGACATTAGGCCCGTAAACATTTCATGCTTACTCTACTCTCGGTTACGGGAGAGGCAGAGATTTTTAAGCATGAAATGCTTTTAGCTCCCGTTGTCGGCAGTGTGGTGACGTCACGCCGAGACCGAGATCCACTCATCCGGGCACTGAAATCCACTCATCCGGGCACTGAATTCCAGTTATCCGGGCACTGAATTCCAGTTATCCGGGCACTGAAATCCACTCATCCGGGCACTGAATTCCAGTCATCCGGGCACTGAATTCCAGTTATCCGGGCACTGAAATCCACTCATCCGGGCACTGAAATCCACTCATCCGGGCACTGAATTCCAGTCATCCGGGCTCTGAAACGAGAACATCCGGGCACCGTACGAGACTTAACGAGATTTAACGAGACTCTCTAAGCCCTCCTACGCGACCGGCATGCAAGCGCCGGTTGGTCTCCAAACGAGACAAAAAATAACTGCTGCCAGTGCCTTCTCAATGTTTATCAAGATATCAGTGGAGCTGTGGGTTTGATAATGCACGGAATTATAATTTCCGATTTCTAATAACGCGTGCAAAAAGCACATAAATGTTTAGCCCCCGTTGTCGGCAGTGTGATGACGTCACGCCGAGACCGAGATCCACTCATCCGGGCACTGAAATCCACTCATCCGGGCATTGAAATCCACTCATCTGGGCACTGAAATCCACTCATCCGGGCATTGAAATCCACTCATCCGGGCACTGAATTCCAGTCATCCGGGCACTGAATTCCAGTCATCCGGGCACTGAATTCCAGTCATCCGGGCACTGAAATCCACTCATCCGGGCACAGAATTCCAGTCATCCGGGCTCTGAAACGAGAACATCCGGGCACCGTACGAGACTTAACGAGAATTAACGAGACTCTGTAAGCCCTCCTACGCGACCGGCATGCAAGCGCCGGTTGGTCTCCAAACGAGACAAAAAATAACTGCTGCCAGTGCCTTCTCAATGTTTATCAAGATATCAGTGGAGCTGTGGGTTTGATAATGCACGGAATTATAATTTCCGATTTCTAATAACGCGTGCAAAAAGCACATAAATGCCACGTTACACTTCGTTGACATACGTGATCTCTTAGGGGCTTCGCGCATCGAAGCAAAGCCGCGCAGGCGCACAGGGGCCCGGGGGAGAAGCGCTGCGTTCAAAGGGCAAGGCATCGCGCCGAACGGGTGGTGGCGTTCCTCCCTTCCTTTACGGTGCGGTTCGGGTGTCCACCGAGATGGCAGAGAATTACTGCGCCATTTCCTTTCCTCAAAAAACCTTGCGTTCAAATGGCAAGGCACCGCGCTGAACGGGTGGTGGCGTTCCTCCCTTCCTGTACGGTGCGGTTCGGGTGTCCACCGAGATGACATTAGGCCCGTAAACATTTCATGCTTACTGTACTCTCGTTTACGGGAGAGGCAGAGATTTTTTAGCCTGATTTGATCTTCACTTGAGTTAATTCGTTGATAGAGGACGCAATCATCAGCATATAACTTAACATTAACAGAGAGATCTTGGATGATATCGTTAAGAGAGAGAGAAAAGGACGGAAAGGCAGGGAGGTTAACCAGGCGATGCCCAGTTGGCTACCCTACACTTGGGGAGGGGAACAAAGGGGAAAAAAGGAAAAAGAACGGCAAGGAAATGAGTCTTCTAAGTGTCCAGCGACCACTATGTCACAGCGACAGAGGGCGCGCACTGAAAACTTAAAGATTATAGGCGGAAATGCAACCCCGAGTCCCTTAAGAAATTCAGGAGCGCTTTCACCGCTTTCCGTTTTGTGGAAGGTTGTGTCCAAGGGCCCAGAACGTTGGACTCTGTTAAAGGACGCGAGTCCAAGCGGAGCAGAGAAGCACAGCGGTCCAAGCACAGATTCTTAGGGAACTCCTGATTCAACTGGAATGCTGTGTGAGAGGGCACCATTTAGCGTAACAAACTGGCGCCTGTTTGTCAAGTAAGCCTTAATCCAGGTTATTAGTTTATCGTTTTTTATTACAGAACTAAATTTATATATTAGCTTGTTATGAGAAACCGTATCGAAGGCCTTGCGGAAATCTAAAAATATTGCGTCAGTTTGTTTTCCTTCGTTTATGGCTTCTGAAAAATCATGAATTGTTTGTATTAGCTGTGTACATGTCGAATACCCTTTCCTGAAACCATGTTGAGCTTTCGATATTACGTTATGTTCTTCAAGAAAGGTAGATAAATGTTTATGAATAATGTGCTCAAATATCTTACACGCTGTGGAAGTAAGTGAAATAGGGAGATAGTTTTGCACCTGTGTTTTGTCACCAGTTTTATGCAAAGGTTTAACTCTGGCAACTCGCCAGTCATCGGGTAGGGCGCCTTCCTCTATGGACCTTCTAAAAATGACACATAAATACTTGGAGCACCATTGCGCGTACTGCTTCAGAAAGGCATTTGGGATGTCGTCTGGGCCAAACGATTTCTTAATATCAAGATTTAGAAGCAAATTGAACACTCCATTTTCAGATATGGTAACATCAGGTATAGGGGGTAAAGACAGACTGAATGATGGGAGATGACCGTTGTCTGCAGTAAAAACAGTTTTAAAGTGGTTATTAAAGGCTACACAGGCTGCATTATCATCGCGTATACATTTTTTATCTATTACAAACACGTCGGCACTGCGGGAACTCGGGGTAATCGTCCTCCAGAATTTTTCAGGAGATTTTTTAATAAATGATGGGAGTTGGACACCAAAATATCTTTCTTTGTCAAGTAAAGTCTGATCTTTTAATTGTTGTGACACCTCCTCAATAACACGGGCTATGGAAGGGGTGGCTGATTTTGCTCGCTTTTTAAGACGTTTCATTCTACGCTGCAAGTGCAGCGTCTCTCTGCTGATCCAAGGGTTGCGGCTACAAGACTGTTTAGATATCTTCGGCACGAAACGCCGGATATATTCATGAACCATGTTCTTGAAGATGAGCCACAAGTCATTAATACTGCAAGGATTCGTTTGGAAATCGTCATAACGAAGGTCAAGAATGTCAATGATGGACTCATTATCAGTTCGTGAAAAATTTGGAAAGGAATGAAGAGCATCTTCATGCTTTAAAGAAACATCATTTAGTGACAATAAAACTGCCTTATGATCTGATATACCAGTAGCAACATCACAAGAGATGTTTCCCATAATGTTGCCACTTAGAAAAAAGAGATGTAGGATGGACATCGAACCGTGCTGTATTCTTGTAGGCTCATTTACAACTTGCAGCAGATCAAAGTTTAAGACAAGGTCCAGCATTTCGTTTTCCATCAAATTACAGGACTGGGAAAAAAAAAGTGCACCAATCAATATTCGGGAAATTGAAATCACCAGTCATAATTATTCTGTCTTCCGGTTTTACATGACACTGGATATATTCTTTTAAATGGTGCAAAACAGTAACAGGAGAGTTAGGGGGCCTGTAAATGGCGCCTAGTAAATACTTGGATGTTATCAGCATAAACTTTGCAGAATATGCACTCGACTCCGGTGACATCAGGTAATCTTATAAGTTGCAGAGATGCTTTGTATAGTATGGCAACTCCCCCACCTCTTCTGTCACGATCTTTTCTAAAGACCTGGTAGATATTTGGGACAAATTCACTGTCGTATATATCTTCACTTAACCACGTCTCAGTCAGCACTACTACATCAGGGTCATGCGTAACTATGAGACCTTCCAACTCAACGACTTTATTAACAACACTTCGACAGTTAGTATTTAAAACTCGAAAACAACCTTTTTTTAGTTTTGTTCTGTCAGGTGTGCTTGGTAATCCTGTAACGCTTGTTTTCAGTTTTGTCAAAGGCAAATAAAGTCCCGTTCACACTTAATTTATCGAAGAATAACTTGACCTTCGCACCGTTCGACCTTTCCTCTGCAGAGCATTCCGATAGTTTTTGCCTTATCTGACGAACGCGAAGAGAAAAATCCACTGAAATTGATATTTCGGAGCCCTTGAGTTTGGGACAGGCTTTCATTATCGATACTTTTTCACGGTAGTCTAAAAACCTCACAATTACTGAACGATCACCATCTTTCTTCTTTCCCAGCCTATGACCGCGTTCAATTCCACTAATGGTTAAATCAAGCTTTTCAAGAAACACACTCTCTTTTATCTTCTTGCTAAGATCATCAAATGTTTCAGTGCTCTCTTCTTTAACGCAATAAATTATCGAATTATTCCTTCGACTCCGGTTTTCTAACTCATCTACCTTATTCAAGAGGCTGGAAACATTCTGTTCTAGTTCCACTATTGTTGATTTCAGGACACTTACTTCTGCCTTCAATGAACCAAGAGAAGCCATTTGAGTTTCTATGCCACTTATTCGTTCATGTAAGCTTGCTACATTTTTTTCAAGTTCTTCTTGTCTAGTCAGGACATCGTTGATTGAAGCAGTTATGTTATTTTGCCCCAAGAGAAGTTGCTGCAACATTTCCTGGTCTGTAGGCCCCGGATTGGACTCGATGTCACCACAAACCAAAAGCCTTATTTTGAAAGAAACAGCAGAGACAACACTTTGTATGCCAAGTGGGCATAGCAGCAGCAATAGAAAACGGTCATCACTGCGAAAACACTCCATTCGAGAATAATCACTAACCTGCACGATAGCCAATAGCATCATAGCCAATGTGCTGCTGCCTAGCCCACTGGTTGAGATGGCCGGGGGACAACTTCTTATAGCCGCTGGTATGTCCACGTGACTTGACGTCACCGATGGGGTGGCAGAAGGTGAAACAAAGAAAGGCTGGACGATCTCGATGACGGGGCAACGGCTGGCTCGTGCGAATGACTTGATGTCTGGTTTATACGGAAGAGCAGCAGTAAATCCTTCTTCAGCGCAACCAAGGGAAGGCTGAACTTGAAGAAAGAGCGCCAAGGCCTGCACGATAAAGCAGAACTGATTGAGCATCATGTCCGATGTGCTGCTGCCTAGCCCACTCACAGAACACAGCCCGCTGATGTCCCCACTGCATGACTGGCAAGCAAGTTATAACGCGGCTTGAACAGCGCAACCATAGCGTCTAAAGTCGAGGTCTCGGACTATACACTCATCTTATCAGCGACGTTAAAGCCAAGCTTGAGGTTATCGATGTGACAAGGTTTCAGGGAGCTGCAATCCGTGCGCGAACAGATCGCTTGCTGGCAGATATTTCCAGTAGGCGGAATTTGATGACAAAAAAAGATACGCTAGAAGGAAAGATATCGTAGAAATTGAAAGCAAAGATACTCTGACGGACGATCCGAAGGCGACAAGGGAGGCTTTCAATCACTATTACCGTGATTTGTTCACTTCCAAATCGGCCGATGTACAGGCCTTTCAGGCTGAATTTTTAAGCCTATTGCCCCGACTACCAGTGAAGACACTGACATCCTGTCTGCCGACTTATCAACAGTGTAATTGTAATACGCTATTGATTAGCTCCACTTGGAGAAATCGCCAAATCCTGGCGGGGTAACCGCGGAATTTTTAAGGCATTCAAACGCGAAACTGCTCTCATTTTACAACGTGTTTATGAAGAGTCATTTAGAATAGGTATTTTAACACCGTCGTTTTCCCCTGCACGTACATCACTAATATAGAAACCTGATAATCCAGCTCAGCTTAAGCAAGTTACTGATTATCGGGCGATAGCGCTTACTAATGTTGATTATAAAATTTTTATGAAAATATCAGCCAAACGTCTACAATCGGTTATGGACATCTTGGTTGGTCCCCATCAGACATACGTGTGGAATTCAAAGGCGGACCATCTTCACGAATGTTCATGTCATTCGGAGTATACTGGAATGCTTTGACGCTGACTTAAGACGAGTCGCAATGTTGCAAATTGATTTAGAGAAGGCCTTTGATCGTTTATGTCATTAAATTCTTTTTAAAATCCTCGAACATGTCAGTGGTGGACAAGTTATTTTAAAAGGGGTTAAAATGGCTTATAGTAACTATACTACATATCTCGTTGTTAACCTAGAGTTCACAAACAGAACTGCCGTTAGAGCATCCGTGCGGCAAGGCTGCCCGTTGTCTCCGCTACTTTACGCTTTGTACCTAGAGCCACTGTGCCGGAATGTAATAAATAACAGCTGTATTCGTGGTTTTCAACTGGAAGCACGTGAAATTAAAGTATTGGCTTATGCCGATGATGTGGCTTTTTTTGTAGCGACCACAGCAGCATAAAGCATGCCATGTCGGTTGTTCGCCGGTTTTCGGATGTAACCAACAGCGTTGTTAATCTAGAGAAATGTGCGGGCCTTTGGCATGGGAACTGGGCATCAGCGCCTTTGTTTCGTGCAAGTTTAAAATGGTCACATGTCCCTTCCAAATATCTAGGTGTTCCTCTTGACAAGTATCGAGATAACGATGACTTTTGGAAGGAGAAAATTCAAGAACTCTCCACGCGTACACAGAAATGGTCGGGAAAGGAACTGTCTATATTCGCGCGTGCAAACATATGTAATGTATACCTGGTTTCAAAAGTATGCTATTTGTTGCAGGTCCTTTCATGCTCACGACTTAGCATTCAAAAGTTTCATCGTCTCTTCTCAGTTTTTGTATGGCAGCCCTGATGGGAAAGGACTAAACGTGAGAATTTTTTTCTGCGCTTCAGAAACGCGGGTCTTTCTTTGCCAGACTTGTACCTGAGGCAGCTGGTGTTAAGATTTATCTTTCTTTGAGATCAACGCGACCCTTTCCTGCGGACTTTTATTCAAGTGAGGCTTTGTTCGGCTTTGCCAAACTATGTTATTTCCATTGTAGATGGGATGCGATACAGCGCAAGTAGATTTTGGAAAGAAGTGGTCCTTGCTGTTCGGTTTCTTAATGCTCGCTTCAGTTTGGAATACCTTTCAAATGTCACGCTTAGGAAATTGTTAAAAGATTTGCTTCACTGTGTCTTCCCCGAGCCATTATATCGATCTCTGTATAGTGGAGGTCAAGGAGGTAATGTTTTAAATGGAGTACGGCAAATGGTGGTACCAGCGGGTGTGAAGACGTTTTTCTTCAAGTTGCACACCGGTACGTTGCCGGTTAAAACATGGATGGAGGAGAAGGGGTTGTTTTTACCACGGGCTGCTGACTGCTTGTTGTGTCACAAACCAGAGTCAATAGAACAAGTCTGTATTGATTGCTGGGATGCGCTGCTGTTTTGGGACGTCCTCCAGCGTACAATAAAGAAAGACTTACCCTTGACGCCGTATGGGATACGATTCCTGGATGTTGTGCCAGACCTTTGTAAATACGATGTAATTTTCGTTCTGGGCCTGCACAGTATTTGGCGAAGCAGGATGGCTGTTCGACACTGCGATGCAGATGCGCGGTCTGTCCGAGATTACTTCAAAGAAAACATATTTAAGCTGAGTGAAGTGTACAAGCAGCTACGTTTTGGAGATAAAGTTGTATAGTTGATGGGAGAGTTGTGTTCCTTGAAACAGTTCTGATTTTCTCATGTGAATGAAACACATGTCCGCTCTTGATGTTTGAGACTGCAGCGCAGAGCACGTTTGTGATGTGTTGTAATTTGTCAAAACAGGCAATAAAGACGAAAAAAAGAGCTGGCATGGCGGAGTGGTTAGCTTGCTCGTCTGGCACTCCGGAGTCCCTGGTTCGATTCTCTAACTCGACCAATTTTCTACTCGGTTTTATTTATTTATTTTACTTGGAGCATCACTGTACCATCCCTTTAGTTCGTTGCATGGTACTAGCCAAATTACAATTGGCCCCGCTTGAAATTCACGCCTTGTGACGTCACGACCATTTCGACCAATTGAATAGCGTAACATTTCTATTTCTGTCGACAACTCCTGCTTACAACGATGATGTATTAAAGGCTTCCGCCTTAAAAGGCACTGGCGCTTGACTGTGAAGAGGAGAGGCTTGGCAGTAGCGACGACGTACAAGCAACATCGCCTAACAGCGTGCTGCATTTCTTCGCTACAGGTTGGTGTCAGTACATCTCTGAATTATCAGTTCTTGCATTTTTGGTCGTCGCTGCTGCCAAGTTTTCTTACGTTTTCTTGAGTTTTTCTTGCTTGTTTGGAACGGTTCCCGCACTGTGATTCAAAGATGTCGAAAGAGCTTACGAAGTTGAAAGAGGAGCTAAAGGCTGAGTTCGCTAAGTATAAAGAAGAACATAGAGAGGAAATGAAGGGATTTAAAGAGGCAATGGAGAGAGACTTGAGAAACGAAATCCGAGAGCTGCGCACAGAACAGCGGAGTATGACTGACAGCCTTGATTTTGCGCACTCGAAAATCGAGGAATTTCAGAAGCTACTCGAAGCTGAGCGACTGAAAAACGAGATACTTTGTTCTAAATGTCAGATGCTAGAAACCAAGACGTCGGACATGGAAAAAAGACTGGTTCATTTAGAACAATACTCGCGGAATTCAAATCTTGAAATCCAGGGGGTAGTTGAAACTGAAAATGAAAGCATTGTTGACATTTTGTCTCACATTAGGACTGCAATCAATGAGCCCATCAACGAATCCGACATTGAGGTCTGCCACCGGGTGCCTGCGCGGAATTCCGACAAAAAGAGTATTGTTGTACAATTTAAATCACGGGCAAAAAGAAACTCAACTCTGAAGAAAGCCAAAAAAGTAAGACTAAGCAACAGTGACGTAGGACTGGATGACATGACCCCTATCTATGTATATGAGCATCTTTACGGAGCTCAAAAGAAACTTCTCGGAATGGCTGTGAAAAGGAAGCACGAATACAAATGGAAGTCGGTTTGGACTAACAATGGCAAAATCCTTGCAAGAAGGTCTGAAAAATCTGAGGTCGTATACATTTCCGAAGAATGGGACCTTTTGAAGATAAGCTGAGGTGCATCTGCCGAATTTCAGGAGCCAAGTTGAACTAGTCCTTCAAAATGAGGTACCATGATCTCATTCTTCCCCACCGTCTCAGGCTTAAACCACAGTCACTTTTTTCACTCTTGCACTTAAATACTCGTTCTGCAGAAAATAAAAACGACGAAATTCATGCTTTTATTAAGCAATTCCATTTCGACTTTACCATTCTCATGTTTACTGAAACATGGTATAACAGTCACAGTGAAAGGCTAGATCTTCCTGGGCACAACAATTTCTTTATAAATCGGACGAATAGGCGAGGGGGCGGTGTTGCTATTTACATTGACAAACGCCTGGAATGTCATATGATTCCTGAATTTTCCACGGTAAATGAAAGTTATGAAATACTGACAATACAAGCTAATTCAGAAATCATCTCTGTAGTGTACCGACCTCCCAACGGGAATATTACCCAATTTTTAAACTTCTTTGAAAACTTTTTGCATTATGTTCGCATAAACAAACTACAGCTGTTATGCGGGAGAGATTTTAACATAGATATGTTAGATAATACGGCCACAGCATGCAACTTTGCCGCCATACTTCAGTCAACTGGTTTTGTTAACTTAATAACGTCCCCTACTCGGATCACAGTATTTACGTTATCATGTCTCGATCTCCTGATTACAAATATTGAATCCAATGTTTCAGATGCTGGAACAATTTCAAAGGACCTTAGCCACCACTGCCCTATCTTTATTTCTTATCAAGGAGAAACAAAATACAAAAATGACGAAGCTCAACCCTACACAGTGCAGTACATATCAGACGAGGCTCTTGAATCTTTCAAATGCGACATTGGTTCATACGACTGGTCATTTATATTCGATATAAAAGATTCAAATAATGCATATTCAGAGTTTATCAAGGTTTTTGTAGACATATATTCTAAGCACTTTCCCTTCAAGAACATTAAGCAGTCTAAACGAATAAGAAAGCCATGGATCACGCCAGAGCTCAAAAGAATGATAAAGCGCAAAAACAAGTTGTACCATGCCTTTTTAAATAACCGCTCTCTAGAATCTCTAAGCTTATTCAAAAAACTAGAAATAAACTAAATGCAGAGCTTAGGCGTGCTAAGATTGTGTATCATCAAAAACTGTTCTCTAATGGTAGAATGAAAAATTCAGACGCTGTCTGGAAAGTTGTTAATAACTTGTTACATCGCAATACGAAAAATGCGCCACCTCAACGAATAATCTATAAGGGCTCTCAATTATCCGGTCAGGCTCTTGCTGACATTTTTAACAGCAATTTTTTAACTACCCATTTACCTATGACGCATCTACCAGAAGTTCCTTCATCTTGTAGCCCTTTCGAAAGCCTTTTCCTTGAGCCCACCAATGAGACCGAAGTATGTACAACCTTTATGAATTTAAATAATAGCAAAGCCTTAGATGTTGACAATATTCAGATAAAACCAGTCAAATATGTACTATGCTTTATTGCACCCGTGCTTGCATACGTCTTCAATTTGGTAATTGAAACGGGAGTTTACCCGGAAAAAATGAAGAAAGCAAGAGTGACAGTTCTGTTCAAAGGTGGAGATAAAGATACAGTGTCCAATTATAGACCAATATCTGTGATTAAAGTCTTTTCAAAGGGCTTGGAAAAAGTAATCAAACTTTTTTACTGTAAAACAAATCCGGTCTGAGGCTCAATTTGGCTTTCGAAAGGGCAAGTCAACAGAATTAGCACTGTTATCACTGAAGGAATGTGTCCTGCAAAACATTGAAGCGGGTATTCACACTGTCGTAATTCATTGATTTTAGTAAGGCTTTCGATTCCATAAACCATGAAATTTTAACACATAAACTTTCTCAAAACGGACTCCGTGGAACACTTTTAGACCTGATCAAATCATACCTACAAAACCGAAAACTGTCCGTTTATATCGACAAGCATCAGTCTTCTTTTCTGGCGGTACAAAATGGTGTGCCTCAAGGCAGCATTCTGGGCCCGTTGCTTTTTAACATCTATATAAATGACATTGTGCACATTCATGATAAAGCGAAATTTATCATATACGCCGATGATAGCAGTATACTTATATCTGGTGTAAGGGATCGGTAGTATACGCGGGGTCATCGGAACGCGGCTGGGGGGGCTCAAAGCGAAGCGTCTCCTTTCTTGGAACGCGGCCGCTCGCGAACGCGCCGGCAAGTACGGGTGTCCCCCCACCCTGCGGAACCGATTCGCACAAGTGGTGGCACGAATGTGTATTTGTGTTTGTTTTTATTTTGTGGTGGAGAGGGTGATTTACCCTACAGTAGTTGGAGGGCTGGCCAGGCTCTCGATAAACAAATCATGTGAACATTGTAACATGATTGGAAGCCACCAAATGTGGGCCGGGCCTTTAGGGCTTTAAAACCGGGCCCCGGAGCTGGAAGCGGGGTTCTGCGTTAAGGTGAGATGCTACGCATCTTCGGCTACGCCGAGTAGGGGCCTCCCCTAGTATTAGCCAGTTCCACCCTTTTAGTTGTTTGTCTTTTTGCCGTTGTATCTAACTTGTATATCCTGTAAATATTTCTATATAAATCTTCAGTTATTGCCTTTTTTATCCCTGCATCTCAACTGATCACAAGACCGTCTCTGACGGGGCACCCCTGGTGCAGAGATCAAGCTTCAGTCTTCGAGTTAATCAGACCGTCTCTGGCGGGGCACCTCTGGTGCAAAGAAGAAGAAGAACCTGATCTTTACTGGCGCAGTCGACAGGATCCTGCGGCCATCGGAAGACGGCGCAGGAAGAAGATTGAACGCAGGGAGAAAGGCGACGGTCAGGCAACAGCAGCGTTCGAAAAAGGACCTGCGGAGAGACGGCGGCAAGGACCACGGCAGCAGTCCGGCGACGCGGGACTGCATTCGGTCAAGGGAAGCAGCGCGTCGAGGGCTTGACGGTCACCGGCGGGTCGCAGCAAGTGACAACGTGCAAAGGACCAGCGGCGTGCGACAGCTCATCGCAGCGTCCGGTGAAAGTGGCGGTGGACTGCGACGCTAAGGAGCTGGCAATGCGGATCGACGCATCGAAACTGTGAGTTTCCTTCGTCGCATTGTTAGCGTCCCTGTGCATGTGTTGGAGCCGGTAGGACAGTTGAGGAGTACAGACGGCGGTATGGAGGGCTATCCAAGCCGGCCCTCACTCGATGTGAGGTACCAAGTGGAATTAGCGAAGGCGCGCTTAACGTACTTTCAAGCTGAACTTGCGAAAGTGAATGGAGGAAAGGCGCCGCTGTGCGAGGAAAAACCTCAGGATGTTAAGTGCGTCTTGGAGGTATTAGAAGCAAGGCGCCAGCAGCTAGAGCTCGAGCTGGCTAAGCTCAAAGAATCTAGGAGAGCTAGTCAAATAGCCAGGGAGAACTGCTCCGAGTCCCGAGCGGAGAGGCCGCCAGTGCTGGAAGGCAAAGGCATATGGCTGTCAAGCACAGGTGAGGAAAACAGCCAGGCAGAAGTAAAAAGTGAGCCCGATTTCTGCGAAGCTGGAGTCGCAGTTCAAGAAAGCAGCCTGATGGAACGCAGCGTCGCGGTGTTAGAGGCGGTGAACACGCACCCCGACGATCCAGCTGCACAGGTTAGCTCTACCCCAGATAAGACCAGGGACGAGGGCGCGAGTTCCGGAATAAAAACTCGGTCTCAGGCAAGTTGCGAAAAAGAGCAGTTGGTCCAGCGTGAAACGACCAGTGAAGACAGACGCCAGATCGGCGAGCGAGTGAAAGAAGGAAGTCTAGCGTTGCCGCAGCGGCACACTGTGTCAGGCATAGGGCATAAAGTGTCCCGTAGCGCTATTGACGCCAGGAACCTTCCATCCGAGGCAAATAACGAAGGTTCGCCTGATGTGCCGACTGGACCGAGCGCCGCGCAGTTGTTGAACGCACCCGGCGGGTGTCCCACCAGGTCCTTCGAGGACAATGAAATGTGTGGCGAGTTGCCACAAAACAAATTCGGATCAAGCGACTGCGAGGGAGCTCATGCAGCCTCAGACTATGCCACGAAGCCGGCAAGCGCCGATCAAGCGCGGAGCGGCAATTTCAAGGTTTGCCCGTGCAGTAAAGGTCAAAATGGCTCCAAGCGAGGCAGAGTAACAGGAGGCAGGTGCGTGGCTTTCGCGGTGGAAGTCGGCGCGGGGAACAGTATGTCCCGTGCTGCAGAACGCCAAATCACGTGTGGCAAAAGTGGCCGCACTGATATGATTAGGCTGGACAGGGACCATGTTCCTCACGCAGTACGCGTTTCGAACCGGCGCGCCGGAGAAAGCTTGCCCTCAAGTGCGTCGCGTGCTGAAGTATTTGGACTTATCGAGGATCAGGACGTTGTTTTTGATCCTGGAGGGCAGCAATTGATGAATTCTTGCCCCGCTGTGGCATTGGCCTAATGAGCGTAGTAGCCATTGGGCGTTGATCGTATCGATTGAGACCTGTGTTGGCTCGAAACGCACACAGGGACGCTCGGTGCGACTAAGGAGGCTCACGTGGCCACTTACGGACGTCGTGCGAGTGCTACTGAACGCTCCAGTTGCGAGTGCCTGTGTGTGTGTGTGTGTGTGCTCGTTCGCGAGCAGGACGAGGGTGTCTACTTGGAGGTGGTGAACTGGGTGCAACGCACCAACTTGGACGCTGTGTTACGGCGCACGGCAGGCATGCCACTGTGTGCATTTAAGTGTGCATTTTGCGTAATGTGTTGGTGCCCGTGTGCATTTTTTTGTTTTTGGTTTTGTTGGTGCAACTGGTCGCAGCGCGACAGCTTGGACTTCGGTCAATAAGCTGGATTTAAATGTGTGAAACGCGCGTTTGAATGCATACGTTTTTTTTATGTTATGTCACCAGAAGGGTGGTTTCGTGTCAGACACCGATCCCTTTTGTTTGTAATTCTAAAAGTGCCATTTGGGCCCTTTGTAGAATCTTGGGAAGGGCGTGTAAGGGATCGGTAGTATACGCGGGGTCATCGGAACGCGGCTGGGGGGGCTCAAAGTGAAGTGTCTCCTTTCTTGGAACGCGGCCGCTCGCGAACGCGCCGGCAAGTACGGGTGTCCCCCCACCCCGCAGAACCGATTCGCACAAGTGCTGGCACGAATGTGTATTTGTGTTTGTTTTTATTTTGTGGTGGAGAGGGTGATTTACCCTACAGTAGTTGGAGGGCTGGCCAGGCTCTCGATAAACCAATCATGTGAACATTGTAACATGATTGGAAGCCACCAAATGTGGGCCGGGCCTTTAGGGCTTTAAAACCGGGCCCCGGAGCTGGAAGCGGGGTTCTGAGCTAAGGTGAGATGCTACGCATCTTCGGCCATGCCGAGTAGGGGCCTCCCCTTGTATTAGCCAGTTCCGCCTTTTGGTTGTTTGTCCTTTTGCCGTTTAATTTGTCTGGAGTGTCTAAACTTCTATACGCTGTAAAGATCTGTACATAAATCTTCAGTTATTCCCTTTTTTTATCCCTGCATCTCAACTGATCACAAGACCGTCTCTGACGGGGCACCCCTGGTGCGAAGAAATAAGCTTCAGTCTTCGAGTTACCAACCGTCTCTGGCGGGGCACCTCTGGTGCAAAGAAGAAGAAGAAGAACCTGATCTTTACTTCTGGTCACGACATAAACAAGTTAATAAAAGAGTGCAATGTAATCCTTACGAAACTAGAAAACTGGTCCTCTTCTAATTGCCTCCAAATAAACCCTACAAAGACTAAAATAATAATTTTCCGTGCAAGGAACAAGCCATTCGAACTACAACGCGCTCCTAAATACGCAGGCCAAGAAATTAAAATTGTTGACAACCACAAAATCCTTGGAGTTACTTTCCCGTCGCATCTCAGCTGGGATCAGCATGTGGGAAATATTTGTAAAAAGCTCTCTTCAGTAGCAGGTGTTCTATCACGATGTCGATGGCTTCTTCCCACTCACGTGAAAATTCAAATTTATCATGCTCTTTTTGGTTCCATTTTGAATTACTGTAACTCTGTTTGGGCAACCACCACAAAAACAAATGTGATAAAAATACAGGTTCTGCAGAAGAAAATGATCCCTTACACTGCAAACCTTCCTTATCTCTGTCCATCACGAAGTGCCTTTATTAATTATAAAATAATTCGTTTTGAACATATGTATGTTTTTCGAATTTTGAGGTTTTTTTACCATTCTTCTCCTGCTTATAGAGATTTCCTCGTACATACTGCCCATTTAAGGACCACTTCGAATCGAACCCACACCCGAAACACTGATCCCTGGTATACTCCATATTTTCGAAATAATTATAAACTTCAAACGCTTGAACACAATTTACCGACCACTCTTAATAAGTACAAAGTTTTGGCTAGTGTTAAACAAAGTGAGTTAAAAATGTATTGTGTTAACATATAGCCAGGTTGCATTTTCTGTGCCTCTGTTTGTCTGCCGGTGCCATGTATGCACAATAAGTGTTTTTTTTTTGGGGGGGGGGGAGGGTCCTCTCTTTGTTTTCGTGCGTCTGTAAACTGCCATTGTTTTCATTGTATTGAATCAATATGTCACTTGCTTCATTGTGTTTGTTTGTTCTAACCTATATATCTTTGTAAACCTTTTTTTTTGCGTTCTGTCGTGTACTGCCATTTCAGGTGCTTGGGCCCCGTCAAGCTGCTTTTTAGCAGCTTTTAGCCCTTGCATCTCTCTTGGATGTAACTTACATTCTCGAAGAATAAAGCGAAATGAAATAAAATAATGCTAGTATAAATTAAAACCCGGACAGCGGACAGCCTTGAGAGACGCCGCTGCCAACATCAAATGCGGAACTGTCTGCACCATTGAAACCTCTGAAACAGTTTATTTATTGCTTATACGGTACTATTCACATTGTCACAGCTTCCATTGGGGAATGTTAGCGCCATGCGAGTGTCCAGCTCCCCTCTCCGGGATTGGCCTCGGGAAGCTCCTCGAGCATGTTGTGTTCGCGAGACTCACAAGTCACATGGCAGACAACAATCTTTACTAGCATAGCATGGTGGTATTTCGCCCCCATCTATCCGCACAAAACGCCATGCTGCAACTCACACACGACATTTTCGACCCGCTTCGTCCAGGTCACACCAAGGCAGTCTTAGCTTTGGATCTCTCCCAAGCTTTTTATCGCATTGAACATCAGGACTCGCCCGATGCACCCCCACCCCGTCAAGTGGAGCTGATATGGGTGCCTGCGCACTCCGGGAATCCCGGAAACGAGGCCGCCTTCCTTTTAGCCCGAGGTTCTTTAAACCGGGAACAGGTGGCCTCGGATCGGGGATTCGCGAAGGAGCGCATGCTCTCATTCAGCGAGCTGACGCGCGCATACAGAGCCTCACGCCAGCTCTACCCCCCGCCCCACCCCTCCCTAGATAACAAACACGCAACACTCTGGCGCAGACTACAAACACACACTCTCCCCTCACCTCTTACCCTAGCTCAATATCATCCCTCCTTTCCCACTCCGCCGCCGCGGTGGCTCAGTGGCTATGGTGCTCGGCTGCTGACCCAAAAGACGCGGGTTCGGTCCCGGCCGCGGCGGCTAGAATTTCTTTGGAGGAGAAATTCTTGAGGCCCGTGTACTTTGCGATGTCAGTGCACGTTAAAGAACCCCAGGTGGTCGAAATTTCCGGAGCCCTCCACTACGGCGTCTCTCATAGCCTTAGTCGCTTTGGGACGTTAAACCGCATAAACTAACTAAACCTTCCCCACTCCGGCATGCGCCCTATGCCCAGAACCCTTCGCCTCTTCCCTCCCCATCCTTTCCCTCTGCTCGGCGGACCGTCCACCACGGGACCTAGAGAACCTCAAGACCTGGGAGGACTGGGAGACCCTTCTGCGCTCGGAGCACCCGGCCGTGCAGACCATCGCCACCGCCAGGGCTGCCAGTGTTATGGACCTTAGGAACATGAACACTAGAGTGCCGTGGGGTAGTGCGGCGACCCTGGGGCGTGTCCCGAATTCCTCTTACCATAAAGTTTTCCTCTCCCCCCCCCCTCCGCATCTCGTACGAGCGGAAGCAAACAATGCTTTGCAATTAGCTGACATAACCATGGGAGCTCCCCTGCGTGCTTTCCTAGCTCGTCTTGGAGTCCGCGAAATGCGCCGCCTCTGAACAGTAAGCTGATACGCCTGCAATTTTAAGAGACCTTGATCTCTCCTGTCTTTTGGATCAAGATGGCCAGCATTGGTGCGAGTATTTGGTTTCACTGCATTCAGGAGACAAGGTCTGCATCGAAATGCTTTCAAAGCCAGTGTTTGATTTCTGCTACAGCAGGAGTCATCTTTTGTCACCCACGAAGGTAAGCTGAAACAATTCAAATTTCTCCTCCGTTCTTTGTTTCATAACTAGCAAGCGACCACTCAGGAACACTAATAAGAATAGATTTCCAAGTTTTCTCCAAGATCATCTAATAAAGTGTTACAATACATGTTTTGGTTACAGTTTTAGCACAGTGATTTCCTCTCACCTTATTACACTTCCCGCGCCTACTCGCGCACATCGCAAGAGGAGGAAAAGCATAAGACCATTTATAAAGAAAAGGCGTGATAGCAGCCACGTCTAGACACCAGCATAAGAAAAAAGTGGTGCTGATTAAAGGAAAGGTGCAGTCTTACTTCCAAGTGGACACCTTGCCTTGAGGGAAGGGATGAAGGAGGGAGTGAAAGAAAGAAGAGAGAATGAGGAGCCATAAGGTCTGTTCGATTTAGCTTGCACTGCCTGAACTAGTCCTGGGCAGTACAGAGAAAGCGCTGCACTCATGCAGCGCTGAAGGCAACGCCAGTGTTCGTTTCGACCTTCGAGCTTTATACCCAACCAACTTGAGATTCTTCTCTGGAGGTCTTGCTGAATAAATAATTATCTGCGGTTCAAATACTCTTGCACCACCTTAGAAAGCGAAGGCTCTGGCGTATCGCGCAACTATACGCGGCTTGGCGTTTGTAACGTCTGTGGCGTCTGTAGCTCGCCCACCCTGCCTCTCTGGCAGGTGGTAGTTATTGGTAGATGACGAGAGTTTGCTCATCGAATGAACACTGCGGATTATTGCTGCAGTGCCACGTGTCTGCCACAAGGTTGTCAGCGGTAACGCAGAGATGCAGCCCACATCTCTCTGTCATCACCCCAAGTACCTCAAAGCGCGATTCAGGAGTCCGCTGACCCATGGAGCTAGTTGTGCGCACTTCCTCTCCTTAAAATCATCGAAGTCTAAAACGTTGTCAACGCCAACGCCAATGTACACAATGAACGCCGACGGATTATGGCTTCAGTGCCCCGTTTCTGCCACAACGTTGTCAATTCCACCGTATGCAGCGCACATCAATCACTACCTACACGTAGCTTAAACATGACTGAGGTGCCCACTCTCCCAGGGGGCCAGTTATACGCCTTTCCTTTGCTTTCAAGCTCCCGCTCCACAACAGTTTCGAAGTTTAAAGCACGACTAAGGTATCCACTCTTCCAGGGGGCCAATTACGCGCTTTTCCTTCGCTTTCCAAGTTCCCGCTCATTCTTTTGCTTTTTCTGAAGGTCAAATTAGGTGAGTTCTCCAGGCGTGGTTGCCTTGGCTTTATCCAGCGTAGTGAATCTTTCGCTTCAATATTGCAGGGCGGATGTGCAGGAATAATGCACCGCTAAATGCCCTATTAAACTGTTTACATTCACACATAGCAGTATTAACTCTTAAAAGCAAATGTACCAGCTATGGCTTTGTGATTAAGAGATTATTGCACAGTTTAATGACAATTAACCTGATGTGAGAGCTACTTACGAATTTCAGTGTAAATATATTCCCCGAAGGCATTTCTAGCAAAGTAGCAGGTACAGTGCCTACAGATGGGAGTAGATGGGTATAGTGTTTGAAGTCGGCATGGCGTTTTTTTTTACCTCGTGTTCGTCTTTTTCTGAATGTTTTGAGAAAAAATTATTAACATCATGGCGCTAACCGCCACCAGTGCTTTAGCGGGATTGAAGTTTAGCAGCTTAACCAAAACGATGGTTGACACTGCTGTGAACTAAGCGCAGAAAGACGTCGGACACACACGATACTGGTGTTCGATGCCTACTTGCACATTATTCACATCATGCATCACTAGGTATGGCCCATGCCACCCTTGGCAATAATGGCTTAATTGCCGCGAAAGCTGTAATTCAGTGAGACTTGTTTCTGACAAATCCGGTATTTAATTGAAAAAGAGTATGAAAGAAAATCAGCAACACAGTCAAGAAAAAAAACGTCTAGGTAATAACAGAGGGTGAAGGAAATTACGCAAGAAATTGGAGAATTTAGGATAACATTTACGCGTTCAGACCATATACAGGGTGTTTCACCTAAGACTTTCTGCAATTTTTAAAAATAAGCTATTTGAATTAGATGCGCGCTTTTTCTGGCATAGCATTGTCAGTGGTGTAGTACATCATAATGCAGCTAAGCCGTGCTAACTACCAGGGTTGTTAACCAATATTTAATAGTTAACTTTTAAACTATTACTGTTGGGCTCCTTAATTATTGAGAGGCATGTAGCCCACCGTAAGTGATGTGCATACCCGTTTTTAGAATTTCGAGAACGCGATAATCCTCGGCGCTGCGGCCCAACAAATTTTGGCTTTTTCGACGAGTTACGTGCACTGGAGAGGTTGCTTTGCCTGCAAGCTTCTCAAACCGCATGTATTTTGGCGCGATGTAGGCGAAATTTGTTGGGCCACAGCGCCGAGGATAATCGCGTTTTCGAACTTCTAAAAAGTGATATGGGCATTACTTACGGTGGGCTACATGCCTCTCATTAATTAAGGAGCCTAACGGTAATAGATTAAAAGTTAACTATTAAATATTGGTTAACAAGCCTGCTAGTTAGCACGTCTTAGGTGCATTATGATGTACTACACCACTGACAATGCTATGCCAGAAAAAGCGCGCATCTAATTCAAATAGCCTATTTTTAAAAATTGCAGAAAGTCTTAGGTGAAACACCCTGTATATAAAATAGTCTATAAACCTAAAGCGCAAGAAAAGTCTAATAATTATGAAAGGCGGCATGTAGACGAGGTCCACCATTGGTAGGGGTCCTGTGACGTCCGAAAACTATTGTGCTTGAAGTGCTGCGGGTAAGTCCCACGTTCAGCTTCAAGTACATAATCTCCCAACCAGTGCTGCTATGCGTCCTACAGCCTCCCCAGGTGTCTCCGACGACATGCTGCATTTCGACTGCGCCGACCGCACCCTGGACGACGTGTGGTAGGACGACACAGGGGCAGCTGCCACCAGCGGAGCAGACCCACCGGCAGCCAGGTCTGTGTCGTTGTGGCGTGGTAGAGTGCCAGCATGGAACAGAAGCAGGCCTCGGTCGAAGAGGTGCTCCGCTTCTTCGGGCACCTGGAGGCCGGGGTCTCTCGCAAGTGGATGGTCGCGAGAAGCAGCGTGGCAGGGGACGCCTGAATCGCGCTCATAGGTACGTCGGGTGATGAGAGAGAGATGTGGGCTGCGTGCGTTTGCATTGAGAACTGTTTGCCAGAAAAGCCGCACTGAAGCCATGAGCCTTCGGCGTTCATTGTGTTCATTGGCATTGGCGTTGGCAGCGTTTTACACTGCGATGATTTTAAGGAAAGTAAGTGCGCGTAACTCACTCCCTTAGTCAGGGGACGCCTGAATCGCGCTCACAGGTACGTGGGGCTATGAGAGAGAGATGTTGTCTGCATGCGTTTGCATTGAGAACTGTGAGCCACAAAAGCCGCAGTGAAGCCATGAGCCGTTGGCGTTCATTGTGTTCATTGGCATTGGCGTTGGCAGCGTTTTACACTGCGATGATTTTAAGGAAAGGAAGTGCGCGTAACTCACTCCCTTAGTCAGGGGACGCCTTAATCGCGCTCACAGGTACGTGGGGCTATGAGAGAGAGAGATGTGGGCTGCGTGCGTTTGCATTGAGAACTGTGAGCCAGAAAACCCGCACTGAAGCCATGAGCCGTCGGCGTTCATTGTGTTCATTGCCAATGGCGTTGGCAGCGTTTCACACTGCGATGATTTTAAGGAAATGAAGTACGCGTAACTCACTCCCTTAGTCAGGGGATGCCTGAATCGCGCTCACAGGTACGTGGGGCTATGAGAGAGAGATGTTGTCTGCATGCGTTTGCATTGAGAACTGTGAGCCACAAAAGCCGCAGTGAAGCCATGAGCCGTTGGCGTTCATTGTGTTCATTGGCATTGGCGTTGGCAGCGTTTTACACTGCGATGATTTTAAGGAAAGGAAGTGCGCGTAACTCACTCCCTTAGTCAGGGGACGCCTTAATCGCGCTCACAGGTACGTGGGGCTATGAGAGAGAGATGTGGGCTGCATGCGCTTGCATTGAGAAGAGTGAGCCAGAAAAGCCGCAGTGAAGCCATGAGCCGTCGGCGTTCATTGTGTTCATTGGCATTGGCGTTGGCAGCGTTTTACACTGCGTTTTACAGCGTTTTACACTTCGGCTGCGGTGGTGGCAGACAGCGGTTCGTAGCCTAATTGCTCCGTACAACTGGTTGCAGGTTGCAGACTGCGCGACGGATTTCTCCTTCGCCTGGAATTCCCAAGACTGTGGGACCTGCAGTAACCTTCATTGAACTGATCGGCTGTGGATGCACGGCATTTCGTTTCCTCAAGCAACTACCGCTGCTAGCGTCACCAGGCTGCTATCACCGGAATGATTTGTGCCGCTCCTGTCACGCCCACTGCTCGTCACTTCGGCTGCGGTGGTGGCAGACAGCGGTTCGCAGCCTAATTGCTCCGTACAACTGGTTGCAGGTTGCAGACTGCGCGACGGATTTCTCCTTCGCCTGGAATTCCCAAGACTGTGGGACCTGCAGTAACCTTCATTGAACTGATCGGCTGTGGATGCACGGCATTTCGTTTCCTCAAGCAACTACCGCTGCTAGCGTCACCAGGCTGCTATCACCGGAATGATTTGTGCCGCTCCTGTCACGCCCACTGCTCGTCACTTCGGCTGCGGTGGTGGCAGACAGCGGTTCGCAGCCTAATTGCTCCGTACAACTGGTTGCAGGTTGGTGCTTCCGCCTTTACATTTTTAGTCATGGTCTTACCCTGCTGCCACCGCTGCCGAAAGTGTCTTGCTTTGTGCTGTGCCTTTTTTTACTTGTTGGCCCGTGTTAGATAAGACATGGCTGGCCGCGATAAAATATGTGCGGCATGTTCGAAAGCAATTCCAGCCAAAGGCCGTGTAATGGAATGCTCTGAATGTAGCAACTTGTTATACCTAGGAAAATGTTCAGGGGTGTCTGAGGCTGCTGCGAAGGGAAAGGCTGAGGCTTTTTTCGAGGTCTGGAAATGTGGCACATGCTATTCGTCACGCTTGAGAGGGGCGGGAGGCGGCAAGGAGGGAGACGAAGTCAATATACCTGTCATTCTCAGTGCTATCCTTGCGAGACTTGAGAAACTTGAACATCTTCCAGAAAAAGTTGACAATATTGACAAGTCGATCAATATGATGTCAGAGATATATGATGAAGTGTTAACAACAATGGCTAGACAAGAGGCAGAGATTAAGGAACTTCGAAAGCGAGTTGTTGTCCTTGAAAGTTGTAGTAACAATGAGGAAGTGAATCATCTGAAGGTCACTGTGAACGATTTGGAGTGGAGGAGTAGACGGCAAAATTTGGTATTCCATGGCATTTCGGAGTCAGATGGTGAGAATTTGATTGAAAAAGTGAATGATGTGGCCCACTCAATTGAGCTTCCTGAGCTGTGCGAAGGCGATGTGGATGCCGTACACAGGCTTCCCGCGAAACAAGGCAAAGTTCCAGGTGTGCTAGTTCGTTTCACTTCCCAGAAGCTCAGAGATCAATGGTTTTTGAAAGGCAAATCACTCAGAACGTCTGACTCTGAGGTCTCAATCGTAGAAAACCTGACTCGGTTGAACAGAACGCTTCTCGATTCTGCAAAGAAATGGGCTGATGCGAATGCCTACAAGTATGCCTGGCACCGGAACAACAAAGTGCTTGTACGAAAGGCGAACGGGGAACTGGCACACGTGATTCGATGCGATGATGATTTGAGGAAGCTGTTGCAGTGAGTCACTGCTCTTGATTGTAATTAGTTCCTTCTAGATGGGTGATACTTACCTCTCTCCGAATGATATTAATAATAAGGTTCAGGGTCAGTCTAACCATTTTTCAGTGCTATGTTTGAATATTCAGTCTGTTCGCGATAAACATGACATTTTACGTGCATTCCTTGAACAGTTTAAATTCATGTTCTCTGTGGTAATGCTTACTGAGACATGGGTCAAAGACAAAGTTGATTGTCCTGAGCTGCTCAACTATCAGTCTTACTTCCTAAACAGAACAAGCAGAAGAGGTGGAGGCGTTTCTTTGTTTGTGCTTGATAGTGTTCAGTGTGAAAGGGTTGATGAGATTACTTCGGTTACACCTGATTATGAGGTGCTCTCAGTTTGTATCAATAAGAACCTCTTCACTGTTGTGAATCGCCCCCCGAATGGTTGTGTTGAGGACTTTTTTGACTATATGGAGCATGTTTTTCAATTTGCCACTGAATATAATTACACTGTATATATAGGTGGTGATTTCAATGTGGATATGCATGAAAATACACCCAGAAAGTCACGACTATCATTACTAATGGAATCATATTGTCTTGTAAACGTTGTGGCATTACCTACACGCATAGCACCCACTACGGCAACACTTCTTGATTTGCTGATTACAAATAACGCAACAAATGTGCTCTCAACCGGGGTTATTAATTATGCTATTAGTGACCACCTGCCTGTTTACATCGTATGTAATAGTGTGCCTGTATTAAAAACAAACTGTAAACAAACAAATATAAAAATACAGCAGATCACCCCAACCACGTTAGAAACATTTCGACGCAAAATAATGAACGTCAACTGGGAACCAGTTTTTGCTGCATTGACTGCTGACATAGCGTTTAGTTGTTTTCTGAAGATATTCGCTTGTATATATCGTAACAGTTTCCCGTACAAAGATGTAAAGAAACCAAAACGAGCTCGTAAACCCTGGATTACATCGCATATTCTTCGAATGATTGCCAGGAAAAATTCCCTCTATCAGAAATTCTTACAAAGTCGCAGTCCAGAATCGTGGGCAACGTTCAAGAGGTACCGAAACAAACTGAACTTAACTTTAAGAAAAGCGAGGAATGCATATCACCTTAACATGTTCGCTGGTTTGACCGATCAAAAGAAAGTTTGGAATAGGTTGAATCGAGTCTTGAACCCTAACTCTACAAATACAATTGACAGTATTACAATGGAAGGCATTAGTTATAGTGGACTCGCACTCGCAAATAAGTTTAATAGCTATTTCAGTGGACTTGTTGATAGTGAACACAACAATATGGCATTGGAGTACATTACGAATCGTACAAGTAACAGTATTTTTATAACATGTTGTGACGAAAATGAGGTCCTTAATATATATAAAGGCATGAACAATACAAACAGTGAAGATGCTTTTGGACTGAAAATGAAGCCTGTTATGTACGTCTTGGACATTATCTGCCCAATTTTAACTTATATTTATAACTTGTCTTTGAGTACCGGCATTTTCCCTTCGGACATGAAAATAGCAAAAGTAGTTGTTCTTTATAAAGGTGGTTCGAAAACCGATCTTGGTAATTATAGACCAGTGTCTATATTGCCTATTTTTTCTAAGGGCTTGGAAAAAACAATACATTTACGACTTTCCAATTTTCTTGAAAAATACAACGTGATAACTCCAAGACAGTTTGGATTTAGACCTAAGTCCTCTACTGAAATGGCTCTCCTGAAGCAAAAAGAAATAATCTCAAATAATATTGAATGTAAACAAATAACCCTTGGAATATACATAGACTTCTCCAAAGCCTTCGATAGGATTCATCACGAAACTCTTCTTCTTAAACTTTCTGCATACGGTGTCCGGAACAAAGCACTATCTCTTATCACCAGCTATTTAACTGACCGATATCAGTACGTTTCTATAGATAATCATCGCTCTACTTACAATAAAATAAAGCATGGTGTACCTCAAGGTAGTATCCTTGGTCCCTTATTATTTAATGTATATATTAATGATTTAGTACAGATTGACTCCGAAACAGAATACGTAATTCACGCTGACGACACTACTTTATTTCTGTCCGGCACCAACGCGAATGATATAGTAGAAAAGGCTAATAGCGTGTTGGGCAAACTTAACTCATGGTCTGAAAAAAATTCCCTACTAATAAACACACGGAAAACAAAGGCGATATTTTTTAGAGCTAAAAATGTCAAATGGGCTGTACATACAGATTTAGTATTGGGTGGTAATATAATAGAAATAACTAATGTTGTAAAAACACTTGGCGTTCACTTCAATGAATTTATGTTATGGGACTACCACATCGAGCAAATGGAGAGTAAGCTAGCTCGCGTTGTCGGCATACTCAGAAGGTTAAAGTGCATGATACCTACTAGGACAAAACTTGTTATTACCATGCCCTCTTTGACTCTCATGTTAAATATTGTCATTTGGTTTGGGGTACAACGACGCAAACTAATATTCACAAGGTTTTGACATTACAAAAAAATGCAGTCAGAGCAATTGCGGGTGCCACATACTTTGCACATACGAGTGCTCTATTTGCAAAATACCGCATTATGGATGCAAGGGTTATTCATCAGTACCGTGTAATTCAGCAGTACAAATCTCAGGTACATAGTGACACCACATTTTTTGCTGACCTTGCGAATCTACGGGAAAATACCGCTGTTCACAACACAAGACACTACGAATATTGGTATGTACTTTGTCCACGCACAAATTACGGTTTTCAAACTCTCAGGTATGTGTTGCCATCTTTCCTTAATAGAAATGCTTTCACTAATCAATCCATTCTTTCCGTTTCATATAACGCTGTCAGAAATATGTTCTTACAAAACAATGAATCATATCCAACTGTAAAATAAACCAAGTATCCATGTGCTGTGATTAAACTATCATTTGCGTGTGTGTAACAGTACCGAGACTATTCTGGTGATCTGTTATGAAGATATTGTACATATTTGTTATTTCATGCATTCTCTTGTTATTGTTTTACTGCTGCCTGTCATCGCCGTGCCTAAGCCGCTACGGGAGATGGGAGCTTTGTCAAGCCGCGTGCGCGGCTTTTTTTCCTTTCTCCTCAGCCATTGTACATGACTGAAATAAATGCACTGCACTGAACTGAATGATTTTATGGAAAGGAAGTGCGCGTAACACACTCCCTTAGTCAGGGGACGCCTGAATCGCGCTCATAGGTACGTGGGGTTATGAGAGAGAGATGTGGGCTGCGTGCGTTTGCATTGAGAACTGTGAGCCAGAAAAGCCGCACTGAAGCCATGCGCCGTCGGCGTTCATTGTGTTCATTGGCATTGGCGTTGGCAGCGTTTTACACTGCGATGATTTTAAGGAAAGGAAGTGCGCGTAACTCACTCCCTTAGTCAGGGGCGCCTGAATCGCGCTCACAGGTACGTGGGTTATTAGAGAGAGATGTGGGGTGTGTGCGTTTGCATTGAGAACTGTGAGCCAGAAAATCCGCACTGAAGCCATGACCCGTCGGCCTTCGTTGTGTTCATTGGCATTGGCGTTGGCAGCGTTTTACACTGCGATGTTTTTAAGGAAGGAAGTGCGCGTAACTCACTCCCTTAGTCAGGGGACGCCTGAATCGCGCTCATAGGTACGTGGGGTTATGAGAGAGAGATGTGGGCTGCATGCGTTTGCATTGAGAACTGTGAGACAGAAAAGCCGCACTGAAGCCATGAGCCTTCGGCGTTCATTGTGTTCATTGGCATTGGCGTTGGCAGCGTTTTACACTGCGATGATTTTAAGGAAAGTAAGTGCGCGTAACTCACTCCCTTAGTCAGGGGACGCCTGAATCGCGCTCATACGTACGTCGGGTGATGGGAGAGAGATGTGGGCTGTGTGCGTTTCCATTGAGAACTGTGAGCCACAAAAGCCGCAGTGAAGCCATGAGCCGTTGGCGTTCATTGTGTTCATTGGCATTGGCGTTGGCAGCGTTTTACACTGCGATGATTTTAAGGAAAGGAAGTGCGCGTAACTCACTCCCTTAGTCAGGGGACGCCTGAATCGCGCTCACAGGTACGTGGGGCTATGAGAAAGAGATGCTGTCTGCATGCGTTTGCATTGAGAACTGTGAGCCAGAAATGCCGCACTGAAGCCATGAGCCGTCGGCGTTCATTGTGTTCATTGGCATTGGCGTTGGCAGCGTTTTACACTGCGATGATTTTAAGGAAAGGAAGTGCGCGTACCTCACTCCCTTAGTCAGGGGACGCCTGAATCGCACTCACAGGTACGTGGGGCTATGAGAGAGAGATGTTCTCTGCATGCGTTTGCATTGAGAACTGTGAGCCAGAAAAGCCGCAGTGAAGCCATGAGCCGTTGGCGTTCATTGTGTTCATTGGCATTGGCGTTGGCAGCGTTTTACACTGCGATGATTTTAAGGAAAGGAAGTGCGCGTAACTCACTCCCTTAGTCAGGGGACGCCTTAATCGCGCTCACAGGTACGTGGGGCTATGAGAGAGAGATGTGGGCTGCATGCGCTTGCATTGAGAAGAGTGAGCCAGAAAAGCCGCACTGAAGCCATGAGCCGTCGGCGTTCATTGTGTTCATTGGCATTGGCGTTGGCAGCGTTTTACACTGCGTTTTACAGCGTTTTACACTTCGGCTGCGGTGGTGGCAGACAGCGGTTCGCAGCCTAATTGCTCCGTACAACTGGTTGCAGGTTGCAGACTGCGCGACGGATTTCTCCTTCGCCTGGAATTCCCAAGACTGTGGGACCTGCAGTAACCTTCATTGAACTGATCGGCTGTGGATGCACGGCATTTCGTTTCCTCAAGCAACTACCGCTGCTAGCGTCACCAGGCTGCTATCACCGGAATGATTTGTGCCGCTCCTGTCACGCCCACTGCTCGTCACTTCGGCTGCGGTGGTGGCAGACAGCGGTTCGCAGCCTAATTGCTCCGTACAACTGGTTGCAGGTTGCAGACTGCGCGACGGATTTCTCCTTCGCCTGGAATTCCCAAGACTGTGGGACCTGCAGTAACCTTCATTGAACTGATCGGCTGTGGATGCACGGCATTTCGTTTCCTCAAGCAACTACCGCTGCTAGCGTCACCAGGCTGCTATCACCGGAATGATTTGTGCCGCTCCTGTCACGCCCACTGCTCGTCACTTCGGCTGCGGTGGTGGCAGACAGCGGTTCGCAGCCTAATTGCTCCGTACAACTGGTTGCAGGTTGGTGCTTCCGCCTTTACATTTTTAGTCATGGTCTTACCCTGCTGCCACCGCTGCCGAAAGTGTCTTGCTTTGTGCTGTGCCTTTTTTTACTTGTTGGCCCGTGTTAGATAAGACATGGCTGGCCGCGATAAAATATGTGCGGCATGTTCGAAAGCAATTCCAGCCAAAGGCCGTGTAATGGAATGCTCTGAATGTAGCAACTTGTTCCACCTAGGAAAATGTTCAGGGGTGTCTGAGGCTGCTGCGAAGGGAAAGGCTGAGGCTTTTTTCGAGGTCTGGAAATGTGGCACATGCTATTCGTCACGCTTGAGAGGGGCGGGAGGCGGCAAGGAGGGAGACGAAGTCAATATACCTGTCATTCTCAGTGCTATCCTTGCGAGACTTGAGAAACTTGAACATCTTCCAGAAAAAGTTGACAATATTGACAAGTCGATCAATATGATGTCAGAGATATATGATGAAGTGTTAAAAACAATGGCTAGACAAGAGGCAGAGATTAAGGAACTTCGAAAGCGAGTTGTTGTCCTTGAAAGTTTTAGTAACAATGAGGAAGTGAATCATCTGAAGGTCACTGTGAACGATTTGGAGTGGAGGAGTAGACGGCAAAATTTGGTATTCCATGGCATTTCGGAGTCAGATGGTGAGAATTTGCTTGAAAAAGTGAATGATGTGGCCCACTCAATTGAGCTTCCTGAGCTGTGCGAAGGCGATGTGGATGCCGTACACAGGCTTCCCGCGAAACAAGGCAAAGTTCCAGGTGTGCTAGTTCGTTTCACTTCCCAGAAGCTCAGAGATCAATGGTTTTTGAAAGGCAAATCACTCAGAACGTCTGACTCTGAGGTCTCAATCGTAGAAAACCTGACTCGGTTGAACAGAACGCTTCTCGATTCTGCGAAGAAATGGGCTGATGCGAATGCCTACAAGTATGCCTGGCACCGGAACAACAAAGTGCTTGTACGAAAGGCGAACGGGGAACTGGCACACGTGATTCGATGCGATGATGATTTGAGGAAGCTGTTGCAGTGAGTCACTGCTCTTGATTGTAATTAGTTCCTTCTAGATGGGTGATACTTACCTCTCTCCGAATGATATTAATAATGAGGTTCAGGGTCAGTCTAACCATTTTTCAGTGCTATGTTTGAATATTCAATCTGTTCGCGATAAACATGACATTTTACGTGCATTCCTTGAACAGTTTAAATTCATGTTCTCTGTGGTAATGCTTACTGAGACATGGGTCAAAGACAAAGTTGATTGTCCTGAGCTGCTCAACTATCAGTCTTACTTCCTAAACAGAACAAGCAGAAGAGGTGGAGGCGTTTCTTTGTTTGTGCTTGATAGTGTTCAGTGTGAAAGGGTTGATGAGATTACTTCGGTTACACCTGATTATGAGGTGCTCTCAGTTTGTAGCAATAAGAACCTCTTCACTGTTGTGAATCGCCCCCCGAATGGTTGTGTTGAGGACTTTTTTGACTATATGGAGCATGTTTTTCAATTTGCCACTGAATATAATTACACTGTATATATAGGTGGTGATTTCAATGTCGATATGCATGAAAATACACCCAGAAAGTCACGACTATCATTACTAATGGAATCATATTGTCTTGTAAACGTTGTGGCATTACCTACACGCATAGCACCCACTACGGCAACACTTCTTGATTTGCTGATTACAAATAACGCAACAAATGTGCTCTCAACCGGGGTTATTAATTATGCTATTAGTGACCACCTGCCTGTTTACATCGTATGTAATAGTGTGCCTGTATTAAAAACAAACTGTAAACAAACAAATATAAAAATACAGCAGATCACTCCAACCACGTTAGAAACATTTCGACGCAAAATAATGAACGTCAACTGGGAACCAGTTTTTGCTGCATTGACTGCTGACATAGCGTTTAGTTGTTTTCTGAAGATATTCGCTTGTATATATCGTAACAGTTTCCCGTACAAAGATGTAAAGAAACCAAAACGAGCTCGTAAACCCTGGATTACATCGCATATTCTTCGAATGATTGCCAGGAAAAATTCCCTCTATCAGAAATTCTTACAAAGTCGCAGTCCAGAATCGTGGGCAACGTTCAAGAGGTACCGAAACAAACTGAACTTAACTTTAAGAAAAGCGAGGAATGCATATCACCTTAACATGTTCGCTGGTTTGACCGATCAAAAGAAAGTTTGGAATAGGTTGAATCGAGTCTTGAACCCTAACTCTACAAATACAATTGACAGTATTACAATGGAAGGCATTAGTTATAGTGGACTCGCACTCGCAAATAAGTTTAATAGCTATTTCAGTGGACTTGTTGATAGTGAACACAACAATATGGCATTGGAGTACATTACGAATCGTACAAGTAACAGTATTTTTATAACATGTTGTCACGAAAATGAGGTCCTTAATATATTGCCACGCGCCTAACGCGCCGCGTGGCCTCCGCGCTGAGTCGAAGACGACGACGAAGCGGCAGTGGGCTCTCGTGGCGCGCTGTTCTGTTCGGTGTCGTGGAGGCTGGCTCCATAATTAAAAAAGGGCTCCCAGTCTTGGGTTCTTCTCGACGTCTACCTTCACGGCTCCTCTGGTCGTGACACTGGTGGAGGTGCGGGGTAACTCCAAGGTGGCCGGAAGTCGGTTCATCATGGCAGGCAAGGAGGACTTCATCCCGCAGATCAGACGGTATGACGAGCAGGTAAGTTGTCGGACTTGAAGTAGAGTTCTTTTTATAAAGCACCCCTCTCCGCAGGCAGAACGACGATAGTCCACGAGCTAGGTTTCGTGGTATCTCAGGGCACCCACCTTCGAGATGTTCGATGAGCAGACGGAGCGTATCGCGTATCGACGACTCCCTCGACCGACTTCGTCAAGCCAAGTACTTCTCTTCGGTCGACCTCAGAAGTGGTTATTGGCAGATAGAAGTTGATGAGAGGGACCGTGAGAAAACCGCATTCATTACACCGGACGGGCTGTATGAATTTCGCGTCCTCCCATTCGGGCTCTGCTGTGCTCCTGGCACGTTCCAAAGAATGATGGACACCGTTCTCACCGGTTTGAAGTGGCAGACCTGTCTTGTTTATCTTGACGATGTCATCATTTTTTCCGCAACGTTCACGGAACATCTGCACCGCCTCAGGACTGTCCTCAAAGCCGTTCGATCCGCCAACCTCTCCCTCAAACCAGAAAAATGCCACTTTGGGTTCACCGAACTGAAGTTCCTCGGGCACGTCATTAGTGCTGACGGAATCCGCGCTGACCCAGAGAAGCTTGCTGCCTTTCCGGTCCCCTCCCACAAAAAAGCAGTCCGACGTTTTCTGGGCCTGTGCTCCTATTATCGCCGCTTCATTAGAAACTTCGCCCAGCTCGCCAGCCCTCTGACTCTCCTAACCCGTGATGACACGTCATTTTCTTGGGGCAACGAACAACAGACTGCCTTCGACGAGTTACGACGCCTACTCCAATCACCGCCCATCCTGACACTGGTGGAGGTGCGGCCGATGCTCCCTACTCCTGAGGACGACTCGACACGCCCGCCTCTTGTGACCACCCCTGTCCATCGTGCCAGCCGGAGGATCCGAGGCTTGTCCCCCGAGGCCCTCCCTTTTGTCGGTGAGCCCTCGACTACCTCTACGCTCATGGCGACGCCAATACCCGCCCTGCCTCCGACTGTTCCTGCAGCCAGCCCTACCTATCTCACTCTTCAGACCCCACGAACGCCTAAGCCCTTTCACGGTGACCTGTTTGAAGATGCAGAAGATTGGTTGGCGCACTACGAACGGGTTGCGACCTTCAACTGCTGGGACGCCGCTACAAAGCTGCGTAACGTGTACTTTAGCCTTGAGGACTCTGCACGTACCTGGTTCGAAAACCGTGAGGCTACTTTCTCGACGTGGCAGGACTTTCGACGTCAGCTCCTGAGTACGTACGCCAACAGCGACCGCCGGGAGAGCGCGGAGCGTACCCTGTCCTCTAGAATTCAGCTTCCCAATGAGGGTGTTGCCATGTACGTCGAGGATGTGACGCGTCTTTGCCATCGCGCCGATCCGGCCATGCCTGAAGAAAAAAAGCTGCGGCACCTCATGCGCGGCGTGAAAGACCAGCTCTTTTCCGGCCTCGTGCGGAACCCGCCCAACACCGTCGCGGAGTTTCTGGCCGAGGCCGTCCACATGGAGAAATTGCTGCAGCAGAGATCGCAACAGTACGCCCGGCAACTGCGTCCGTCGTCGACACTGTCAACGTTGGACCGATTCGACCACGATCCCAGGACGAATCCGGACTCCCTTCGCGAACTCATCCGTTCAGTGGTCCGCGAGGAGCTGCAGCACCTTCAAGGAACCTTTGCCCCTCGCGTCGATTCCGTCACCAGCGTCATCCGCGAGGAAGTCCGGCAGGCCCTCAGAGCACCAGACGCTGCAGTTGTGCCGGCGCCGCAACCGACTCCATACGATCCCGCGCCGTACCCGACTCCGGTCCAGCCAGTCACGTACGCGGACGTCGTGCGCCGCGCGGCCCCATCTCCTGGGCCTTTGCCTTACACCGCACCATTGGTCGCGGTGCACTCTGCCCAGCCGACTCCTTACTGGGCGGATCGGCGCCAGGCACCGCGGAAGACTGACCTCTGGCGCACTCCGGATCAACGCCCGCTCTGCTACCACTGTGGTGAGGCCGGCCATCTCTACCGGCGGTGCCCCTATCGCGCAATGGGACTACGCGGTTTTTCTGTCGACAGCCCCCGTCCACGCCCTGGAGAGCGCCCTCAAGACATCGCCGAGTATGTCACCCGCCAGCGTAGTTCACCATCTCCTCCGCACCGCGAGTCGCGATCGCCCTCTCCACGCCGGTCTTCGCCCTCTGGGTCCCGTTTCGCCTCAGGACAACGTGGTTCCTCGAGCCCTCGTCGGGAAAACTAGCTCCGGCGGCCTTTGGAGGCGAGGCCGCCGAACGCCGTTCCGACGCAAAACTTCCACCGCCGCAGCAACTTAATCGCCCCGACGTCGGATGCCGCAACGCTGCGCAGTTTTCCCCGACGCGCCTTTCGACTCGCCGCGATGCCCTAACCCCAATCGCCGACCCGCTTCCGCCGCCGCACGTACCCAATCGCCCCGACGCCGAACGCCGCATCGCCGAAGAGTTTCCCTCAACCCGCCGCTTGAATCGACCCGACGACGCAACCCCAGTCGCCGACCAGTTTCCGCCGCCGCACCGACTGAGTCATCCACAACAGCCATCGACGGGCCGCGCTGAAGGAAGGGTCTCTTTGGATATCCCTGTTCTCGTCGACACAAAGGAGGTTAGCGCGTTGGTCGATACGGGCGCAGATTACTCTATCCTTAGCGGACGGCTTGCGACGGCCCTGAAAAAAGTGACGACACCCTGGGACGGTCCCGACATACGCACGGCAGGCGGACATCTTGTCGCACCACTCGGCATGTGTGCGGCCCGGGTTACGGTTCGAGGCTGCACATTCGTTGCCACGTTTCTCGTTCTCCGCGAATGTTCTCGCGATGTCATCCTTGGCATCGATTTTCTTCGCGAGCACGGTGCGATCATAGACCTCCCGAACCGCTTGGTGACGTTTTCTACCGCAATGGCCACAGAAGAACCAGCGCACCAGTGTTCTCGGTCCGCCCTGCGAGTCGCCGACGATAACGTTACGGTGCCACCACGTGCCAGCATTCTCACGAGAGTTACCTGCGACGAGCCACATAGGGGACTCCGGGTTGTCGAGCCTAATGTCTCCCTCGTACTCACTAAGGGGGTTGCGGTGGCACGGGGCCTTGGATCCTTTCATGAAGGTTGTACAGAGGTCTTTGTCACCAACTTCTGCAATGAACATCGACATCTGTTCCGTGGCACAGCCATCGCTTACGTCGACCATGTTCAGGAAGTGGCCGAATGCTTTGCTTGTGCGGAGGACACACCTGAAGCTGACGCCGAAGCGGTCACCAGCGTAGACATAAATCCTGGCCTTCCACCCATTGAAAAGAGGCAACTCCAGGACCTCTTGCGGGAGTTTGGTGCCTGTTTCACGTCGTCGTCCAAAGTGCGCCAAACGTCGATCGTTAAACACCGCATTATCACGCATGAAGGAGCCCGACCCATCCATCAGCAGCCCTATCGTGTGTCCCCTCGTGAGCGAGATGCTATTCAAACACAGGTCGAAGAGATGCTCACAGAACAGCGCGCCACGAGAGCCCACTGCCGCTTCGTCGTCGTCTTCGACTCAGCGCGGAGGCCACGCGGCGCGTTAGGCGCGCGGCAATATATAAAGGCATGAACAATACAAACAGTGAAGATGCTTTTGGACTGAAAATGAAGCCTGTTATGTACGTCTTGGACATTATCTGCCCAATTTTAACTTATATTTATAACTTGTCTTTGAGTACCGGCATTTTCCCTTCGGACATGAAAATAGCAAAAGTAGTTGTTCTTTATAAAGGTGGTTCGAAAACCGATCTTGGTAATTATAGACCAGTGTCTATATTGCCTATTTTTTCTAAGGGCTTGGAAAAAACAATACATTTACGACTTTCCAATTTTCTTGAAAAATACAACGTGATAACTCCAAGGCAGTTTGGATTTAGACCTAAGTCCTCTACTGAAATGGCTCTCCTGAAGCAAAAAGAAATAATCTCAAATAATATTGAATGTAAACAAATAACCCTTGGAATATACATAGACTTCTCCAAAGCCTTCGATAGGATTCATCACGAAACTCTTCTTCTTAAACTTTCTGCATACGGTGTCCGGAACAAAGCACTATCTCTTATCACCAGCTATTTAACTGACCGATATCAGTACGTTTCTATAGATAATCATCGCTCTACTTACAATAAAATAAAGCATGGTGTACCTCAAGGTAGTATCCTTGGTCCCTTATTATTTAATGTATATATTAATGATTTAGTACAGATTGACTCCGAAACAGAATACGTAATTTACGCTGACGACACTACTTTATTTCTGTCCGGCACCAACGCGAATGATATAGTAGAAAAGGCTAATAGCGTGTTGGGCAAACTTAACTCATGGTCTGAAAAAAATTCCCTACTAATAAACACACGGAAAACAAAGGCGATATTTTTTAGAGCTAAAAATGTCAAATGGGCTGTACATACAGATTTAGTATTGGGTGGTAATATAATAGAAATAACTAATGTTGTAAAAACACTTGGCGTTCATTTCAATGAATTTATGTTATGGGACTACCACATCGAGCAAATGGAGAGTAAGCTAGCTCGCGTTGTCGGCATACTCAGAAGGTTAAAGTGCATGATACCTACTAGGACAAAACTTGTTATTACCATGCCCTCTTTGACTCTCATGTTAAATATTGTCATTTGGTTTGGGGTACAACGACGCAAACTAATATTCACAAGGTTTTGACATTACAAAAAAATGCAGTCAGAGCAATTGCGGGTGCCACATACTTAGCACATACGAGTGCTCTATTTGCAAAATACCGCATTATGGATGCAAGGGTTATTCATCAGTACCGTGTAATTCAGCAGTACAAATCTCAGGTACATAGTGACACCACATTTTTTGCTGACCTTGCGAATCTACGGGAAAATACCGCTGTTCACAACACAAGACACTACGAATATTGGTATGTACCTTGTCCACGCACAAATTACGGTTTTCAAACTCTCAGGTATGTGTTGCCATCTTTCCTTAATAGAAATGCTTTCACTAATCAATCCATTCTTTCCGTTTCATATAACGCTGTCAGAAATATGTTCTTACAAAACAATGAATCATATCCAACTGTAAAATAAACCAAGTATCCATGTGCTGTGATTAAACTATCATTTGCGTGTGTGTAACAGTACCGAGACTATTCTGGTGATCTGTTATGAAGATATTGTACATATTTGTTATTTCATGCATTCTCTTGTTATTGTTTTACTGCTGCCTGTCATCGCCGTGCCTAAGCCGCTACGGGAGATGGGAGCTTTGTCAAGCCGCGTGCGCGGCTTTTTTCCTTTCTCCTCAGCCATTGTACATGACTGAAATAAATGCACTGCACTGAACTGAATGATTTTATGGAAAGGAAGTGCGCGTAACACACTCCCTTAGTCAGGGGACGCCTGAATCGCGCTCATAGGTACGTCGGGTGATGAGAGAGAGATGTGGGCTGCGTGCGTTTGCATTGAGAACTGTGAGCCAGAAAACCCGCACTGAAGCCATGAGCCGTCGGCGTTCATTGTGTTCATTGCCAATGGCGTTGGCAGCGTTTCACACTGCGATGATTTTAAGGAAAGGAAGTGCGCGTAACTCACTCCCTTAGTCAGGGGACGCCTGAATCGCGCTCATAGGTACGTGGGGTTATGAGAGAGAGATGTGGGCTGCGTGCGTTTGCATTGAGAACTGTGAGCCAGAAAACCCGCACTGAAGCCATGAGCCGTCGGCGTTCATTGTGTTCATTGCCAATGGCGTTGGCAGCGTTTCACACTGCGATGATTTTAAGGAAAGGAAGTGCGCGTAACTCACTCCCTTAGTCAGGGGACGCCTGAATCGCGCTCATAGGTACGTGGGGTTATGAGAAAGAGATGTGGGGTGCATGCGTTTGCATTGAGAACTGTGAGCCAGAAAAGCCGCACTGAAGCCATGCGCCGTCGGCGTTCATTGTGTTCATTGGCATTGGCGTTGGCAGCGTTTTACACTGCGATGATTTTAAGGAAAGGAAGTGCGCGTAACTCACTCCCTTAGTCAGGGGCGCCTGAATCGCGCTCACAGATACGTGGGTTATTAGAGAGAGATGTGGGGTGTGTGCGTTTGCATTGAGAACTGTGAGCCAGAAAATCCGCACTGAAGCCATGACCCGTCGGCCTTTTTTGTGTTCATTGGCATTGGCGTTGGCAGCGTTTTACACTGCGATGTTTTTAAGGAAAGGAAGTGCGCGTAACTCACTCCCTTAGCCAGGGGACGCCTGAATCGCGCTCATAGGTACGTGGGGTGATGAGAGAGAGATGTGGGCTGCGTGCGTTTGCATTGAGAACTGTGAGCCAGAAAAGCCGCACTGAAGCCATGAGCCGTCGGCGTTCATTGTGTTCTTTGGCATTGGCGTTGGCAGCGTTTTATACTGCGATGATTTTAAGGAAAGTAAGTGCGCGTAACTCACTCCCTTAGTCAGGGGACGCCTGAATCGCGCTCATAGGTACGTCGGGTGATGAGAGAGAGATGTGGGCTGTGTGCGTTTCCATTGAGAACTGTGAGCCACAAAAGCCGCACTTAAGCCATGAGCCGTCGGCGTCCATTGTGTTCATATGCAATGGCGTTGGCAGCGTTTTACACTGCGATGATTTTAAGGAAAGGAAGTGCGCGTAACTCACTCCCTTAGTCAGGGGACGCCTGAATCGCGCTCACAGGTACGTGGGGCTATGAGAAAGAGATGCTGTCTGCATGCGTTTGCATTGAGAACTGTGAGCCAGAAATGCCGCACTGAAGCCATGAGCCGTCGGCGTTCATTGTGTTCATTGGCATTGGCGTTGGCAGCGTTTTACACTGCGATGATTTTAATTAAAGGAAGTGCGCGTACCTCACTCCCTTAGTCAGGGGACGCCTGAATCGCACTCACAGGTACGTGGGGCTATGAGAGAGAGATGTTGTCTGCATGCGTTTGCATTGAGAACTGTGAGCCAGAAAAGCCGCAGTGAAGCCATGAGCCGTCGGCGTTCATTGTGTTCATTGTCATTGGCGTTGGCAGCGTTTTACACTGCGATGATTTCAAGGAAAGGAAGTGCGCGTAACTCACTCCCTTAGTCAGGGGACGCCTGAATCGCGCTCACAGGTACGTGGGGCTATGAGAGAGAGATGTGGGCTTCATGCGCTTGCATTGAGAACAGTGAGCAAGAAAAGCCGCAGTGAAGCCATGAGCCGTCGGCGTTCATTGTGTTCATTGGCATTGGCGTTGGCAGCGTTTTACACTGCGATGATTTTATGGAAAGGAAGTGCGCGTAGCACACTCCCTTAGTCAGGGGACGCCTGAATCGCGCTCATAGGTACGTGGGGTTTTAAGAGAGATGTGGGCTGCGTGCGTTTGCACTGAGAACTGTGAGCCAGAAAACCCGCACTGAAGCCATGAGCCGTCGGCGTTCATTGTGTTCATTGCCAATGGCGTTGGCAGCGTTTTACACTGCGATGATTTTAATTAAAGGAAGTGCGCGTAACTCACTCCCTTAGTCAGGGGACGCCTGAATCGCGCTCATAGGTACGTGGGGTTATGAGAAAGAGATGTGGGCTGCATGCGTTTGCATTGAGAACTGTGAGCCAGAAAAGCCGCACTGAAGCCATGAGCCGTCGGCGTTCATTGTGTTCATTGGCATTGGCGTTGGCAGCGTTTTACACTGCGATGATTTTAAAGAAAGGAAGTGCGCGTAACTCACTCCCTTAGTCAGGGGCGCCTGAATCGCGCTCACACGACGTGGGTTATGAGAGAGAGATGTGGGCTGCATGCGTTTGCATTGAGAACTGTGAGCCAGAAAATCCGCACTGAAGCCATGAGCCGTCGGTCTTCGTTGTGTTCATTGGGATTGGCGTTGGCAGCGTTTTACACTGCGATGATTTTAAGGAAAGGAAGTGCGCGTAACTCACTCCCTTAGCCAGGGGACGCCTGAATCGCGCTCATAGGTACGTGGGGTGATGAGAGAGAGATGTGGGCTGCGTGCGCTTGCATTGAGAACTGTGAGCCAGAAAAGCCGCACTGAAGCCATGAGCCGTCGGCGTTCATTGTGTTCTTTGGCATTGGCGTTGGCAGCGTTTTATACTTCGATGATTTTAAGGAAAGCAAGTGCGCGTAACTCACTCCCTTAGTCAGGGGACGCCTGTATCGCGCTCATAGGTTCGTGGGGTTATGAGAGAGAGATGTGGGCTGCATGCGTTTGCATTGAGAACAGTGAGCCAGAAAAGCCGCACTGAAGCCATGAGCCGTCGGCGTTCATTGTGTTCATTGGCATTGGCGTTGGCAGCGTTTTACACTGCGATGATTTTAAGGAAAGGAAGTGCGCGTAACTCAATCCCTTAGTCAGGGGACGTCTGAATCGCGCTCATAGGTACGTGGGGTTATGAGAAAGAGATGTGGGCTGCATGCGTTTGCATTGAGAACAGTGAGCCAGAAGAGCCGCACTGAAGCCATGAGCCGTCGGCGTTCATTGTGTTCATTGACATTGGCGTTGGCAGCGTTTTACACTGCGATGATTTTAAGGAAAGGAAGTGCGCGTAACTCGCTCCCTTAGTCAGGGGACGCCTGAATCGCGCTCATAGGTACGTCGGGTCATGAGAGAGAGATGTGGGCTGCGTGCGTTTGCATTGAGAACTGTGAGCCAGAAAAGCCGCACTGAAGCCATGAGCCTTCGGCATTCATTGCGTTCATTGGCATTGGCGTTGGCAGCGTTTTACACTGCGATGATTTTAAGGAAAGGAAGTGCGCGTAACTCACTCCCTTAGTCAGAGGACGCCTGAATCGCGCTCATAGGTACGTCGGGTGATGAGAGAGAGATGTGGGCTGTGTGCGTTTCCATTGAGAACTGTGAGCCACAAAAGCCGCACTTAAGCCATGAGCCGTCGGCGTCCATTGTGTTCATTGGCATTGGCGTTGGCAGCGTTTTACACTGCGATGATTTCAAGGAAAGGAAGTGCGCGTAACTCACTCCCTTAGTCAGGGGACGCCTGAATCGCGCTCACAGGTACGTGGGGCTATGAGAGAGAGATGTGGGCTGCATGCGCTTGCATTGAGAACAGTGAGCCAGAAAAGCCGCAGTGAAGCCATGAGCCGTCGGCGTTCATTGTGTTCATTGGCATTGGCGTTGGCAGCGTTTTACACTGCGATGATTTTATGGAAAGGAAGTGCGCGTAGCACACTCCCTTAGTCAGGGGACGCCTGAATCGCGCTCATAGGTACGTGGGGTTATAAGAGAGATGTGGGCTGCGTGCGTTTGCACTGAGAACTGTGAGCCAGAAAACCCGCACTGAAGCCATGAGCCGTCGGCGTTCATTGTGTTCATTGCCAATGGCGTTGGCAGCGTTTTACACTGCGATGATTTTAATTAAAGGAAGTGCGCGTAACTCACTCCCTTAGTCAGGGGACGCCTGAATCGCGCTCATAGGTACGTGGGGTTATGAGAAAGAGATGTGGGCTGCATGCGTTTGCATTGAGAACTGTGAGCCAGAAAAGCCGCACTGAAGCCATGAGCCGTCGGCGTTCATTGTGTTCATTGGCATTGGCGTTGGCAGCGTTTTACACTGCGATGATTTTAAGGAAAGGAAGTGCGCGTAACTCACTCCCTTAGTCAGGGGCGCCTGAATCGCGCTCACACGTACGTGGGTTATGAGAGAGAGATGTGGGCTGCATGCGTTTGCATTGAAAACTGTGAGCCAGAAAATCCGCACTGAAGCCATTGTCCGTCGGTCTTCGTTGTGTTCATTGGCATTGGCGTTGACAGCGTTTTACACTGCGATGATTTGAAGGAAAGGAAGTGCGCGTAACTCACTCCCTTAGTCAGGGGACGCCTGAATTGCGCTCATAGGTACTTGGGGTGATGAGAGAGAGATGTGGGCTGCGTGCGTTTGCACTGAGAACTGTGAGCCAGAAAAGCCGCACTGAAGCCATGAGCCGTCGGCGTTCATTGCGTTCTTTGGCATTGGCGTTGGCAGCGTTTTATACTGCGATGATTTTAAGGAAAGCAAGTGCGCGTAACTCACTCCCTTAGTCAGGGGACGCCTGTATCGCGCTCATAGGTTCGTGGGGTTATGAGAGAGAGATGTGGGCTGCATGCGTTTGCATTGAGAACTGTGAGCCAGAAAAGCCGCGCTGAAAAGCCATGAGCCGTCGGCGTTCATTGTGTTCATTGGCATTGGCGTTGGCAGCGTTTTACACTGCGATGATTTTAAGGAAAGGAAGTGCGCGTAACTCACTCCCTTAGTCAGGGGCGCCTGAATCGCGCTCACACGTACGTGGGTTATGAGAGAGAGATGTGGGCTGCATGCGTTTGCATTGAGTGTAACCAGCCGGAGGGACGACGCTTACAGCAGCATGGTCAGTGCAAGAATGAACCACTGTTTATTGAAGGCACAGCTTTTATAGGCACGACGCTTGCCGGCGTTCTGGGCCAGCCGAGTGGGACGCGCGCCGGCGTTCTGGGCAAGCCGAGCGGGACGCGCGCCGGCGTTCTGGGCGAGCCGAGCGGGACGCGTGCCGGCGTTCTGGGCGAGCCGAGCGGGACGCTGTAACCTACTGCGCATTACTGTTGCGCATCGGCGCGATGCAATAACTGATGCGCGGCACTGATACGAACACGACACGTGTCCGTTACATCCTCCCTCGGGAAAGAACAAAATGAGACACTTCAATATAACAGTCACAGTTAGGGCACTTGATTAAAGTGTTCGCCATAGCGTAGCCTCTGTGGGGGCCGGGAGGTCCGAGTTGATCTTCTCACGGTGGGCGACGATGGGATGCTCGACGGAGAATTGTATCCACTTGCTGGTCGAGAAGATTCCTCACCGTTTGTAGCAGAGGCCACTCTAGAGGATTGTGCACCTGATTCAGCTGGTGTCGTAGGTTGCTGTGTACGGGGCTGAGAACCCGAACAAGTGTCGTCGTCGCTTTCACTGGTGTACTGCTCCGCCGTCCTAAGCAGATGCCGGCGGTTCCGCCGCAGCATACGTTGATGTTTGGTTTGTACCAAGTAGGATCTTGGAGCGGTTTCAGCAACGACCTTCGCTTTACGCGACCAACCAGCAGCATCCTGAAGTCTAACCGTTGAGCCTCTGTGTAGTGCTGCCAAAGGCTGTCCAGCCCTGGCCTGGTGGCGTTTCCGTACTGTAGTACGAGTCACCCTGCCGAAGTCGGGAAGGTTAGAACGAAGTCGCCTTCGCTGAAGAAGCTCACCCGGAGAATGCCCATCTTCCAGCGGTGTAGAGCGATATGCAAGAAGACCAAGCCAGAAGTCCTCCCGGGCGTCGAGGGTCTTTTTCAGGATCCTCTTCACGATCTGCACTCCTTTTTCCGCCAAGCCGTTCGACTGCGGATAACGGGGGCTCGATGTTATATGATGAAAGTCATATGCTCTGGCAAACGTGGCAAATTCATGGCTCGAGAACTGGGGTCCGTTATCCGTGCATACTTCCACTGGTATACCATACCGGGCGAACATGGCGCTAAGGGCTGCGATCGTGGTTTCCGCAGTTGTGTTGTCGAGCGTGGCGACCTCGGGAAAATTTGAAAATGCATCATACGCAACCACGTACGACTTGCCCGCATAGGAAAAGATATCTACTCCAACCCTGTACCAAGCACATTTTGGAACGGGTCGCATTAGCAAGGGTTCTTCTGGCTGCCTGTACGCGTATTTTCTGCACGTTGCACAGCTTTCCACACGGGCAGTGATGTCGCCATTCAGACCAGGCCAAAAAATAAGTTTCCGAGCCCTCTCCTTACATTTTTGCATCCCAAGGTGGCCCGCATGAATTCTTTCCAACATGATTCGTCGCATACTTTTCGGTATGACGACTTTAGTGCCTTTCAGCACTACTCCATTAACGACAGAGAGTTCGTGCGAAAATGGCTTGAGTTCACCTGTCACTGGCTGCCCGTCCACCAAGCATGCTATCACAGTCTGGAGGTAGCAGTCCCGTGCAGTTTCCAGCTGTAGCGACCGCAGCGTTTCGGAGGTGACCATGTAGCCCAAGGACTGGACGGCGTGAACCTCAACGTCGTGTGTTGTGCCACCTTTTTCTTCGACCTGATCCTTTGTTGACCGTGACAACATGTCAGCGAGAACGAGATGTTTTCCTGGAATGTACTGAAAGACAAAGTCGTACTTTAGCAAACGCAAAAAGAATCGTTGCACTCGTGGTGGCATGTCAGCAATTTCTTTCCGTGCTATCGCTACCAGCGGTTTGTGGTCCGTTTCGATAAGCACGTTTCTACCGTACACGAACTCGTGAAACCTTTCGCAGCCAAAACATATCCCAAGTGCTTCCTTCTCAATTTGGGCATAATTCTTCTCGGCTTGCGTTAAAACACGAGATGCGTATGCTACGGGCCTCCACTCACCACTGTAGTCTTGCAGTAATGCTGCACCAACGCCGTCTTTTGATGCGTCACAGGTAATCTTGGATTTTCGTTGCGGATCAAAGATTGCAAGAAGGGGGGCGGTGGTCAGGATTTGTGTTAGTTTTTTCCACTCCTGCGCATGGCTATCTGTCCATTGGAATTCTGAGCGCGTCTTGATAAGCTCACGTAGAAGCGTTGTTCGCTCGGACAGTCGTGGGACAAATTTACCAAAGTAATTAAGTACACCCAGCATTCGCTGAACGTCACTCTTGGACGTTGGTGTTGGTATATTCACCAAGTTTTTGATCAGCTTGGGGTCAGGCGATATGCCCGTTCGGCCTATGATATCGCCAAGGAATCTGACTTCTTTCACCCTAAACTTGCACTTCTGGATGTTGAAAGTCAAGCCGGCTTTCTCGGCGGCTTTTAGCGCTGCTATCAACCGCTCATCGTGTTCTTGTCTACTGGAACCCCATACTAAAATATCGTCAACATATACCAGTACGCCGGGTAGGCCATCAAAGACTTGGCTCATACTCTGTTGAAATACCTCTGGTGCGGAAGAAATGCCAAAGGGCAGCCGGAGAAAACGGTATCTCCCGAACGGCGAAGAAAAAGTGCAGATCCTCGAAGTCCGCTCATCAAGCGGTATCTGATGATAGCCCGAATTTGCATCAAGGCAGCTGAAGTACTGGGCATTTGTTAAACGGGCTTCCAAATCTTCTCGCCTAGGAAGCGGGAAATGCTGCCTCTTTATGTACTTGTTTATAGCCCTGGGATCCATACACACCCTTAGCGTGCCATCTTTCTTCTTTGCCAAAACTAGGGGGCTGACCCAGTCGGTAGGTTCGTTCACCCTCACAATGATGCCAGCACGTACCATTCGGTCAAGTTCTTTTTTAAGGGGTTCTTCTAGCGCCACCGGAACTCGTCGCGCTGGTTGCACTACTGGTATCGCTTCAGGTGACAAGACCATACTGTACGCCTGCTGCAAACACCCGAGGCCCTGGAATATGTGCCCGAAATTTTTCAGAAGGTCATCAGTTGCGGTCTTGTCTACGGCACATACCCTACGCTGGACTAGCCCCAGAGCTTCACTCGCTTCTAGCCCAAGTATGGCTTGACGCCCATTTTTCACCACAAAGAACTTCACTGTGGCAGAAGTGTTCCCAAGACGGACTTCAAGCGTACACGTTCCAAAACACGTTATGATGCCTCCGTTATACGCCCGCAGGATCGAATTAGTCGGCTTCAGTTCTTCTGCTCCCCGCAGTTTTTGGTAAATCGACATAGGAAACAAGCTTGCTTGCGATCCGGTGTCCACTTTAAAACGGATCGCACAGTTACGAACTTGAGCCTTGACCATCCAATCCCTCTCGCGCTTTGCCGTGGTGACTTCTAGGATGTCAAAGTCCGCGTCTTGCTGTTCTCGCACTTCACTGACCCCGGCTGACGCGCAGCAATTTGCGAAATGGTTCAGCTTGTGACACAAACGACACTTCTTTCCAAAAGCTGGGCATTGCTTAGGTTTGTGCCAGCGGTTGCACTTACGACAACGAAACTGTTTTTTTGCTTCTTTCCCCTCTTTCGAGGGAGCCGCGCGCCTCGAAATCGCGTCGACACTGTCGTCCCCTCTGTGCCAAACTTCATTCCGCTGTGCTAGCGTCTCTGCTGCTCTGCACATTTCCTCTGCTTTTTTCAACGTCAGCTGGTTATCCCGCAGCATCTTCTCACGTAGTCGAGGATTACACGTGCCAAATACAATCTGGTCCCTTATCATCGATTCTTGCAGCGTGCCAAAGTTGCACTGTGCCGCTTGCTTTTTCAAGTCACGAACAAATTTTTCAAAAGGTTCTCCCTCCGCTTGCTTTCTTGAACGGAATACGTATCTTTCATGTACTTCATTGCTAACTTCGGCACAATAAGCATCAAACTTGCTCACCAAGGTGCTGTAGTTCGTCTTGTCTTCATTGTCGCCAAACTGGAAGTTGTTGAAGACGTCCAAAGCGTCGTCGCCAGCGATGCTCAACAGGAGTGCCGCCTTGGATGCATCCGATCTGGGCTGGTCCTTAGTCTCCGTCGCCTGCAGAAATAACTCGAATTTCTGCTTAAAACGCTTCCAGTTTTCTGTTACGTTACCAGTCAGCCGCAATGGCTCTGGTGTCTTCAGCAGGTCCATAGCACGCCGGACGCAGGGTCGATTTCCATAGGCCTCAAAGGGCCACTTCTGACACCATGTAACCAGCCGGAGGGACGACGCTTACAGCAGCATGGTCAGTGCAAGAATGAACCACTGTTTATTGAAGGCACAGCTTTTATAGGCACGACGCTTGCCGGCGTTCTGGGCCAGCCGAGTGGGACGCGCGCCGGCGTTCTGGGCAAGCCGAGCGGGACGCGCGCCGGCGTTCTGGGCGAGCCGAGCGGGACGCGTGCCGGCGTTCTGGGCGAGCCGAGCGGGACGCTGTAACCTACTGCGCATTACTGTTGCGCATCGGCGCGATGCAATAACTGATGCGCGGCAATGATACGAACACGACACGTGTCCGTTACATTGAGAACTGTGAGCCAGAAAATCCGCACTGAAGCCATGAGCCGTCGGTCTTCGTTGTGTTCATTGGGATTGGCGTTGGCAGCGTTTTACACTGCGATGATTTTAAGGAAAGGAAGTGCGCGTAACACACTCCCTTAGCCAGGGGACGCCTGAATCGCGCTCATAGGTACGTGGGGTGATGAGAGAGAGATGTGCGCTGCGTGCGTTTGCATTGAGAACTGTGAGCCAGAAAAGCCGCACTAAAGCCATGAGCCGTCGGCGTTCATTGTGTTCTTTGGCATTGGCGTTGGCAGCGTTTTATACTGCGATGATTTTAAGGAAAGCAAGTGCGCGTAACTCACTCCCTTAGTCAGGGGACGCCTGTATCGCGCTCATAGGTTCGTGGGGTTATGAGAGAGAGATGTGGGCTGCATGCGTTTGCATTGAGAACAGTGAGCCAGAAAAGCCGCACTGAAGCCATGAGCCGTCGGCGTTCATTGTGTTCATTGGCATTGGCGTTGGCAGCGTTTTACACTGCGATGATTTTAAGGAAAGGAAGTGCGCGTAACTCAATCCCTTAGTCAGGGGACGTCTGAATCGCGCTCATAGGTACGTGGGGTTATGAGAAAGAGATGTGGGCTGCATGCGTTTGCGTCTTCCAAGCAAAACAGGCGCGAAGTGCATCAAGGGGCATCGGCCTGCAGGAAAACCTAGAGTTTGCATTGAGAACAGTGAGCCAGAAGAGCCGCACTGAAGCCATGAGCCGTCGGCGTTCATTGTGTTCATTGACATTGGCGTTGGCAGCGTTTTACACTGCGATGATTTTAAGGAAAGGAAGTGCGCGTAACTCACTCCCTTAGTCAGGGGACACCTGAATCGCGCTCATAGGTACGTCGGGTGATGAGAGAGAGATGTGGGCTGCGTGCGTTTGCATTGAGAACTGTGAGCCAGAAAAGCCGCACTGAAGCCATGAGCCTTCGGCATTCGATGCGTTCATTGGCATTGGCGTTGGCAGCGTTTTACACTGCGATGATTTTAAGGAAAGGAAGTGCGCGTAACTCACTCCCTTAGTCAGGGGACGCCTGAATCGCGCTCATAGGTACGTCGGGTGATGAGAGAGAGATGTGGGCTGTGTGCGTTTCCATTGAGAACTGTGAGCCACAAAAGCCGCACTTAAGCCATGAGCCGTCGGCGTCCATTGTGATCATTGGCATTGGCGTTGGCAGCGTTTTACACTGCGATGATTTCAAGGAAAGGAAGTGCGCGTAACTCACTCCCTTAGTCAGGAGACGCCTGAATCGCGCTCACAGGTACGTGGGGCTATGAGAGAGAGATGTGGGCTGCATGCGCTTGCATTGAGAACAGTGAGCCAGAAAAGCCGCAGTGAAGCCATGAGCCGTCGGCGTTTATTGTGTTCATTGGCATTGGCGTTGGCAGCGTTTTACACTGCGATGATTTTATGGAAAGGAAGTGCGCGTAGCACACTCCCTTAGTCAGGGGACGCCTGAATCGCGCTCATAGGTACGTGGGGTTATAAGAGAGATGTGGGCTGCGTGCGTTTGCAATGAGAACTGTGAGCCAGAAAAGCCGCACTGAAGCCATGAGCCGTCGGCGTTCATTGTGTTCATTGGCATTGGCGTTGGCAGCGTTTTACACTGCGATGATTTTAAGGAAAGGAAGTGCGCGTAACTCACTCCCTTAGTCAGGGGCGCCTGAATCGCGCTCACACGTACGTGGGTTATGAGAGAGATATGTGGGCTGCATGCGTTTGCATTGAGAACTGTGAGCCAGAAAATCCGCACTGAAGCCATGAGCCGTCGGTCTTCGTTGTGTTCATTGGCATTGGCGTTGACAGCGTTTTACACTGCGATGATTTTAAGGAAAGGAAGTGCGCGTAACTCACTCCCTTAGTCAGGGGACGCCTGAATCGCGCTCATAGGTACGTGGGGTGATGAGAGAGAGACGTGGGCTGCGTGCGTTTGCATTGAGAACTGTGAGCCAGAAAAGCCGCACTGAAGCCATGAGCCATCGGCGTTCATTGCGTTCTTTGGCATTGGCGTTGGCAGCGTTTTATACTGCGATGATTTTAAGGAAAGCAAGTGCGCGTAACTCACTCCCTTAGTCAGGGGACGCCTGTATCGCGCTCATAGGTTCGTGGGGTTATGAGAGAGAGATGTGGGCTGCATGCGTTTGCATTGAGAACTGTGAGCCAGAAAAGCCGCACTGAAAAGCCATGAGCCGTCGGCGTTCATTGTGTTCATTGGCATTGGCGTTGGCAGCGTTTTACACTGCGATGATTTTAAGGAAAGGAAGTGCGCGTAACTCACTCCCTTAGTCAGGGGCGCCTGAATCGCGCTCACACGTACGTGGGTTATGAGAGAGAGATGTGGGCTGCATGCGTTTGCATTGAGAACTGTGAGCCAGAAAATCCGCACTGAAGCCATGAGGCGTCGGTCTTCGTTGTGTTCATTGGGATTGGCGTTGGCAGCGTTTTACACTGCGATGATTTTAAGGAAAGGAAGTGCGCGTAACTCACTCGCTTAGCCAGGGGACGCCTGAATCGCGCTCATAGGTACGTGGGGTGATGAGAGAGAGATGTGGGCTGCGTGCGTTTGCATTGAGAACTGTGAGCCAGAAAAGCCGCACTGAAGCCATGAGCCGTCGGCGTTCATTGTGTTCTTTGGCATTGGCGTTGGCAGCGTTTTATACTGCGACGATTTTAAGGAAAGCAAGTGCGCGTAACTCACTCCCTTAGTCAGGGGACGCCAGTATCGCGCTCATAGGTTCGTGGGGTTATGAGAGAGAGATGTGGGCTGCATGCGTTTGCATTGAGAACAGTGAGCCAGAAGAGCCGCACTGAAGCCATGAGCCGTCGGCGTTCATTGTGTTCATTGACATTGGCGTTGGCAGCGTTTTACACTGCGATGATTTTAAGGAAAGGAAGTGCGCGTAACTCAATCCCTTAGTCAGGGGACGCCTGAATCGCGCTCATAGGTACGTGGGGTTATGAGAAAGAGATGTGGGCTGCATGCGTTTGCATTGAGAACAGTGAGCCAGAAGAGCCGCACTGAAGCCATGAGCCGTCGGCGTTCATTGTGTTCATTGACATTGGCGTTGGCAGCGTTTTACACTGCGATAATTTTAAGGAAAGGAAGTGCGCGTAACTCACTCCCTTATTCAGGGGACGCCTGAATCGCGCTCATAGGTACGTCGGGTGATGAGAGAGAGATGTGGGCTGCGTGCGTTTGCATTGAGAACTGTGAGCCAGAAAAGCCGCACTGAAGCCATGAGCCTTCGGCGTTCATTGCGTTCATTGGCATTGGAGTTGGCAGCGTTTTACACTGCGATGATTTTAAGGAAAGGAAGTGCGCGTAACTCACTCCATTAGTCAGGGGACGCCTGAATCGCGCTCATAGGTACGTCGGGTGATGAGAGAGAGATGTGGGCTGTGTGCGTTTCCATTGAGAACTGTGAGCCACAAAAGCCGCACTTAAGCCATGAGCCGTCGGCGTCCATTGTGTTCATTGGCATTGGCGTTGGCAGCGTTTTACACTGCGATGATTTTAATTAAAGGAAGTGCGCGTAACACACTCCCTTAGTCAGGGGTCGCCTGAATCGGGCTCTTAGGTACGTGGGGTTATGAGAAAGAGATGTGGGCTGCATGCGTTTGCATTGAGAACTGTGAGCCAGAAAAGCCGCACTGAAGCCATGAGCCGTCGGCGTTCATTGTGTTCATTGGCATTGGCGTTGGCAGCGTTTTACACTGCGATGATTTTAAGGAAAGAAGTGCGCCTAACTCACTCCCTTAGTCAGGGGCGCCTGAATCGCGCTCACACGTACGTGGGTTATGAGAGAGATATGTGGGCTGTGTGCGTTTCCATTGAGAACTGTGAGCCACAAAAGCCGCACTTAAGCCATGAGCCGTCGGCGTCCATTGTGTTCATTGGCATTGGCGTTGGCAGCGTTTTACACTGCGATGATTTCAAGGAAAGGAAGTGCGCGTAACTCACTCCCTTAGGGGACGCCTGAATCGCGCTCACAGGTACGAGGGGCTATGAGAGAGAGATGTGGGCTGGGTGCGTTTGCACTGAGAACTGTGAGCCAGAAAACCCGCACTGAAGCCATGAGCCGTCGGCGTTCATTGTGTTCATTGCCAATGGCGTTGGCAGCGTTTTACACTGCGATGATTTTAATTAAAGGAAGTGCGCGTAACTCACTGCCTTAGTCAGGGGACGCCTGAATCGGGCTCATAGGTACGTGGGGTTATGAGAAAGAGATGTGGGCTGCATGCGTTTGCATTGAGAACTGTGAGCCAGAAAAGCCGCACTGAAGCCATGAGCCGTCGGCGTTCATTGTGTTCATTGGCATTGGCGTTGGCAGCGTTTTACACTGCGATGATTTTAAGGAAAGGAAGTGCGCGTAACTCAGTCCCTTAGTCAGGGGACGCCTGAATCGCGCTCATGGGTACGTCGGGCGATGAGAGAGAGATGTGGGCTGCGTGCGTTTGCATTGAGAACTGTGAGCCAGAAAAGCCGCACTGAAGCCATGAGTCTTCGGCGTTCATTGCGTTCATTGGCATTGGCGTTGGCAGCGTTTTACACTGCGATGATTTTAAGGAAAGGAAGTGCGCGTAACTCACTCCCTTTGTCAGGGGACGCCTGAATCGCGCTCATAGGTACGTCGGGTGATGAGAGAGAGATGTGGGCTGTGTGCGTTTCCATTGAGAACTGTGAGCCACAAAAGCCGCACTTAAGCCATGAGCCGTCGGCGTCCATTGTGTTCATTGGCATTGGCGTTGGCAGCGTTTTACACTGCGATGATTTCAAGGAAAGGAAGTGCGCGTAACTCACTCCCTTAGTCAGGGGACGCCTGAATCGCGCTCACAGGTACGTGGGGCTATGAGAGAGAGATGTGGGCTGCATGCGCTTGCATTGAGAACAGTGAGCCAGAAAAGCCGCAGTGATGCCATGAGCCGTCGGCGTTCATTGTGTTCATTGGCATTGGCGTTGGCAGCGTTTTACACTGCGATGATTTTATGGAAAGGAAGTGCGCGTAGCACACTCCCTTAGTCAGGGGACGCCTGAATCGCGCTCATAGGTACGTGGGGTTATAAGAGAGATGTGGGCTGCGTGCGTTTGCACTGAGAACTGTGAGCCAGAAAACCCGCACTGAAGCCATGAGCCGTCGGCGTTCATTGTGTTCATTGCCAATGGCGTTGGCAGCGTTTTACACTGCGATGATTTTAATTAAAGGAAGTGCGCGTAACTCACTCGCTTAGCCAGGGGACGCCTGAATCGCGCTCATAGGTACGTGGGGTGATGAGAGAGAGATGTGGGCTGCGTGCGTTTGCATTGAGAACTGTGAGCCAGAAAAGCCGCACTGAAGCCATGAGCCGTCGGCGTTCATTGTGTTCTTTGGCATTGGCGTTGGCAGCGTTTTATACTGCGATGATTTTAAGGAAAGCAAGTGCGCGTAACTCACTCCCTTAGTCAGGGGACGCCAGTATCGCGCTCATAGGTTCGTGGGGTTATGAGAGAGAGATGTGGGCTGCATGCGTTTGCATTGAGAACAGTGAGCCAGAAAAGCCGCACTGAAGCCATGAGCCGTCGGCGTTCATTGTGTTCATTGGCATTGGCGTTGGCAGCGTGTTACACTGCGATGATTTTAAGGAAAGGAAGTGCGCGTAACTCAATCCCTTAGTCAGGGGACGCCTGAATCGCGCTCATAGGTACGTGGGGTTATGAGAAAGAGATGTGGGCTGCATGCGTTTGCATTGAGAACAGTGAGCCAGAAGAGCCGCACTGAAGCCATGAGCCGTCGGCGTTCATTGTGTTCATTAGCATTGGCGTTGGCAGCGTTTTACACTGCGATGATTTTAAGGAAAGGAAGTGCGCGTAACTCACTCCCTTAGTCAGGGGGCGCCTGAATCGCGCTCATAGGTACGTCGGGTGATGAGAGAGAGATGTGGGCTGCGTGCGTTTGCATTGAGAACTGTGAGCCAGAAAAGCCGCACTGAAGCCATGAGCCTTCGGCGTTCATTGCGTTCATTGGCATTGGCGTTGGCAGCGTTTTACACTGCGATGATTTTAAGGAAAGGAAGTGCGCGTAACTCACTCCCTTAGTCAGGGGACGCCTGAATCGCGCTCATAGGTACGTCGGGTGATGAGATAGAGATGTGGGCTGTGTGCGTTTCCATTGAGAACTGTGAGCCACAAAAGCCGCACTTAAGCCATGAGCCGTCGGCGTCCATTGTGTTCATTGGCGTTGGCGTTGGCAGCGTTTTACACTGCGATGATTTTATGGAAAGGAAGTGCGCGTAGCACACTCCCTTAGTCAGGGGACGCCTGAATCGCGCTCATAGGTACGTGGGGTTATAAGAGAGATGTGGGCTGCGTGCGTTTGCACTGAGAACTGTGAGCCAGAAAACCCGCACTGAAGCCATGAGCCGTCGGCGTTCATTGTGTTCATTGCCAATGGCGTTGGCAGCGTTTTACACTGCGATGATTTTAATTAAAGGAAGTGCGCGTAACTCACTCCCTTAGTCAGGGGACGCCTGAATCGGGCTCATAGGTACGTGGGGTTATGAGAAAGAGATGTGGGCTGCATGCGTTTGCATTGAGAACTGTGAGCCAGAAAAGCCGCACTGAAGCCATGAGCCGTCGGCGTTCATTGTGTTCATTGGCATTGGCGTTGGCAGCGTTTTACACTGCGATGATTTTAAGGAAAGGAAGTGCGCGTAACTCACTCCCTTAGTCAGGGGCGCCTGAATCGCGCTGACACGTACGTGGGTTATGAGAGAGATATGTGGGCTGTGTGCGTTTCCATTGAGAACTGTGAGCCACAAAAGCCGCACTTAAGCCATGAGCCGTCGGCGTCCATTGTGTTCATTGGCATTGGCGTTGGCAGCGTTTTACACTGCGATGATTTCAAGGAAAGGAAGTGCGCGTAACTCACTCCCTTAGTCAGGGGACGCCTGAATCGCGCTCACAGGTACGTGGGGCTATGAGAGAGAGATGTGGGCTGCATGCGCTTGCATTGAGGACAGTGAGCCAGAAAAGCCGCAGTGAAGCCATGAGCCGTCGGCGTTCATTGTGTTCATTGGCATTGGCATTGGCAGCGTTTTACACTGCGATGATTTTAAGGAAAGGAAGTGCGCGTAGCACACTCCCTTAGTCAGGGGACGCCTGAATCGCGCTCATAGGTACGTGGGGTTATATGAAAGAGATGTGGGCTGCATGGGTTTGCATTGAGAACTGTGAGCCAGAAAAGCCGCACTGAAGCCATGAGCCGTCGGCGTTCATTGTGTTCTTTGGCATTGGCGTTGGCAGCGTTTTACACTGCGATGATTTTAAGGAAAGGAAGTGCGCGTAACTCACTCCCTTAGTCAGGGGCGCCTGAATCGCGCTCACACGTACGTCGGGTGATGAGAGAGAGACGTGGGGTGCGTGCGTTTGCATTGAGAACTGTGAGCCAGAAAAGCCGCACTGAACCCATGAGCCATCGGCGTTCATTGCGTTCTTTGGCATTGGCGTTGGCAGCGTTTTATACTGCGATGATTTTAAGGAAAGCAAGTGCGCGTAACTCACTCCCTTAGTCAGGGGACGCCTGTATCGCGCTCATAGGTTCGTGGGGTTATGAGAGAGAGATGTGGGCTGCATGCGTTTGCATTGAGAACTGTGAGCCAGAAAAGCCGCACTGAAAAGCCATGAGCCGTCGGCGTTCATTGTGTTCATTGGCATTGGCGTTGGCAGCGTTTTACACTGCGATGATTTTAAGGAAAGGAAGTGCGCGTAACTCACTACCTTAGTCAGGGGCGCCTGAATCGCGCTCACACGTACGTGGGTTATGAGAGAGAGATGTGGGCTGCATGCGTTTGCATTGAGAACTGTGAGCCAGAAAATCCGCACTGAAGCCATGAGCCGTCGGTCTTCGTTGTGTTCATTGGGATTGGCGTTGGCAGCGTTTTACACTGCGATGATTTTAAGGAAAGGAAGTGCGCGTAACTCACTCCCTTAGCCAGGGGACGCCTGAATCGCGCTCATAGGTACGTGGGGTGATGAGAGAGAGATGTGGGCTGCGTGCGTTTGCATTGAGAACTGTGAGCCAGAAAAGCCGCACTGAAGCCATGAGCCGTCGGCGTTCATTGTGTTCTTTGGCATTGGCGTTGGCAGCGTTTTATACTGCGATGATTTTAAGGAAAGCAAGTGCGCGTAACTCACTCCCTTAGTCAGGGGACGCCTGTATCGCGCTCATAGGTTCGTGGGGTTATGAGAGAGAGATGTGGGCTGCATGCGTTTGCATTGAGAACAGTGAGCCAGAAAAGCCGCACTGAAGCCATGAGCCGTCGGCGTTCATTGTGTTCATTGGCATTGGCGTTGGCAGCGTTTTACACTGCGATGATTTTAAGGAAAGGAAGTGCGCGTAACTCAATCCCTTAGTCAGGGGACGCCTGAATCGCGCTCATAGGTACGTGGGGTTATGAGAAAGAGATGTGGGCTGCATGCGTTTGCATTGAGAACAGTGAGCCAGAAGAGCCGCACTGAAGCCATGAGCCGTCGGCGTTCGTTGTGTTCATTGACATTGGCGTTGGCAGCGTTTTACACTGCGATGATTTTAAGGAAAGGAAGTGCGCGTAACTCACTCCCTTAGTCAGGGGACGCCTGAATCGCGCTCATAGGTACGTCGGGTGATGAGAGAGAGATGTGGGCTGCGTCCGTTTGCATTGAGAACTGTGAGCCAGAAAAGCCGCACTGAAGCCATGAGCCTTCGGCGTTCATTGCGTTCATTGGCATTGGCGTTGGCAGCGTTTTACACTGCGATGATTTTAAGGAAAGGAAGTGCGCATAACTCACTCCCTTAGTCAGGGGACGTCTGAATCGCGCTCATAGCTACGTCGGGTGATGAGAGAGAGATGTGGGCTGTGTGCGTTTCCATTGAGAACTGTGAGCCACAAAAGCCGCACTTAAGCCATGAGCCGTCGGCGTCCATTGTGTTCATTGGTATTGGCGTTGGCAGCGTTTTACACTGCGATGATTTCAAGGAAAGGAAGTGCGCGTAACTCACTCCCTTAGTCAGGGGACGCCTGAATCGCGCTCACAGGTACGTGGGGCTATGAGAGAGAGATGTGGGCTGCATGCGCTTGCATTGAGAACAGTGAGCCAGAAAAGCCGCAGTGAAGCCATGAGCCGTCGGCGTTCATTGTGTTCATTGGCATTGGCGTTGGCAGCGTTTTACACTGCGATGATTTTATGGAAAGGAATTGCGCGTAGCACACTCCCTTAGTCAGGGGACGCCTGAATCGCGCTCATAGGTACGTAGGGTTATAAGAGAGATGTGGGCTGCGTGCGTTTGCACTGAGAACTGTGAGCCAGAAAACCCGCACTGAAGCCATGAGCCGTCGGCGTTCATTGTGTTCATTGCCAATGGCGTTGGCAGCGTTTTACACTGCGATGATTTTAATTAAAGGAAGTGCGCGTAACTCACTCCCTTAGTCAGGGGCGCCTGAATCGCGCTCACACGTACGTGGGTTATGAGAGAGATATGTGGGCTGCATGCGTTTGCATTGAGAACTGTGAGCCAGAAAATCCGCACTGAAGCCATGGACCGTCGGTCTTCGTTGTGTTCATTGGCATTGGCGTTGACAGCGTTTTACACTGCGATGATTTCATGGAAAGGAAGTGCGCGTAGCACACTCCCTTAGTCAGGGGACGCCTGAATCGCGCTCATAGGTACGTGGGGTTATAAGAGAGATGTGGGCTGCGTGCGTTTGCACTGAGAACTGTGAGCCAGAAAACCCGCACTGAAGCCATGAGCCGTCGGCGTTCATTGTGTTCATTGCCAATGGCGTTGGCAGCGTTTTACACTGCGATGATTTTAATTAAAGGAAGTGCGCGTAACTCACTCCCTTAGTCAGGGGACGCCTGAATCGGGCTCATAGGTACGTGGGGTTATGAGAAAGAGATGTGGGCTGCAAGCGTTTGCATTGAGAACTGTGAGCCAGAAAAGCCGCACTGAAGCCATGAGCCGTCGGCGTTCATTGTGTTCATTGGCATTGGCGTTGGCAGCGTTTTACACTGCGATGATTTTAAGGAAAGGAAGTGCGTGTAACTCACTCCCTTAGTCAGGGGCGCCTGAATCGCGCTCACACGTACGTGGGTTATGAGAGAGATATGTGGGCTGCATGCGTTTGCATTGAGAACTGTGAGCCAGAAAATCCGCACTGAAGCCATGGACCGTCGGTCTTCGTTGTGTTCATTGGCATTGGCGTTGACAGCGTTTTACACTGCGATGATTTTAAGGAAAGGAAGTGCGCGTAACTCACTCCCTTAGTCAGGGGACGCCTGAATCGCGCTCATAGGTACGTGGGGTGATGAGAGAGAGACGTGGGCTGCGTGCGTTTGCATTGAGAACTGTGAGCCAGAAAAGCCGCACTGAAGCCATGAGCCATCGCCGTTCATTGCGTTCTTTGGCATTGGCGTTGGCAGCGTTTTATACTGCGATGATTTTAAGGAAAGCAAGTGCGCGTAACTCACTCCCTTAGTCAGGGGACGCATGTATCACGCTCATAGGTTCGTGGGGTTATGAGAGAGAGATGTGGGCTGCATGCGTTTGCATTGAGAACTGTGAGCCAGAAAAGCCGCACTGAAAAGCCATGAGCCTTCGGCGTTCATTGTGTTCATTGGCATTGGCGTTGGCAGCGTTTTACACTGCGATGATTTAAGGAAAGGAAGTGCGCGTAACTCACTCCCTTAGTCAGGGGCGCCTGAATCGCGCTCACACGTACGTGGGTTATGAGAGAGAGATGTGGGCTGCATGCGTTTGCATTGAGAACTGTGAGCCAGAAAATCCGCACTGAAGCCATGAGCCGTCGGTCTTCGTTGTGTTCATTGGGATTGGCGTTGGCAGCGTTTTACACTGCGATGATTTTAAGGAAAGGAAGTGCGCGTAACTCACTCCCTTAGTCAGGGGACATCTGAATCGCGCTCATAGGTACGTGGGGTGATGAGAGAGAGATGTGGGCTGCGTGCGTTTGCATTGAGATCTGTGAGCCAGAAAACCCGCACTGAAGCCATGAGCCGTCGGCGTTCATTGTGTTCTTTGGCATTGGCGTTGGCAGCGTTTTATACTGCGATGATTTTAAGGAAAGCAAGTGCGCGTAACTCACTCCCTTAGTCAGGGGACGCCTGTATCGCGCTCATAGGTTCGTGGGGTTATGAGAGAGAGATGTGGGCTGCATGCGTTTGCATTGAGAACAGTGAGCCTGAAAAGCCGCACTGAAGCCATGAGCCGTCGGCGTTCATTGTGTTCATTGGCATTGGCGTTGGCAGCGTTTTACACTGCGATGATTTTAAGGAAAGGAAGTGCGCGTAACTCACTCCCTTAGTCAGGGGCGCCTGAATCGCGCTCACACGTACGTGGGTTATGAGAGAGATATGTGGGCTGCATGCGTTTGCATTGAGAAATGTGAGCCAGAAAATCCGCACTGAAGCCATGGACCGTCGGTCTTCGTTGTGTTCATTAGCATTGGCGTTGACAACGTTTTACACTGCGATGATTTTAAGGAAAGGAAGTGCGCGTAACTCACTCCCTTAGTCAGGGGACGCCTGAATCGCGCTCATAGGTACGTGGGGTGATGAGAGAGAGACGTGGGCTGCGTGCGTTTGCATTGAGAACTGTGAGCCAGAAAAGCCGCACTGAAGCCATGAGCCTTCGGCGTTCATTGCGTTTATTGGCATTGGCGTTGGCAGCGTTTTACACTGCGATGATTTTAAGGAAAGGAAAAGCGCGTAACTCACTCCCTTAGTCAGGGGACGCCTGAATCGCGCTCATAGGTACGTCGGGTGATGAGAGAGATGTGGGCTGTGTGCGTTTCCATTGAGAACTGTGAGCCACAAAAGCCGCACTTAAGCCATGAGCCGTCGGCGTCCATTGTGTTCATTGGCATTGGCATTGGCAGCGTTTTACACTGCGATGATTTTAAGGAAAGGAAGTGCGCGTAACTCACTCCCTTAGTCAGGGGACGCCTGAATCGCGCTCACAGGTACGTGGGGCTATGAGAGAGAGATGTTGTCTGCATGCGTTTGCATTGAGAACTGTGAGCTACAAAAGCCGCAGTGAAGCCATGAGCCGTCGGCGTTCATTGTGTTCATTGGCATTGGCGTTGGCAGCGTTTTACACTGCGATGATTTTAAGGATAGGAAGTGCGCGTAACTTACTCCCTTAGTCAGGGGACGCCTGAATCGCGCTCATAGGTACGTGGGGTGTTGAGAGAGAGATGTGGCCTGCATGCGTTTGCATTGTGAACAGTGAGCCAGAAAATCCGCACTGAAAAGCCATGAGCCGTCGGCGTTCATTGTGTTCATTGGCATTGCCGTTGGCAGCGTTTTACACTGCGATAATTTTTAAGGAAAGGAAGTGCGCGTAACTCACTCCATTAGTCAGGGGACGCCTGAATCGCGCCCATAGGTACGTTGGGTTATGAGAAAGAGATGTGGGCTGCATGCGTTTGCATTGAGAACTGTGAGCCACAAAAGCCGCAATGAAGCCATGAGCCGTTGGCGTTCATTGTGTTCATTGGCATTGGCGTTGGCAGCGTTTTACACTGCGATGATTTTAAGGAAAGGAAGTGCGCGTAACTCACTGCCTTAGTCAGGGGACGCCTTAATCGCGCTCACAGGTACGTGGGGCTATGAGAGAGAGATGTGGGGTGCATGCGCTTGCATTGAGAACAGTGAGCCAGAAAAGCCGCAGTGAAGCCATGAGCCGTCGGCGTTCATTGTGTTCATTGTCATTGGCGTTGGCAGCGTTTTACACTGCGATGATTTTATGGAAAGGAAGTGCGCGTAACACATTCCCTTAGTCAGGGGACGCCTGAATCGCGCTCATAGGTACGTGGGGTTATGAGAGAGAGATGTGGGCTGCGTGCGTTTGCATTGAGAACTGTGAGCCAGAAAACCCGAACTGAAGCCATGAGCCGTCGGCGTTCATTGTGTTCATTGCCAATGGCGTTGGCAGCGTTTCACACTGCGATGATTTTAAGGAAAGGAAGTGCGCGTAACTCACTCCCTTAGTCAGGGGACGCCTGAATCGCGCTCATAGGTACGTGGGGTTATGAGAAAGAGATGTGGGCTGCATGCGTTTGCATTGAGAACTGTGAGCCAGAAAAGCCGCACTGAAGCCATGCGCCGTCGGCGTTCATTGTGTTCATTGGCATTGGCGTTGGCAGCTTTTCACACTGCGATGATTTTAAGGAAAGGAAGTGCGCGTAACTCACTCTCTTAGTCAGGGGCGCCTGAATCGCGCTCACAGGTACGTGGGTTATGAGAGAGAGATGTGGGCTGCATGCGTTTGCATTGAGAACTGTGAGCCAGAAAAGCCGCAGTGAAGCCATGAGCCGTCGGCGTTCATTGTGTTCATTTGCACTGGCGTTGGCAGCGTTTTACACTGCGTTGATTTTATGGAAAGGAAGTGCGCGTAACTCACTCCCTTAGTCAGGGGACGTCTGAATCGCGCTCATAGCTACGTCGGGTGATGAGAGAGAGATGTGGGCTGTGTGCGTTTCCATTGAGAACTGTGAGCCACAAAAGCCGCACTTAAGCCATGAGCCGTCGGCGTCCATTGTGTTCATTGGTATTGGCGTTGGCAGCGTTTTACACTGCGATGATTTCAAGGAAAGGAAGTGCGCGTAACTCACTCCCTTAGTCAGGGGACGCCTGAATCGCGCTCACAGGTACGTGGGGCTATGAGAGAGAGATGTGGGCTGCATGCGCTTGCATTGAGAACAGTGAGCCAGAAAAGCCGCAGTGAAGCCATGAGCCGTCGGCGTTCATTGTGTTCATTGGCATTGGCGTTGGCAGCGTTTTACACTGCGATGATTTTATGGAAAGGAATTGCGCGTAGCACACTCCCTTATGCAGGGGACGCCTGAATCGCGCTCATAGGTACGTGGGGTTATAAGAGAGATGTGGGCTGCGTGCGTTTGCACTGAGAACTGTGAGCCAGAAAACCCGCACTGAAGCCATGAGCCGTCGGCGTTCATTGTGTTCATTGCCAATGGCGTTGGCAGCGTTTTACACTGCGATGATTTTAATTAAAGGAAGTGCGCGTAACTCACTCCCTTAGTCAGGGGCGCCTGAATCGCGCTCACACGTACGTGGGTTATGAGAGAGATATGTGGGCTGCATGCGTTTGCATTGAGAACTGTGAGCCAGAAAATCCGCACTCAAGCCATGGACCGTCGGTCTTCGTTGTGTTCATTGGCATTGGCGTTGACAGCGTTTTACACTGCGATGATTTCATGGAAAGGAAGTGCGCGTAGCACACTCCCTTAGTCAGGGGACGCCTGAATCGCGCTCATAGGTACGTGGGGTTATAAGAGAGATGTGGGCTGCGTGCGTTTGCACTGAGAACTGTGAGCCAGAAAACCCGCACTGAAGCCATGAGCCGTCGGCGTTCATTGTGTTCATTGCCAATGGCGTTGGCAGCGTTTTACACTGCGATGATTTTAATTAAAGGAAGTGCGCGTAACTCACTCCCTTAGTCAGGGGACGCCTGAATCGGGCTCATAGGTACGTGGGGTTATGAGAAAGAGTTGTGGGCTGCAAGCGTTTGCATTGAGAACTGTGAGCCAGAAAAGCCGCACTGAAGCCATGAGCCGTCGGCGTTCATTGTGTTCATTGGCATTGGCGTTGGCAGCGTTTTACACTGCGATGATTTTAAGGAAAGGAAGTGCGTGTAACTCACTCCCTTAGTCAGGGGCGCCTGAATCGCGCTCACACGTACGTGGGTTATGAGAGAGATATGTGGGCTGCGTGCGTTTGCATTGAGAACTGTGAGCCAGAAAATCCGCACTGAAGCCATGGACCGTCGGTCTTCGTTGTGTTCATTGGCATTGGCGTTGACAGCGTTTTACACTGCGATGATTTTAAGGAAAGGAAGTGCGCGTAACTCACTCCCTTAGTCAGGGGACGCCTGAATCGCGCTCATAGGTACGTGGGGTGATGAGAGAGAGACGTGGGCTGCGTGCGTTTGCATTGAGAACTGTGAGCCAGAAAAGCCGCACTGAAGCCATGAGCCATCGCCGTTCATTGCGTTCTTTGGCATTGGCGTTGGCAGCGTTTTATACTGCGATGATTTTAAGGAAAGCAAGTGCGCGTAACTCACTCCCTTAGTCAGGGGACGCCTGTATCGCGCTGATAGGTTCGTGGGGTTATGAGAGAGAGATGTGGGCTGCATGCGTTTGCATTGAGAACTGTGAGCCAGAAAAGCCGCACTGAAAAGCCATGAGCCTTCGGCGTTCATTGTGTTCATTGGCATTGGCGTTGGCAGCGTTTTACACTGCGATGATTTAAGGAAAGGAAGTGCGCGTAACTCACTCCCTTAGTCAGGGGCGCCTGAATCGCGCTCACACGTACGTGGGTTATGAGAGAGAGATGTGGGCTGCATGCGTTTGCATTGAGAACTGTGAGCCAGAAAATCCGCACTGAAGCCATGAGCCGTCGGTCTTCGTTGTGTTCATTGGGATTGGCGTTGGCAGCGTTTTACACTGCGGTGATTTTAAGGAAAGGAAGTGCGCGTAACTCACTCCCTTAGTCAGGGGACGCCTGAATCGCGCTCATAGGTACGTGGGGTGATGAGAGAGAGATGTGGGCTGCGTGCGTTTGCATTGAGATCTGTGAGCCAGAAAACCCGCACTGAAGCCATGAGCCGTCGGCGTTCATTGTGTTCTTTGGCATTGGCGTTGGCAGCGTTTTATACTGCGATGATTTTAAGGAAAGCAAGTGCGCGTAACTAACTCCCTTAGTCAGGGGACGCCTGTATCGCGCTCATAGGTTCGTGGGGTTATGAGAGAGAGATGTGGGCTGCATGCGTTTGCATTGAGAACAGTGAGCCTGAAAAGCCGCACTGAAGCCATGAGCCGTCGGCGTTCATTGTGTTCATTGGCATTGGCGTTGGCAGCGTTTTACACTGCGATGATTTTAAGGAAAGGAAGTGCGCGTAACTCACTCCCTTAGTCAGGGGCGCCTGAATCGCGCTCACACGTACGTGGGTTATGAGAGAGATATGTGGGCTGCATGCGTTTGCATTGAGAACTGTGAGCCAGAAAATCCGCACTGAAGCCATGGACCGTCGGTCTTCGTTGTGTTCATTAGCATTGGCGTTGACAGCGTTTTACACTGCGATGATTTTAAGGAAAGGAAGTGCGCGTAACTCACTCCCTTAATCAGGGGACGCCTGAATCGCGCTCATAGGTACGTGGGGTGATGAGAGAGAGACGTGGGCTGCGTGCGTTTGCATTGAGAACTGTGAGCCAGAAAAGCCGCACTGAAGCCATGAGCCTTCGGCGTTCATTGCGTTTATTGGCATTGGCGTTGGCAGCGTTTTACACTGCGATGATTTTAAGGAAAGGAAGTGCGCGTAACTCACTCCCTTAGTCAGGGGACGCCTGAATCGCGCTCATAGGTACGTCGGGTGATGAGAGAGATGTGGGCTGTGTGCGTTTCCATTGAGAACTGTGAGCCACAAAAGCCGCACTTAAGCCATGAGCCGTCGGCGTCCATTGTGTTAGTAAAGTTCCAGGTTCTTCTTCTTCTCTTGCACCAGGGGTGCCCCGCCAGAGACGGGTTGGTTTCAACTCGAAAACTGAAGCTCTTCGCACCAGCGGTGCCCCGTCAGAGACGGTCTCTCGATGATTCGAGACGCAGGGAGGAAGGGAAAACTTATGTACAGTTTATGTACAGCAATTTACAATAGATACAAGTTTAGGCACTGGAGAGACAAATTAACGGCACAAAGAGACAAAACAACAACAAAAAGGTGGATCTGGCTAATACTAGGGGAGGCCCCTACTCGGCGTTGCCGAAGATGCGTTGCATCTCACCTTAGCCCAGAACCCTTTTTCTGGCACCGGAGCCCGGTTTTAAAGACATCAAGGCCCGGCCCACATTTGCAGCTTCCAATCATGTTGTGCTCTTAACATCATTGGTTCATCCAGGGCATGGCCAGCCCTCCAGCTTCCGTAAGGTAGAGCACTCTCTCCACCACAAAATAAAAACAAACACAAATAGACATCCGTGCCAGCACGTGTGCGAATCAGTACCGCGGGTGGGGGGACACCCGTATACCTGCCGGCGCGTTCGCGAGCGGCCGCGTTCCAAGAAAGGAGACGCTTCGCTTTGAGCACCCCCGGCCGCGTTCCGATGACCCCCGCGAACGCTACCGAACCCTTACACGCCCTTCCCAAGATTCTACAAAGGGCTCAAATGCCACTTTTAGAATTATAACGAGAAGGGATCGGTACGGGTCACAAAACCACCCTGTGGGTGACATACCGCAGCTACACCAGCGCTTGCACCAACAAAACCAAAACCAAAAACAAAATGCAAAATGCACACACAACATCAGCAAATTCCACAAATTCACACGGTGGCATGCCTGCCGTGCGCCGTAACACGCGTCCAAGTTGGTGCGTTGCACCCAGTTCACCAGCATGCACACCCGCGTCCTGCTCGACACACACACCGACACTCGCAACTAGAGCGTTCAGTAGCACTGATACGGGCCACGTGAGCCTCCTTAGTCGCACCGAGCGTCCCTGTGCGCGTTCGAGCCCACACGTGCCTCATTCGACACGATTAACACCTAATGGCCACTATGCTCGTCAGGCTGGTGCCACAGCGGGGCGTGAACTGAAAAGACGGTGCCCTCCAGGATCAAAAACGTCCTGGTCATCGATAGGTGAAAATCTCTGACCATGCGACGCACTTGAGAGCACTCTCTCTCCGGCGCACCAGTACGACATGCGTGGTGCGTAAAGAGCATAGTCCCTGGCCCGTCCAAATATAGCAGTACAGTCAGTCTCGCTACACTTGATATGCCGACCTCTAGCACGGAACATACTGTTCCTCGCGTCGACTTTCAGCGTGAAAGCCACGCACCTGCCTCCTGCCACTCCACCTCGCCCGGGGCCATCTGCACCTTTACTGCACGAGCAAACTCTGAAACTGCCGCTCCGTGCTTGATCAGCGCCCGCTGGCCCCGTGGCATAGTCTGACTCCGAGGCTCCATGAGCTCCCTGACAGTCACTTGACCCGGGCTTGCCTTGCGGCAAGTCGCCACTATCAATGCTATGGGGCACTTCATACCCTATGCCCGACACAGTGTGCGGTTGCGGTGACGCCAGACTTCCTCCTTTCACTCGCTCGCCGATCTGACGTCTGTCCTCACCGACCGTTTCCTGCTGCACGAAATGCTCTTTTTCACAGCTTGCTTGGGACTGCGTTTTCGGAATTGTCAGAGTGACTTCCAACAATCCTGAACTCGCGTCCGCGTCCTTTGTCTCATTAGGGGTTGAGCTAACTTGTGCAGCTGGATCGTCGGAGTGCGCGTTCACCGCCTCGACTACCGCGACGCTGCGTTCCGTCACGACACTTTCTTCACGAGAGATTGCACTTTCGTGGAAAGCTGGCTCCCTCTTTTCTTCTGCCTGGCTGTTTTCTTGACCTGTGCTTGACAGGTATATTCCTTTGTCTTCCAGCACAGGCGGCCTCGCCTCTCGGGACTCGGAGTAGTTGTCCCTCGCTAGTTCACTAGCTCTCTTAGACTCCTTGAGCTCAGCGAGCTCCAGCGCTAGCTGCTGGCGCTTTGCTTCTAATTCCTCCAAGACGCACTTAACATCCTGAGGTTTCTCCTCGCACAGTGGCGCCTTTCCTCCATTTACTTTCGCAAGTTCAGCCTGAAAGTACGCTAAACGCGCCTTCGCTAATTCAACTCGGTACTTCACATCAAGTGAGGGCAGGCTTGGATAGCTCTCCATACCGCCTTCCGTACCCCTCAGATGTCCTATCGGCTCGAGCACAGGGACGTGAACAATGCGACCAAGGAAACTCACGGTTTCGATGCGTCGATCCGCATTGCCAGCTCCTTGGCGTCGGGGTCCACCGCCACTTTCCCCGGACGCTGCGATGAGCTGTCGCACGCCGCTGGTCCGCCGCCGGTGATCGTCGAGTTCCCGACGCGCTGCTTCCTTGACCGGACGCAGTCCCGCGTCGCTGGACTACTGCCGTAGTCCTTGCGTCCTTGCCGCCGTGTCTCCGCAGGTCCGTTCACGAACGCTGACCTGTCGCCTTGTCGTCACCTTTCTCCCTGCCTTGTCCTCTTCCTGCGCCGTCTTCCGATGGCCGCAGGATCCTGTCGACTGCGCCAGTAAAGTTCCAGGTTCTTCTTCTTCTCTTGCACCAGGGGTGCCCCGCCAGAGACGGGTTGGTTTCAACTCGAAAACTGAAGCTCTTCGCACCAGCGGTGCCCCGTCAGAGACGGTCTCTCGATGATTCGAGACGCAGGGAGGAAGGGAAAACTTATGTACAGTTTATGTACAGCAATTTACAATAGATACAAGTTTAGGCACTGGAGAGACAAATTAACGGCACAAAGAGACAAAACAACAACAAAAAGGTGGATCTGGCTAATACTAGGGGAGGCCCCTACTCGGCGTTGCCGAAGATGCGTTGCATCTCACCTTAGCCCAGAACCCTTTTTCTGGCACCGGAGCCCGGTTTTAAAGACATCAAGGCCCGGCCCACATTTGCAGCTTCCAATCATGTTGTGCTCTTAACATCATTGGTTCATCCAGGGCATGGCCAGCCCTCCAGCTTCCGTAAGGTAGAGCACTCTCTCCACCACAAAATAAAAACAAACACAAATAGACATCCGTGCCAGCACGTGTGCGAATCAGTACCGCGGGTGGGGGGACACCCGTATACCTGCCGGCGCGTTCGCGAGCGGCCGCGTTCCAAGAAAGCAGACGCTTCGCTTTGAGCACCCCCGGCCGCGTTCCGATGACCCCCGCGAACGCTACCGAACCCTTACAGTGTTCATAGGCATTGGCGTTGGCAGCGTTTTACACTGCGATGATTTTAAGGAAAGGAAGTGCGCGTAACTCACTCCCTTAGTCAGGGGACGCCTGAATCGCGCTCATAGGTACGTGGGGCTATGAGAGAGAGATGTTGTCTGCATGCGTTTGCATTGAGAACTGTGAGCTACAAAAGCCGCAGTGAAGCCATGAGCCGTTGGCGTTCATTGTGTTCATTGGCATTGGCGTTGGCAGCGTTTTACACTGCGATGATTTTAAGGAAAGGAAGTGCGCGTAACTCACTCCCTTAGTCAGGGGACGCCTTAATCGCGCTCACAGGTACGTGGGGCTATGAGAGAGAGATGTGGGCTGCATGCGCTTGCATTGAGAACAGTGAGCCAGAAAAGCCGCAGTGAAGCCATGAGCCGTCGGCGTTCATTGTGTTCATTGGCATTGGCGTTGGCAGCGTTTTACACTGCGATGATTTTAAGGATAGGAAGTGCGCGTAACTTACTCCCTTAGTCAGGGGACGCCTGAATCGCGCTCATAGGTACGTGGGGTGATGAGAGAGAGATGTGGCCTGCATGCGTTTGCATTGTGAACAGTGAGCCAGAAAATCCGCACTGAAAAGCCATGAGCCGTCGGCGTTCATTGTGTTCATTGGCATTGGCGTTGGCAGCGTTTTACACTGCGATGATTTTAAGGAAAGGAAGTGCGCGTAACTCACTCCCTTAGTCAGGGGACGCCTGAATCGCGCTCATAGGTACGTGGGGTTATGAGAAAGAGATGTGGGCTGCGTGCGTTTGCATTGAGAACTGTGAGCCAGAAAAGCCGCACTGAAGCCATGCGCCGTCGGCGTTCATTGTGTTCATTGGCATTGGCGTTGGCAGCGTTTCACACTGCGATGATTTTAAGGAAAGGAAGTGCGCGTAACTCACTCTCTTAGTCAGGGGCGCCTGAATCGCGCTCACGGGTACGTGGGTTATGAGAGAGAGATGTGGGCTGCATGCGTTTGCATTGAGAACTGTGAGCCAGAAAAGCCGCAGTGAAGCCATGAGCCGTCGGCGTTCATTGTGTTCATTTGCACTGGCGTTGGCAGCGTTTTACACTGCGATGTTTTTATGGAAAGGAAGTGCGCGTAACTCACTCCCTTATTCAGGGGACGCCTGAATCGCGCTCACAGGTACGTGGGGCTATGAGAGAGAGATGTTCTCTGCATGCGTTTGCATTGAGAACTGTGAGCCAGAAAAGCCGCAGTGAAGCCATGAGCCGTCGGCGTTCATTGTGTTCATTGGCATTGGCGTTGGCAGCGTTTTACACTGCGATGATTTTAAGGAAAGGAAGTGCGCGTAACTCACTCCCTTAGTCAGGGCACGCCTGAATCGCGCTCACAGGTACGTGGGGCTATGAGAGAGAGATGTGGGCTGCATGCGCTTGCATTGAGAACAGTGAGCCAGAAAAGCCTCAGTGAAGCCATGAGCCGTCGGCGTTCATTATGTTCATTGCCATTGGCATTGGCAGCGTTTTACACTGCGATGATTTTATGGAAAGGAAGTGCGCGTAAATCACTCCCTTAGTCAGGGGACGCCTGAATCGCGCTCATAGGTACGTGGGGTTATGAGAAAGAGATGTGGGCTGCGTGCCTTTGAATTGAGAACAGTGAGCCAGAAAAGCCGCACTGAAGCCATGAGCAGTTGGCGTTCATTGTGTTCATTGGCATTGGCGTTGGCAGCGTTTTACACTGCGATGATTTTAAGGAAAGGAAGTACGCGTAACTCACTCCCTTAGTCAGGGGACACCTGAATCTTGGTCATAGGTACGTGGCGTGATGAGAGAGAGATGTGGGCTGCGTGCCTTTGAATTGAGAACTGTGAGCCAGAAAAGCCGCACTGAAGCCATGAGCCGTCGGCGTTCATTGTGTTCATTGGCATTGGCGTTGGCAGCGCTTTACACTGCGATGATTTTAAGGAAAGGAAGTGCGCGTAACTCACTCCCTTAGTCAGGGGACGCCTGAATCGCGCTCATAGGTACGTGGGGTTATGAGAAAGAGATGTGGGCTGCATGCGTTTGCATTGAGAACTGTGAGCCAGAAAAGCCGCACTGAAGCCATGAGCCTTCGGCGTTCATTGTGTTCATTGGCATTGGCGTTGGCAGCGTTTTACACTGCGATGATTTTAAGGAAAGGAAGTGCGCGTAACTCACTCCCTTAGTCAGGGGACACCTGAATCTTGGTCATAGGTACGTGGCGTGATGAGAGAGAGATGTGGGCTGCGTGCCTTTGAATTGAGAACTGTGAGCCAGAAAAGCCGCACTGAAGCCATTAGCCTTCGGCGTTCATTGTGTTCATTGGCATTGGCGTTGTCAGCGTTTTACACTGCGATGATTTTAAGGAAAGGAAGTGCGCGTTACTCACTCTCTTAGTCAGGGGACGCCTGAATCGCGCTCATAGGTACGTGAGGTGATGAGAGAGAGATGTGGGCTGCGTGCGTTTGCATTGAGAACTGTGAGCCAGAAAAGCCGCACTGAAGCCATGAGCCGTCGGCGTTCATTGTGTTCATTGGCATTGGCGTTGGCAGCGTTTTACACTGCGATGTTTTTAAGGAAAGGAAGTGCGCGTAACTCACTCCCTTAGTCAGGGGACGCCTGAATCGCGCTCATAGGTACGTGGGGTTATGAGAGAGAGATATGGACTGCGTGCGTTTGCACTGAGAACTGTCAGCCAGAAAATCCGAACTGAAGCCATGAGCCGTCGGCGTTCGTTGTGTTCATTGGCATTGGCGTTGGCGGCGTTTTACACTGCCATGATTTTAAGGAAAGGAAGTGCGCGTAACTCACTCCCTTAGTCAGGGGACGCCGGAATCGCGCTCACAGGTACGTGGGTTATGAGAGAGAGATGTGGGCTGCATGCGTTTGCATTGCGAACTGTGAGCCAGAAAAGCCGCAGTGAAGCCATGAGCCGTCGGCGTTCATTGTGTTCATTGGCATTGGCGTTGGCGGCATTTTACACTGCGATGATTTTAAGGAAAGGAAGTGCGCGTAACTCAGTCCCTTAGTCAGGGGACGCCTGAATCGCGCTCATAGGTACGTGGGGTTATGAGAGAGAGATGTGGGCTGCGTGCGTTTGCATTGAGAACTGTGAGCCAGAAAAGCCGCACTGAAGCCATGAGCCGTCGGCGTTCTTTGTGTTCATTTGCATTGGCGTTGGCAGCGTTTTACACTGCCATGATTTTATGGAAAGGAAGTGCGCGTAACTAACTAACTTAGTCAGGGGACGCCTGAATCGTGCTCATAGGTACGTGGGGTGATGAGAGAGAGATGTGGGCTGCATGCGTTTGCATTGAGAACTGTGAGCCAGAAAAGCCGCACTGAAGCCATGAGCCGTCGGCGTTCATTGTGTTCATTGGCATTGGCGTTGGCAGCGTTTTACACTGGGATGATTTTAAGGAAAGGAAGTGCGCGTAACTCACTCCCTTAGTCAGGGGCACCTGAATCGCGCTCACACGTACGTGGGTTATGAGAGAGATATGTGGGCTGTGTGCGTTTCCATTGAGAACTGTGAGCCACAAAAGCCGCACTTAAGCCATGAGCCGTCGGCGTCCATTGTGTTCATTGGCATTGGCGTTGGCAGCGTTTTACACTGGGATGATTTCAAGGAAAGGAAGTGCGCGTAACTCACTCCCTTAGTCAGGGGACGCCTGAATCGCGCTCACAGGTACGTGGGGCTATGAGAGAAAGATGTGGGCTGCATGCGCTTGCATTGAGAACAGTGAGCCAGAAAAGCCGCAGTGAAGCCATGAGCCGTCGGCGTTCATTGTGTTCATTGGCATTGGCATTGGCAGCGTTTTACACTGCGATGATTTTAAGGAAAGGAAGTGCGCGTAGCACACTCCCTTAGTCAGGGGACGCCTGAATCGCGCTCATAGGTACGTGGGGTTATAAGAGAGATGTGGGCTGCGTGCGTTTGCACTGAGAACTGTGAGCCAGAAAACCCGCACTGCAGCCATGAGCCGTCGGCGTTCATTGTGTTCATTGCCAATGGCGTTGGCAGCGTTTTACACTGCGATGATTTTAATTAAAGGAAGTGCGCGTAACTCACTCCCTTAGTCAGGGGACGCCTGAATCGGGCTCATAGGTACGTGGGGTTATATGAAAGAGATGTGGGCTGCATGCGTTTGCATTGAGAACTGTGAGCCAGAAAAGCCGCACTGAAGCCATGAGCCGTCGGCGTTCATTGTGTTCTTTGGCATTGGCGTTGGCAGCGTTTTACACTGCGATGATTTTAAGGAAAGGAAGTGCGCGTAACTCACTCCCTTAGTCAGGGGCGCCTGAATCGCGCTCACACGTACGTCGGGTGATGAGAGAGAGACGTGGGCTGCGTGCGTTTGCATTGAGAACTGTGAGCCAGAAAAGCCGCACTGAAGCCATGAGCCATCGGCGTTCATTGCGTTCTTTGGCATTGGCGTTGGCAGCGTTTTATACTGCGATGATTTTAAGGAAAGCAAGTGCGCGTAACTCGCTCCCTTAGTCAGGGGACGCCTGTATCGCGCTCATAGGTTCGTGGGGTTATGAGAGAGAGATGTGGGCTGCATGCGTTTGCATTGAGAACTGTGAGCCAGAAAAGCCGCACTGAAAAGCCATGAGCCGTCGGCGTTCATTGTGTTCATTGGCATTGGCGTTGGCAGCGTTTTACACTGCGATGATTTTAAGGAAAGGAAGTGCGCGTAACTCACTCCCTTAGTCAGGGGCGCCTGAATCGCGCTCACACGTACGTGGGTTATGAGAGAGAGATGTGGGCTGCATGCGTTTGCATTGAGAACTGTGAGCCAGAAAATCCGCACTGAAGCCATGAGCCGTCGGTCTTCGTTGTGTTCATTGGGATTGGCGTTGGCAGCGTTTTACACTGCGATGATTTTAAGGAAAGGAAGTGCGCGTAACTCACTCCCTTAGCCAGGGGACGCCTGAATCGCGCTCATAGGTACGTGGGGTGATGAGAGAGAGATGTGGGCTGCGTGCGTTTGCATTGAGAACAGTGAGCCAGAAAAGCCGCAGTGAAGCCATGAGCCGTCGGCGTTCATTGTGTTCATTGGCATTGGCATTGGCAGCGTTTTACACTGCGATGATTTTAAGGAAAGGAAGTGCGCGTAGCACACTCCCTTAGTCAGGGGACGCCTGAATCGCGCTCATAGGTACGTGGGGTTATAAGAGAGATGTGGGCTGCGTGCGTTTGCACTGAGAACTGTGAGCCAGAAAACCCGCACTGAAGCCATGAGCCGTCGGCGTTCATTGTGTTCATTGCCAATGGCGTTGGCAGCGTTTTACACTGCGATGATTTTAATTAAAGGAAGTGCGCGTAACTCACTCCCTTAGTCAGGGGACGCCTGAATCGGGCTCATAGGTACGTGGGGTTATATGAAAGAGATGTGGGCTGCATGCGTTTGCATTGAGAACTGTGAGCCAGAAAAGCCGCACTGAAGCCATGAGCCGTCGGCGTTCATTGTGTTCTTTGGCATTGGCGTTGGCAGCGTTTTACACTGCGATGATTTTAAGGAAAGGAAGTGCGCGTAACTCACTCCCTTAGTCAGGGGCGCCTGAATCGCGCTCACACGTACGTCGGGTGATGAGAGAGAGACGTGGGCTGCGTGCGTTTGCATTGAGAACTGTGAGCCAGAAAAGCCGCACTGAACCCATGAGCCATCGGCGTTCATTGCGTTCTTTGGCATTGGCGTTGGCAGCGTTTTATACTGCGATGATTTTAAGGAAAGCAAGTGCGCGTAACTCACTCCCTTAGTCAGGGGACGCCTGTATCGCGCTCATAGGTTCGTGGGGTTATGAGAGAGAGATGTGGGCTGCATGCGTTTGCATTGAGAACTGTGAGCCAGAAAAGCCGCACTGAAAAGCCATGAGCCGTCGGCGTTCATTGTGTTCATTGGCATTGGCGTTGGCAGCGTTTTACACTGCGATGATTTTAAGGAAAAGAAGTGCGCGTAACTCACTCCCTTAGTCAGGGGCGCCTGAATCGCGCTCACACGTACGTGGGTTATGAGAGAGAGATGTGGGCTGCATGCGTTTGCATTGAGAACTGTGAGCCAGAAAATCCGCACTGAAGCCATGAGCCGTCGGTCTTCGTTGTGTTCATTGGGATTGGCGTTGGCAGCGTTTTACACTGCGATGATTTTAAGGAAAGGAAGTGCGCGTAACTCACTCCCTTAGCCAGGGGACGCCTGAATCGCGCTCATAGGTACGTGGGGTGATGAGAGAGAGATGTGGGCTGCGTGCGTTTGCATTGAGAACTGTGAGCCAGAAAAGCCGCACTGAAGCCATGAGCCGTCGGCGTTCATTGTGTTCTTTGGCATTGGCGTTGGCAGCGTTTTATACTGCGATGATTTTAAGGAAAGCAAGTGCGCGTAACTCACTCCCTTAGTCAGGGGACGCCTGTATCGCGCTCATAGGTTCGTGGGGTTATGAGAGAGAGATGTGGGCTGCATGCGTTTGCATTGAGAACAGTGAGCCAGAAAAGCCGCACTGAAGCCATGAGCCGTCGGCGTTCATTGTGTTCATTGGCATTGGCGTTGGCAGCGTTTTACACTGCGATGATTTTAAGGAAAGGAAGTGCGCGTAACTCAATCCCTTAGTCAGGGGACGCCTGAATCGCGCTCATAGGTACGTGGGGTTATGAGAAAGAGATGTGGGCTGCATGCGTTTGCATTGAGAACAGTGAGCCAGAAGAGCCGCACTGAAGCCATGAGCCGTCGGCGTTCATTGTGTTCATTCACATTGGCGTTGGCAGCGTTTTACACTGCGATGATTTTAAGGAAAGGAAGTGCGCGTAACTCACTCCCTTAGTCAGGGGACGCCTGAATCGCGCTCATAGGTACGTCGGGTGATGAGAGAGAGATGTGGGCTGCGTGCGTTTGCATTGAGAACTGTGAGCCAGAAAAGCCGCACTGAAGCCATGAGCCTTCGGCGTTCATTGCGTTCATTGGCATTGGCGTTGGCAGCGTTTTACACTGCGATGATTTTGAGGAAAGGAAGTGCGCGTAACTCACTCCCTTAGTCAGGGGACGTCTGAATCGCGCTCATAGCTACGTCGGGTGATGAGAGAGAGATGTGGGCTGTGTGCGTTTCCATTGAGAACTGTGAGCCACAAAAGCCGCACTTAAGCCATGAGCCGTCGGCGTCCATTGTGTTCATTGGCATTGGCGTTGGCAGCGTTTTACACTGCGATGATTTCAAGGAAAGGAAGTGCGCGTAACTCACTCCCTTAGTCAGGGGACGCCTGAATCGCGCTCACAGGTACGTGGGGCTATGAGAGAGAGATGTGGGCTGCATGCGCTTGCATTGAGAACAGTGAGCCAGAAAAACCGCAGTGAAGCCATGAGCCGTCGGCGTTCATTGTGTTCATTGGCATTGGCGTTGGCAGCGTTTTACACTGCGATGATTTTATGGAAAGGAATTGCGCGTAGCACACTCCCTTAGTCAGGGGACGCCTGAATCGCGCTCATAGGTACGTGGGGTTATAAGAGAGATGTGGGCTGCGTGCGTTTGCACTGAGAACTGTGAGCCAGAAAACCCGCACTGAAGCCATGAGCCGTCGGCGTTCATTGTGTTCATTGCCAATGGCGTTGGCAGCGTTTTACACTGCGATGATTTTAATTAAAGGAAGTGCGCGTAACTCACTCCCTTAGTCAGGGGCGCCTGAATCGCGCTCACACGTACGTGGGTTATGAGAGAGATATGTGGGCTGCATGCGTTTGCATTGAGAACTGTGAGCCAGAAAATCCGCACTGAAGCCATGGACCGTCGGTCTTCGTTGTGTTCATTGGCATTGGCGTTGACAGCGTTTTACACTGCGATGATTTCATGGAAAGGAAGTGCGCGTAGCACACTCCCTTAGTCAGGGGACGCCTGAATCGCGCTCATAGGTACGTGGGGTTATAAGAGAGATGTGGGCTGCGTGCGTTTGCACTGAGAACTGTGAGCCAGAAAACCCGCACTGAAGCCATGAGCCGTCGGCGTTCATTGTGTTCATTGCCAATGGCGTTGGCAGCGTTTTACACTGCGATGATTTTAATTAAAGGAAGTGCGCGTAACTCACTCCCTTAGTCAGGGGACGCCTGAATCGGGCTCATAGGTACGTGGGGTTATGAGAAAGAGATGTGGGCTGCAAGCGTTTGCATTGAGAACTGTGAGCCAGAAAAGCCGCACTGAAGCCATGAGCCGTCGGCGTTCATTGTGTTCATTGGCATTGGCGTTGGCAGCGTTTTACACTGCGATGATTTTAAGGAAAGGAAGTGCGCGTAACTCACTCCCTTAGTCAGGGGCGCCTGAATCGCGCTCACACGTACGTGGGTTATGAGAGAGATATGTGGGCTGCATGCGTTTGCATTGAGAACTGTGAGCCAGAAAATCCGCACTGAAGCCATGGACCGTCGGTCTTCGTTGTGTTCATTGGCATTGGCGTTGACAGCGTTGACAGCGTTTTACACTGCGATGATTTTAAGGAAAGGAAGTGCGCGTAACTCACTCCCTTAGTCAGGGGACGCCTGAATCGCGCTCATAGGTACGTGGGGTGATGAGAGAGAGACGTGGGCTGCGTGCGTTTGCATTGAGAACTGTGAGCCAGAAAAGCCGCACTGAAGCCATGAGCCATCGCCGTTCATGGCGTTCTTTGGCATTGGCGTTGGCAGCGTTTTATACTGCGATGATTTTAAGGAAAGCAAGTGCGCGTAACTCACTCCCTTAGTCAGGGGACGCCTGTATCGCGCTCATAGGTTCGTGGGGTTATGAGAGAGAGATGTGGGCTGCATGCGTTTGCATTGAGAACTGTGAGCCAGAAAAGCCGCACTGAAAAGACATGAGCCTTCGGCGTTCATTGTGTTCATTGGCATTGGCGTTGGCAGCGTTTTACACTGCGATGATTTAAGGAAAGGAAGTGGGCGTAACTCACTCCCTTAGTCAGGGGCGCCTGAATCGCGCTCACACGTACGTGGGTTATCAGAGAGAGATGTGGGCTGCATGCGTTTGCATTGAGAACTGTGAGCCAGAAAATCCGCACTGAAGCCATGAGCCGTCGGTCTTCGTTGTGTTCATTGGGATTGGCGTTGGCAGCGTTTTACACTGCGATGATTTTAAGGAAAGGAAGTGCGCGTAACTCACTCCCTTAGTCAGGGGACGCCTGAATCGCGCTCATAGGTACGTGGGGTGATGAGAGAGAGATGTGGGCTGCATGCGTTTGCATTGAGAACTGTGAGCCAGAAAACCCGCACTGAAGCCATGAGCCGTCGGCGTTCATTGTGTTCTTTGGCATTGGCGTTGGCAGCGTTTTATACTGCGATGATTTTAAGGAAAGCAAGTGCGCGTAACTCACTCCCTTAGTCAGGGGACGCCTGTATCGCGCTCATAGGTTCGTGGGGTTATGAGAGAGAGATGTGGGCTGCATGCGTTTGCATTGAGAACAGTGAGCCTGAAAAGCCGCACTGAAGCCATGAGCCGTCGGCGTTCATTGTGTTCATTGGCATTGGCGTCGGCAGCGTTTTACACTGCGATGATTTTAAGGAAAGGAAGTGCGCGTAACTCACTCCCTTAGTCAGGGGCGCCTGAATCGCGCTTACACGTACGTGGGTTATGAGAGAGATATGTGGGCTGCATGCGTTTGCATTGAGAACTGTGAGCCAGAAAATCCGCACTGAAGCCATGGACCGTCGGTCTTCGTTGTGTTCATTAGCATTGGCGTTGACAGCGTTTTACACTGCGATGATTTTAAGGAAAGGAAGTGCGCGTAACTCACTCCCTTAGTCAGGGGACGCCTGAATCGCGCTCATAGGTACGTGGGGTGATGAGAGAGAGACGTGGGCTGCGTGCGTTTGCATTGAGAACTGTGAGCCAGAAAAGCCGCACTGAAGCCATGAGCCATCGCCGTTCATTGCGTTCTTTGGCATTGGCGTTGGCAGCGTTTTATACTGCGATGATTTTAAGGAAAGCAAGTGCGCGTAACTCACTCCCTTAGTCAGGGGACGCCTGTATCGCGCTCATAGGTTCGTGGGGTTATGAGAGAGAGATGTGGGCTGCATGCGTTTGCATTGAGAACTGTGAGCCAGAAAAGCCGCACTGAAAAGCCATGAGCCTTCGGCGTTCATTGTGTTCATTGGCATTGGCGTTGGCAGCGTTTTACACTGCGATGATTTAAGGAAAGGAAGTGCGCGTAACTCACTCCCTTAGTCTGGGGCGCCTGAATCGCGCTCACACGTACGTGGGTTATGAGAGAGAGATGTGGGCTGCATGCGTTTGCATTGAGAACTGTGAGCCAGAAAATCCGCACTGAAGCCATGAGCCGTCGGTCTTCGTTGTGTTCATTGGGATTGGCGTTGGCAGCGTTTTACACTGCGATGATTTTAAGGAAAGGAAGTGCGCGTAACTCACTCCCTTAGTCAGGGGACGCCTGAATCGCGCTCATAGGTACGTGGGGTGATGAGAGAGAGATGTGGGCTGCGTGCGTTTGCATTGAGATCTGTGAGCCAGAAAACCCGCACTGAAGCCATGAGCCGTCGGCGTTCATTGTGTTCTTTGGCATTGGCGTTGGCAGCGTTTTATACTGCGATGATTTTAAGGAAAGCAAGTGCGCGTAACTCACTCCCTTAGTCAGGGGACGCCTGTATCGCGCTCATAGGTTCGTGGGGTTATGAGAGAGAGATGTGGGCTGCATGCGTTTGCATTGAGAACAGTGAGCCTGAAAAGCCGCACTGAAGCCATGAGCCGTCGGCGTTCATTGTGTTCATTGGCATTGGCGTTGGCAGCGTTTTACACTGCGATGATTTTAAGGAAAGGAAGTGCGCGTAACTCACTCCCTTAGTCAGGGGACGCCTGAATCGCGCTCATAGGTACGTCGGGTGATGAGAGAGATGTGGGCTGTGTGCGTTTCCATTGAGAACTGTGAGCCACAAAAGCCGCACTTAAGCCATGAGCCGTCGGCGTCCATTGTGTTCATTGGCATTGGCGTTGGCAGCGTTTTACACTGCGATGATTTTAAGGAAAGGAAGTGCGCGTAACTCACTCCCTTAGTCAGGGGACGCCTGAATCGCGCTCATAGGTACGTGGGGTGATGAGAGAGAGATGTGGGCTGCGTGCGTTTGCATTGAGATCTGTGAGCCAGAAAACCCGCACTGAAGCCATGAGCCGTCGGCGTTCATTGTGTTCTTTGGCATTGGCGTTGGCAGCGTTTTATACTGCGATGATTTTAAGGAAAGCAAGTGCGCGTAACTCAATCCTTTAGTCAGGGGACGCCTGAATCGCGCTCATAGGTACGTGGGGTTATGAGAAAGAGATGTGGGCTGCATGCGTTTGCATTGAGAACAGTGAGCCAGAAGAGCCGCACTGAAGCCATGAGCCGTCGGCGTTCATTGTGTTCATTGACATTAGCGTTGGCCGCGTTTTACTCTGCGATGATTTTAAGGAAAGGAAGTGCGCGTAACTCACTCCCTTAGTCAGCTGACGCCTGAATCGCGCTCATAGGTACGTCGGGTGATGAGAGAGATGTGGGCTGTGTGCGTTTCCATTGAGAACTGTGAGCCACAAAAGCCGCACTTAAGCCATGAGCCGTCGGCGTCCATTGTGTTCATTGGCATTGGCGTTGGCAGCGTTTTACACTGCGATGATTTTAAGGAAAGGAAGTGCGCGTAACTCACTCCCTTAGTCAGGGGACGCCTGAATCGCGCTCACAAGTACGTGGGGCTATGAGAGAGAGATGTTGTCTGCATGCGTTTGCATTGAGAACTGTGAGCTACAAAAGCCGCAGTGAAGCCATGAGCCGTTGGCGTTCATTGTGTTCATTGGCATTGGCGTTGGCAGCGTTTTACACTGCGATGATTTTAAGGAAAGGAAGTGCGCGTAACTCACTCCCTTAGTCAGGGGACGCCTTAATCGCGCTCACAGGTACGTGGGGCTATGAGAGAGAGATGTGGGCTGCATGCGCTTGCATTGAGAACAGTGAGCCAGAAAAGCCGCAGTGAAGCCATGAGCCGTCGGCGTTCATTGTGTTCATTGGCATTGGCGTTGGCAGCGTTTTACACTGCGATGATTTTAAGGATAGGAAGTGCGCGTAACTCACTCCCTTAGTCAGGGGACGCCTGAATCGCGCTCATAGGTACGTGGGGTGATGAGAGAGAGATGTGGCCTGCATGCGTTTGCATTGTGAACAGTGAGCCAGAAAATCCGCACTGAAAAGCCATGAGCCGTCGGCGTTCATTGTGTTCATTGGCATTGGCGTTGGCAGCATTTTACACTGCGATGATTTTTAAGGAAAGGAAGTGCGCGTAACTCACTCCATTAGTCAGGGGACGCCTGAATCGCGCCCATAGGTACGTTGGGTTATGAGAAATAGATGTGGGCTGCATGCGTTTGCATTGAGAACTGTGAGCCACAAAAGCCGCAATGAAGCCATGAGCCGTTGGCGTTCATTGTGTTCATTGGCATTGGCGTTGGCAGCGTTTTACACTGCGATGATTTTAAGGAAAGGAAGTGCGCCCAACTCACTCCCTTAGTCAGGGGACGCCTGAATCGCGCTCATAGGTACGTCGGGTGATGAGAGAGAGATGTGGGCTGCGTGCGTTTGCATTGAGAACTGTGAGCCAGAAAAGCCGCACTGAAGCCATGAGCCTTCGGCGTTCATTGCGTTCATTGGCATTGGCGTTGGCAGCGTTTTACACTGCGATGATTTTAAGGAAAGGAAGTGCGCGTAACTCACTCCCTTAGTCAGGGGACGCCTGTATCGCGCTCATAGGTTCGTGGGGTTATGAGAGAGAGATGTGGGCTGCATGCGTTTGCATTGAGAACAGTGAGCCTGAAAAGCCGCACTGAAGCCATGAGCCGTCGGCGTTCATTGTGTTCATTGGCATTTGCGTTGGCAGCGTTTTACACTGCGATGATTTTAAGGAAAGGAAGTGCGCGTAACTCAATCCTTTAGTCAGGGGTCGCCTGAATCGCGCTCATAGGTACGTGGGGTTATGAGAAAGAGATGTGGGCTGCATGCGTTTGCATTGAGAACAGTGAGCCAGAAGAGCCGCACTGAAGCCATGAGCCGTCGGCGTTCATTGTGTTCATTGACATTAGCGTTGGCCGCGTTTTACTCTGCGATGATTGTAAGGAAAGGAAGTGCGCGTAACTCACTCCCTTAGTCAGGGGACGCCTGAATCGCGCCCATAGGTACGTTGGGTTATGAGAAAGAGATGTGGGCTGCATGCGTTTGCATTGAGAACTGTGAGCCACAAAAGCCGCAATGAAGCCATGAGCCGTTGGCGTTCATTGTGTTCATTGGCATTGGCGTTGGCAGCGTTTTACACTGCGATGATTTTTAAGGAAAGGAAGGGCGCGTAACTCACTCCCTTAGTCAGGGGACGCCTGAATCGCGCTCATAGGTACGTGGGGTGATGAGAGAGATGTGGGCTGCGTGCGTTTGCATTGAGATCTGTGAGCCAGAAAACCCGCACTGAAGCCATGAGCCGTCGGCGTTCATTGTGTTCTTTGGCATTGGCGTTGGCAGCGTTTTATACTGCGATGATTTTAAGGAAAGCAAGTGCGCGTAACTCACTCCCTTAGTCAGGGGACGCCTGTATCGCGCTCATAGGTTCGTGGGGTTATGAGAGAGAGAGATGTGGGCTGCATGCGTTTGCATTGAGAACAGTGAGCCAGAAAAGCCGCACTGAAGCCATGAGCCGTCGGCGTTCATTGTGTTCATTGGCATTGGCGTTGGCAGCGTTTTACACTGCGATGATTTTAAGGAAAGGAAGTGCGCGTAACTCACTCCCTTAGTCAGGGGACGCCTGAATCGCGCTCATAGGTACGTGGGGTGATGAGAGAGAGATGTGGGCTGCGTGCGTTTGCATTGAGATCTGTGAGCCAGAAAACCCGCACTGAAGCCATGAGCCGTCGGCGTTCATTGTGTTCTTTGGCATTGGCGTTGGCAGCGTTTTATACTGCGATGATTTTAAGGAAAGCAAGTGCGCGTAACTCACTCCCTTAGTCAGGGGACGCCTGTATCGCGCTCATAGGTTCGTGGGGTTATGAGAGAGAGATGTGGGCTGCATGCGTTTGCATTGAGAACAGTGAGCCTGAAAAGCCGCACTGAAGCCATGAGCCGTCGGCGTTCATTGTGTTCATTGGCATTGGCGTTGGCAGCGTTTTACACTGCGATGATTTTAAGGAAAGGAAGTGCGCGTAACTCACTCCCTTAGTCAGGGGACGCCTGAATCGCGCTCATAGGTACGTCGGGTGATGAGAGAGATGTGGGCTGTGTGCGTTTCCATTGAGAACTGTGAGCCACAAAAGCCGCACTTAAGCCATGAGCCGTCGGCGTCCATTGTGTTCATTGGCATTGGCGTTGGCAGCGTTTTACACTGCGATGATTTTAAGGAAAGGAAGTGCGCGTAACTCACTCCCTTAGTCAGGGGACGCCTGAATCGCGCTCATAGGTACGTGGGGTGATGAGAGAGAGATGTGGGCTGCGTGCGTTTGCATTGAGATCTGTGAGCCAGAAAACCCGCACTGAAGCCATGAGCCGTCGGCGTTCATTGTGTTCTTTGGCATTGGCGTTGGCAGCGTTTTATACTGCGATGATTTTAAGGAAAGCAAGTGCGCGTAACTCAATCCTTTAGTCAGGGGACGCCTGAATCGCGCTCATAGGTACGTGGGGTTATGAGAAAGAGATGTGGGCTGCATGCGTTTGCATTGAGAACAGTGAGCCAGAAGAGCCGCACTGAAGCCATGAGCCGTCGGCGTTCATTGTGTTCATTGACATTAGCGTTGGCCGCGTTTTACTCTGCGATGATTTTAAGGAAAGGAAGTGCGCGTAACTCACTCCCTTAGTCAGCTGACGCCTGAATCGCGCTCATAGGTACGTCGGGTGATGAGAGAGATGTGGGCTGTGTGCGTTTCCATTGAGAACTGTGAGCCACAAAAGCCGCACTTAAGCCATGAGCCGTCGGCGTCCATTGTGTTCATTGGCATTGGCGTTGGCAGCGTTTTACACTGCGATGATTTTAAGGAAAGGAAGTGCGCGTAACTCACTCCCTTAGTCAGGGGACGCCTGAATCGCGCTCACAAGTACGTGGGGCTATGAGAGAGAGATGTTGTCTGCATGCGTTTGCATTGAGAACTGTGAGCTACAAAAGCCGCAGTGAAGCCATGAGCCGTTGGCGTTCATTGTGTTCATTGGCATTGGCGTTGGCAGCGTTTTACACTGCGATGATTTTAAGGAAAGGAAGTGCGCGTAACTCACTCCCTTAGTCAGGGGACGCCTTAATCGCGCTCACAGGTACGTGGGGCTATGAGAGAGAGATGTGGGCTGCATGCGCTTGCATTGAGAACAGTGAGCCAGAAAAGCCGCAGTGAAGCCATGAGCCGTCGGCGTTCATTGTGTTCATTGGCATTGGCGTTGGCAGCGTTTTACACTGCGATGATTTTAAGGATAGGAAGTGCGCGTAACTCACTCCCTTAGTCAGGGGACGCCTGAATCGCGCTCATAGGTACGTGGGGTGATGAGAGAGAGATGTGGCCTGCATGCGTTTGCATTGTGAACAGTGAGCCAGAAAATCCGCACTGAAAAGCCATGAGCCGTCGGCGTTCATTGTGTTCATTGGCATTGGCGTTGGCAGCATTTTACACTGCGATGATTTTTAAGGAAAGGAAGTGCGCGTAACTCACTCCATTAGTCAGGGGACGCCTGAATCGCGCCCATAGGTACGTTGGGTTATGAGAAATAGATGTGGGCTGCATGCGTTTGCATTGAGAACTGTGAGCCACAAAAGCCGCAATGAAGCCATGAGCCGTTGGCGTTCATTGTGTTCATTGGCATTGGCGTTGGCAGCGTTTTACACTGCGATGATTTTAAGGAAAGGAAGTGCGCCCAACTCACTCCCTTAGTCAGGGGACGCCTGAATCGCGCTCATAGGTACGTCGGGTGATGAGAGAGAGATGTGGGCTGCGTGCGTTTGCATTGAGAACTGTGAGCCAGAAAAGCCGCACTGAAGCCATGAGCCTTCGGCGTTCATTGCGTTCATTGGCATTGGCGTTGGCAGCGTTTTACACTGCGATGATTTTAAGGAAAGGAAGTGCGCGTAACTCACTCCCTTAGTCAGGGGACGCCTGTATCGCGCTCATAGGTTCGTGGGGTTATGAGAGAGAGATGTGGGCTGCATGCGTTTGCATTGAGAACAGTGAGCCTGAAAAGCCGCACTGAAGCCATGAGCCGTCGGCGTTCATTGTGTTCATTGGCATTTGCGTTGGCAGCGTTTTACACTGCGATGATTTTAAGGAAAGGAAGTGCGCGTAACTCAATCCTTTAGTCAGGGGTCGCCTGAATCGCGCTCATAGGTACGTGGGGTTATGAGAAAGAGATGTGGGCTGCATGCGTTTGCATTGAGAACAGTGAGCCAGAAGAGCCGCACTGAAGCCATGAGCCGTCGGCGTTCATTGTGTTCATTGACATTAGCGTTGGCCGCGTTTTACTCTGCGATGATTGTAAGGAAAGGAAGTGCGCGTAACTCACTCCCTTAGTCAGGGGACGCCTGAATCGCGCCCATAGGTACGTTGGGTTATGAGAAAGAGATGTGGGCTGCATGCGTTTGCATTGAGAACTGTGAGCCACAAAAGCCGCAATGAAGCCATGAGCCGTTGGCGTTCATTGTGTTCATTGGCATTGGCGTTGGCAGCGTTTTACACTGCGATGATTTTTAAGGAAAGGAAGGGCGCGTAACTCACTCCCTTAGTCAGGGGACGCCTGAATCGCGCTCATAGGTACGTGGGGTGATGAGAGAGATGTGGGCTGCGTGCGTTTGCATTGAGATCTGTGAGCCAGAAAACCCGCACTGAAGCCATGAGCCGTCGGCGTTCATTGTGTTCTTTGGCATTGGCGTTGGCAGCGTTTTATACTGCGATGATTTTAAGGAAAGCAAGTGCGCGTAACTCACTCCCTTAGTCAGGGGACGCCTGTATCGCGCTCATAGGTTCGTGGGGTTATGAGAGAGAGAGATGTGGGCTGCATGCGTTTGCATTGAGAACAGTGAGCCAGAAAAGCCGCACTGAAGCCATGAGCCGTCGGCGTTCATTGTGTTCATTGGCATTGGCGTTGGCAGCGTTTTACACTGCGATGATTTTAAGGAAAGGAAGTGCGCGTAACTCAATCCTTTAGTCAGGGGACGCCTGAATCGCGCTCATAGGTACGTGGGGTTATGAGAAAGAGATGTGGGCTGCATGCGTTTGCATTGAGAACAGTGAGCCAGAAGAGCCGCACTGAAGCCATGAGCCGTCGGCGTTCATTGTGTTCATTGACATTAGCGTTGGCAGCGTTTTACTCTGCGATGATTTTAAGGAAAGGAAGTGCGCGTAACTCACTCCCTTAGTCAGGGGACGCCTGAATCGCGCTCATAGGTACGTCGGGTGATGAGAGAGAGATGTGGGCTGCGTGCGTTTGCATTGAGAACTGTGAGCCAGAAAAGCCGCACTGAAGCCATGAGCCTTCGGCATTCATTGCGTTTATTGGCATTGGCGTTGGCAGCGTTTTACACTGCGATGATTTTAAGGAAAGGAAGTGCGCGTAACTCACTCCCTTAGTCAGGGGACGCCTGAATCGCGCTCATAGGTACGTCGGGTGATGAGAGAGATGTGGGCTGTGTGCGTTTCCATTGAGAACTGTGAGCCACAAAAGCCGCACTTAAGCCATGAGCCGTCGGCGTCCATTGTGTTCATTGGCATCGGCGTTGGCAGCGTTTTACACTGCGATGATTTTAAGGAAAGGAAGTGCGCGTAACTCACTCCCTTAGTAAGGGGACGCCTGAATCGCGCTCACAGGTACGTGGGGCTATGAGAGAGAGATTTTGTCTGCATGCGTTTGCATTGAGAACTGTGAGCTACAAAAGCCGCAGTGAAGCCATGAGCCGTTGGCGTTCATTGTGTTCATTGGCATTGGCGTTGGCAGCGTTTTACACTGCGATGATTTTAAGGAAAGGAAGTGCGCGTAACTCACTCCCTTAGTCAGGGGACGCCTTAATCGCGCTCACAGGTACGTGGGGCTATGAGAGAGAGATGTGGGCTGCATGCGCTTGCATTGAGAACAGTGAGCCAGAAAAGCCGCAGTGAAGCCATGAGCCGTCGGCGTTCATTGTGTTCATTGGCATTGGCGTTGGCAGCGTTTTACACTGCGATGATTTTAAGGATAGGAAGTGCGCGTAACTCACTCCCTTAGTCAGGGGACGCCTGAATCGCGCTCATAGGTACGTGGGGTGATGAGAGAGAGATGTGGCCTGCATGCGTTTGCATTGTGAACAGTGAGCCAGAAAATCCGCACTGAAAAGCCATGAGCCGTCGGCGTTCATTGTGTTCATTGGCATTGGCGTTGGCAGCGTTTTACACTGCGATGATTTTTAAGGAAAGGAAGTGCGCGTAACTCACTCCATTAGTCAGGGGACGCCTGAATCGCGCCCATAGGTACGTTGGGTTATGAGAAAGAGATGTGGGCTGCATGCGTTTGCATTGAGAACTGTGAGCCACAAAAGCCGCAATGAAGCCATGAGCCGTTGGCGTTCATTGTGTTCATTGGCATTGGCGTTGGCAGCGTTTTACACTGCGATGATTTTAAGGAAAGGAAGTGCGCCTAACTCACTCCCTTAGTCAGGGGACGCCTGAATCGCGCTCATAGGTACGTCGGGTGATGAGAGAGAGATGTGGGCTGCGTGCGTTTGCATTGAGAACTGTGAGCCAGAAAAGCCGCACTGAAGCCATGAGCCTTCGGCGTTCATTGCGTTCATTGGCATTGGCGTTGGCAGCATTTTACACTGCGATGATTTTAAGGAAAGGAAGTGCGCGTAACTCACTCCCTTAGTCAGGGGACGTCTGAATCGCGCTCATAGCTACGTCGGGTGATGAGAGAGAGATGTGGGCTGTGTGCGTTTCCATTGAGAACTGTGAGCCACAAAAGCCGCACTTAAGCCATGAGCCGTCGGCGTCCATTGTGTTCATTGGCATTGGCGTTGGCAGCGTTTTACACTGCGATGATTTTAAGGAAAGGAAGTGCGCGTAACTCACTCCCTTAGTCAGGGGACGCCTGAATCGCGCTCATAGGTACGTGGGGTGATGAGAGAGAGATGTGGGCTGCGTGCGTTTGCATTGAGATCTGTGAGCCAGAAAACCCGCACTGAAGCCATGAGCCGTCGGCGTTCATTGTGTTCTTTGGCATTGGCGTTGGCAGCGTTTTATACTGCGATGATTTTAAGGAAAGCAAGTGCGCGTAACTCAATCCTTTAGTCAGGGGACGCCTGAATCGCGCTCATAGGTACGTGGGGTTATGAGAAAGAGATGTGGGCTGCATGCGTTTGCATTGAGAACAGTGAGCCAGAAGAGCCGCACTGAAGCCATGAGCCGTCGGCGTTCATTGTGTTCATTGACATTAGCGTTGGCCGCGTTTTACTCTGCGATGATTTTAAGGAAAGGAAGTGCGCGTAACTCACTCCCTTAGTCAGCTGACGCCTGAATCGCGCTCATAGGTACGTCGGGTGATGAGAGAGATGTGGGCTGTGTGCGTTTCCATTGAGAACTGTGAGCCACAAAAGCCGCACTTAAGCCATGAGCCGTCGGCGTCCATTGTGTTCATTGGCATTGGCGTTGGCAGCGTTTTACACTGCGATGATTTTAAGGAAAGGAAGTGCGCGTAACTCACTCCCTTAGTCAGGGGACGCCTGAATCGCGCTCACAAGTACGTGGGGCTATGAGAGAGAGATGTTGTCTGCATGCGTTTGCATTGAGAACTGTGAGCTACAAAAGCCGCAGTGAAGCCATGAGCCGTTGGCGTTCATTGTGTTCATTGGCATTGGCGTTGGCAGCGTTTTACACTGCGATGATTTTAAGGAAAGGAAGTGCGCGTAACTCACTCCCTTAGTCAGGGGACGCCTTAATCGCGCTCACAGGTACGTGGGGCTATGAGAGAGAGATGTGGGCTGCATGCGCTTGCATTGAGAACAGTGAGCCAGAAAAGCCGCAGTGAAGCCATGAGCCGTCGGCGTTCATTGTGTTCATTGGCATTGGCGTTGGCAGCGTTTTACACTGCGATGATTTTAAGGATAGGAAGTGCGCGTAACTCACTCCCTTAGTCAGGGGACGCCTGAATCGCGCTCATAGGTACGTGGGGTGATGAGAGAGAGATGTGGCCTGCATGCGTTTGCATTGTGAACAGTGAGCCAGAAAATCCGCACTGAAAAGCCATGAGCCGTCGGCGTTCATTGTGTTCATTGGCATTGGCGTTGGCAGCATTTTACACTGCGATGATTTTTAAGGAAAGGAAGTGCGCGTAACTCACTCCATTAGTCAGGGGACGCCTGAATCGCGCCCATAGGTACGTTGGGTTATGAGAAATAGATGTGGGCTGCATGCGTTTGCATTGAGAACTGTGAGCCACAAAAGCCGCAATGAAGCCATGAGCCGTTGGCGTTCATTGTGTTCATTGGCATTGGCGTTGGCAGCGTTTTACACTGCGATGATTTTAAGGAAAGGAAGTGCGCCCAACTCACTCCCTTAGTCAGGGGACGCCTGAATCGCGCTCATAGGTACGTCGGGTGATGAGAGAGAGATGTGGGCTGCGTGCGTTTGCATTGAGAACTGTGAGCCAGAAAAGCCGCACTGAAGCCATGAGCCTTCGGCGTTCATTGCGTTCATTGGCATTGGCGTTGGCAGCGTTTTACACTGCGATGATTTTAAGGAAAGGAAGTGCGCGTAACTCACTCCCTTAGTCAGGGGACGCCTGTATCGCGCTCATAGGTTCGTGGGGTTATGAGAGAGAGATGTGGGCTGCATGCGTTTGCATTGAGAACAGTGAGCCTGAAAAGCCGCACTGAAGCCATGAGCCGTCGGCGTTCATTGTGTTCATTGGCATTTGCGTTGGCAGCGTTTTACACTGCGATGATTTTAAGGAAAGGAAGTGCGCGTAACTCAATCCTTTAGTCAGGGGTCGCCTGAATCGCGCTCATAGGTACGTGGGGTTATGAGAAAGAGATGTGGGCTGCATGCGTTTGCATTGAGAACAGTGAGCCAGAAGAGCCGCACTGAAGCCATGAGCCGTCGGCGTTCATTGTGTTCATTGACATTAGCGTTGGCCGCGTTTTACTCTGCGATGATTGTAAGGAAAGGAAGTGCGCGTAACTCACTCCCTTAGTCAGGGGACGCCTGAATCGCGCCCATAGGTACGTTGGGTTATGAGAAAGAGATGTGGGCTGCATGCGTTTGCATTGAGAACTGTGAGCCACAAAAGCCGCAATGAAGCCATGAGCCGTTGGCGTTCATTGTGTTCATTGGCATTGGCGTTGGCAGCGTTTTACACTGCGATGATTTTTAAGGAAAGGAAGGGCGCGTAACTCACTCCCTTAGTCAGGGGACGCCTGAATCGCGCTCATAGGTACGTGGGGTGATGAGAGAGATGTGGGCTGCGTGCGTTTGCATTGAGATCTGTGAGCCAGAAAACCCGCACTGAAGCCATGAGCCGTCGGCGTTCATTGTGTTCTTTGGCATTGGCGTTGGCAGCGTTTTATACTGCGATGATTTTAAGGAAAGCAAGTGCGCGTAACTCACTCCCTTAGTCAGGGGACGCCTGTATCGCGCTCATAGGTTCGTGGGGTTATGAGAGAGAGAGATGTGGGCTGCATGCGTTTGCATTGAGAACAGTGAGCCAGAAAAGCCGCACTGAAGCCATGAGCCGTCGGCGTTCATTGTGTTCATTGGCATTGGCGTTGGCAGCGTTTTACACTGCGATGATTTTAAGGAAAGGAAGTGCGCGTAACTCAATCCTTTAGTCAGGGGACGCCTGAATCGCGCTCATAGGTACGTGGGGTTATGAGAAAGAGATGTGGGCTGCATGCGTTTGCATTGAGAACAGTGAGCCAGAAGAGCCGCACTGAAGCCATGAGCCGTCGGCGTTCATTGTGTTCATTGACATTAGCGTTGGCAGCGTTTTACTCTGCGATGATTTTAAGGAAAGGAAGTGCGCGTAACTCACTCCCTTAGTCAGGGGACGCCTGAATCGCGCTCATAGGTACGTCGGGTGATGAGAGAGAGATGTGGGCTGCGTGCGTTTGCATTGAGAACTGTGAGCCAGAAAAGCCGCACTGAAGCCATGAGCCTTCGGCATTCATTGCGTTTATTGGCATTGGCGTTGGCAGCGTTTTACACTGCGATGATTTTAAGGAAAGGAAGTGCGCGTAACTCACTCCCTTAGTCAGGGGACGCCTGAATCGCGCTCATAGGTACGTCGGGTGATGAGAGAGATGTGGGCTGTGTGCGTTTCCATTGAGAACTGTGAGCCACAAAAGCCGCACTTAAGCCATGAGCCGTCGGCGTCCATTGTGTTCATTGGCATCGGCGTTGGCAGCGTTTTACACTGCGATGATTTTAAGGAAAGGAAGTGCGCGTAACTCACTCCCTTAGTAAGGGGACGCCTGAATCGCGCTCACAGGTACGTGGGGCTATGAGAGAGAGATTTTGTCTGCATGCGTTTGCATTGAGAACTGTGAGCTACAAAAGCCGCAGTGAAGCCATGAGCCGTTGGCGTTCATTGTGTTCATTGGCATTGGCGTTGGCAGCGTTTTACACTGCGATGATTTTAAGGAAAGGAAGTGCGCGTAACTCACTCCCTTAGTCAGGGGACGCCTTAATCGCGCTCACAGGTACGTGGGGCTATGAGAGAGAGATGTGGGCTGCATGCGCTTGCATTGAGAACAGTGAGCCAGAAAAGCCGCAGTGAAGCCATGAGCCGTCGGCGTTCATTGTGTTCATTGGCATTGGCGTTGGCAGCGTTTTACACTGCGATGATTTTAAGGATAGGAAGTGCGCGTAACTCACTCCCTTAGTCAGGGGACGCCTGAATCGCGCTCATAGGTACGTGGGGTGATGAGAGAGAGATGTGGCCTGCATGCGTTTGCATTGTGAACAGTGAGCCAGAAAATCCGCACTGAAAAGCCATGAGCCGTCGGCGTTCATTGTGTTCATTGGCATTGGCGTTGGCAGCGTTTTACACTGCGATGATTTTTAAGGAAAGGAAGTGCGCGTAACTCACTCCATTAGTCAGGGGACGCCTGAATCGCGCCCATAGGTACGTTGGGTTATGAGAAAGAGATGTGGGCTGCATGCGTTTGCATTGAGAACTGTGAGCCACAAAAGCCGCAATGAAGCCATGAGCCGTTGGCGTTCATTGTGTTCATTGGCATTGGCGTTGGCAGCGTTTTACACTGCGATGATTTTAAGGAAAGGAAGTGCGCCTAACTCACTCCCTTAGTCAGGGGACGCCTGAATCGCGCTCATAGGTACGTCGGGTGATGAGAGAGAGATGTGGGCTGCGTGCGTTTGCATTGAGAACTGTGAGCCAGAAAAGCCGCACTGAAGCCATGAGCCTTCGGCGTTCATTGCGTTCATTGGCATTGGCGTTGGCAGCATTTTACACTGCGATGATTTTAAGGAAAGGAAGTGCGCGTAACTCACTCCCTTAGTCAGGGGACGTCTGAATCGCGCTCATAGCTACGTCGGGTGATGAGAGAGAGATGTGGGCTGTGTGCGTTTCCATTGAGAACTGTGAGCCACAAAAGCCGCACTTAAGCCATGAGCCGTCGGCGTCCATTGTGTTCATTGGCATTGGCGTTGGCAGCGTTTTACACTGCGATGATTTCAAGGAAAGGAAGTGCGCGTAACTCACTCCCTTAGTCAGGGGACGCCTGAATCGCGCTCACAGGTACGTGGGGCTATGAGAGAGAGATGTGGGCTGCATGCGCTTGCATTGAGAACAGTGAGCCAGAAAAGCCGCAGTGAAGCCATGAGCCGTCGGCGTTCATTGTGTTCATTGGCATTGGCGTTGGCAGCGTTTTACACTGCGATGATTTTAAGGAAAGGAAGCGCGCGTAACTCACTCCCTTAGTCAGGGGACGCCTGAATCGCGCTCATAGGTACGTGGGGTGATGAGAGAGAGATGTGGGCTGCATGCGTTTGCATTGAGAACTGTGAGCCAGAAAACCCGCACTGAAGCCATGAGCCGTCGGCGTTCATTGTGTTCTTTGGCATTGGCGTTGGCAGCGTTTTATACTGCGATGATTTTAAGGAAAGCAAGTGCGCGTAACTCACTCCCTTAGTCAGGGGACGCCTGTATCGCGCTCATAGGTTCGTGGGGTTATGAGAGAGAGATGTGGGCTGCATGCGTTTGCATTGAGAACAGTGAGCCTGAAAAGCCGCACTGAAGCCATGAGCCGTCGGCGTTCATTGTGTTCATTGGCATTGGCGTTGGCAGCGTTTTACACTGCGATGATTTTAAGGAAAGGAAGTGCGCGTAACTCACTCCCTTAGTCAGGGGCGCCTGAATCGCGCTTACACGTACGTGGGTTATGAGAGAGATATGTGGGCTGCATGCGTTTGCATTGAGAACTGTGAGCCAGAAAATCCGCACTGAAGCCATGGACCGTCGGTCTTCGTTGTGTTCATTAGCAATGGCGTTGACAGCGTTTTACACTGCAATGATTTTAAGGAAAGGAAGTGCGCGTAACTCACTCCCTTAGTCAGGGGACGCCTGAATCGCGCTCATAGGTACGTGGGGTGATGAGAGAGAGACGTGGGCTGCGTGCGTTTGCATTGAGAACTGTGAGCCAGAAAAGCCGCACTGAAGCCATGAGCCATCGCCGTTCATTGCGTTCTTTGGCATTGGCGTTGGCAGCGTTTTATACTGCGATGATTTTAAGGAAAGCAAGTGCGCGTAACTCACTCCCTTAGTCAGGGGACGCCTGTATCGCGCTCATAGGTTCGTGGGGTTATGAGAGAGAGATGTGGGCTGCATGCGTTTGCATTGAGAACTGTGAGCCAGAAACGCCGCACTGAAAAGCCATGAGCCTTCGGCGTTCATTGTGTTCATTGGCATTGGCGTTGGCAGCGTTTTACACTGCGATGATTTAAGGAAAGGAAGTGCGCGTAACTCACTCCCTTAGTCTGGGGCGCCTGAATCGCGCTCACACGTACGTGGGTTATGAGAGAGAGATGTGGGCTGCATGCGTTTGCATTGAGAACTGTGAGCCAGAAAATCCGCACTGAAGCCATGAGCCGTCGGTCTTCGTTGTGTTCATTGGGATTGGCGTTGGCAGCGTTTTACACTGCGATGATTTTAAGGAAAGGAAGTGCGCGTAACTCACTCCCTTAGTCAGGGGACGCCTGAATCGCGCTCATAGGTACGTGGGGTGATGAGAGAGAGATGTGGGCTGCGTGCGTTTGCATTGAGATCTGTGAGCCAGAAAACCCGCACTGAAGCCATGAGCCGTCGGCGTTCATTGTGTTCTTTGGCATTGGCGTTGGCAGCGTTTTATACTGCGATGATTTTAAGGAAAGCAAGTGCGCGTAACTCACTCCCTTAGTCAGGGGACGCCTGTATCGCGCTCATAGGTTCGTGGGGTTATGAGAGAGAGATGTGGGCTGCATGCGTTTGCATTGAGAACAGTGAGCCTGAAAAGCCGCACTGAAGCCATGAGCCGTCGGCGTTCATTGTGTTCATTGGCATTGGCGTTGGCAGCGTTTTACACTGCGATGATTTTAAGGAAAGGAAGTGCGCGTAACTCAATCCTTTAGTCAGGGGACGCCTGAATCGCGCTCATAGGTACGTGGGGTTATGAGAAAGAGATGTGGGCTGCATGCGTTTGCATTGAGAACAGTGAGCCAGAAGAGCCGCACTGAAGCCATTAGCCGTCGGCGTTCATTGTGTTCATTGACATTAGCGTTGGCCGCGTTTTACTCTGCGATGATTTTAAGGAAAGGAAGTGCGCGTAACTCACTCCCTTAGTCAGGGGACGCCTGAATCGCGCTCATAGGTACGTCGGGTGATGAGAGAGATGTGGGCTGTGTGCGTTTCCATTGAGAACTGTGAGCCACAAAAGCCGCACTTAAGCCATGAGCCGTCGGCGTCCATTGTGTTCATTGGCATTGGCGTTGGCAGCGTTTTACACTGCGATGATTTTAAGGAAAGGAAGTGCGCGTAACTCACTCCCTTAGTCAGGGGACGCCTGAATCGCGCTCACAGGTACGTGGGGCTATGAGAGAGAGATGTTGTCTGCATGCGTTTGCATTGAGAACTGTGAGCTACAAAAGCCGCAGTGAAGCCAGGAGCCGTTGGCGTTCATTGTGTTCATTGGCATTGGCGTTGGCAGCGTTTTACACTGCGATGATTTTAAGGAAAGGAAGTGCGCGTAACTCACTCCCTTAGTCAGGGGACGCCTTAATCGCGCTCACAGGTACGTGGGGCTATGAGAGAGAGATGTGGGCTGCATGCGCTTGCATTGAGAACAGTGAGCCAGAAAAGCCGCAGTGAAGCCATGAGCCGTCGGCGTTCATTGTGTTCATTGGCATTGGCGTTGGCAGCGTTTTACACTGCGATGATTTTAAGGATAGGAAGTGCGCGTAACTCACTCCCTTAGTCAGGGGACGCCTGAATCGCGCTCATAGGTACGTGGGGTGATGAGAGAGAGATGTGGCCTGCATGCGTTTGCATTGTGAACAGTGAGCCAGAAAATCCGCACTGAAAAGCCATGAGCCGTCGGCGTTCATTGTGTTCATTGGCATTGGCGTTGGCAGCGTTTTACACTGCGATGATTTTTAAGGAAAGGAAGTGCGCGTAACTCACTCCATTAGTCAGGGGACGCCTGAATCGCGCCCATAGGTACGTTGGGTTATGAGAAAGAGATGTGGGCTGCATGCGTTTGCATTGAGAACTGTGAGCCACAAAAGCCGCAATGAAGCCATGAGCCGTTGGCGTTCATTGTGTTCATTGGCATTGGCGTTGGCAGCGTTTTACACTGCGATGATTTTAAGGAAAGGAAGTGCGCCTAACTCACTCCCTTAGTCAGGGGACGCCTGAATCGCGCTCATAGGTACGTCGGGTGATGAGAGAGAGATGTGGGCTGCGTGCGTTTGCATTGAGAACTGTGAGCCAGAAAAGCCGCACTGAAGCCATGAGCCTTCGGCGTTCATTGCGTTCATTGGCATTGGCGTTGGCAGCGTTTTACACTGCGATGATTTTAAGGAAAGGAAGTGCGCGTAACTCACTCCCTTAGTCAGGGGACGCCTGTATCGCGCTCATAGGTTCGTGGGGTTATGAGAGAGAGATGTGGGCTGCATGCGTTTGCATTGAGAACAGTGAGCCTGAAAAGCCGCACTGAAGCCATGAGCCGTCGGCGTTCATTGTGTTCATTGGCATTTGCGTTGGCAGCGTTTTACACTGCGATGATTTTAAGGAAAGGAAGTGCGCGTAACTCAATCCTTTAGTCAGGGGTCGCCTGAATCGCGCTCATAGGTACGTGGGGTTATGAGAAAGAGATGTGGGCTGCATGCGTTTGCATTGAGAACAGTGAGCCAGAAGAGCCGCACTGAAGCCATGAGCCGTCGGCGTTCATTGTGTTCACTGACATTAGCGTTGGCCGCGTTTTACTCTGCGATGATTTTAAGGAAAGGAAGTGCGCGTAACTCACTCCCTTAGTCAGGGGACGCCTGAATCGCGCCCATAGGTACGTTGGGTTATGAGAAAGAGATGTGGGCTGCATGCGTTTGCATTGAGAACTGTGAGCCACAAAAGCCGCAATGAAGCCATGAGCCGTTGGCGTTCATTGTGTTCATTGGCATTGGCGTTGGCAGCGTTTTACACTGCGATGATTTTTAAGGAAAGGAAGGGCGCGTAACTCACTCCCTTAGTCAGGGGACGCCTGAATCGCGCTCATAGGTACGTGGGGTGATGAGAGAGATGTGGGCTGCGTGCGTTTGCATTGAGATCTGTGAGCCAGAAAACCCGCACTGAAGCCATGAGCCGTCGGCGTTCATTGTGTTCTTTGGCATTGGCGTTGGCAGCGTTTTATACTGCGATGATTTTAAGGAAAGCAAGTGCGCGTAACTCACTCCCTTAGTCAGGGGACGCCTGTATCGCGCTCATAGGTTCGTGGGGTTATGAGAGAGAGATGTGGGCTGCATGCGTTTGCATTGAGAACAGTGAGCCAGAAAAGCCGCACTGAAGCCATGAGCCGTCGGCGTTCATTGGCATTGGCGTTGGCAGCGTTTTACACTGCGATGATTTTAAGGAAAGGAAGTGCGCGTAACTCAATCCTTTAGTCAGGGGACGCCTGAATCGCGCTCATAGGTACGTGGGGTTATGAGAAAGAGATGTGGGCTGCATGCGTTTGCATTGAGAACAGTGAGCCAGAAGAGCCGCACTGAAGCCATGAGCCGTCGGCGTTCATTGTGTTCATTGACATTAGCGTTGGCAGCGTTTTACTCTGCGATGATTTTAAGGAAAGGAAGTGCGCGTAACTCACTCCCTTAGTCAGGGGACGCCTGAATCGCGCTCATAGGTACGTCGGGTGATGAGAGAGAGATGTGGGCTGCGTGCGTTTGCATTGAGAACTGTGAGCCAGAAAAGCCGCACTGAAGCCATGAGCCTTCGGCATTCATTGCGTTTATTGGCATTGGCGTTGGCAGCGTTTTACACTGCGATGATTTTAAGGAAAGGAAGTGCGCGTAACTCACTCCCTTAGTCAGGGGACGCCTGAATCGCGCTCATAGGTACGTCGGGTGATGAGAGAGATGTGGGCTGTGTGCGTTTCCATTGAGAACTGTGAGCCACAAAAGCCGCACTTAAGCCATGAGCCGTCGGCGTCCATTGTGTTCATTGGCATTGGCGTTGGCAGCGTTTTACACTGCGATGATTTTAAGGAAAGGAAGTGCGCGTAACTCACTCCCTTAGTCAGGGGACGCCTGAATCGCGCTCACAGGTACGTGGGGCTATGAGAGAGAGATTTTGTCTGCATGCGTTTGCATTGAGAACTGTGAGCTACAAAAGCCGCAGTGAAGCCATGAGCCGTTGGCGTTCATTGTGTTCATTGGCATTGGCGTTGGCAGCGTTTTACACTGCGATGATTTTAAGGAAAGGAAGTGCGCGTAACTCACTCCCTTAGTCAGGGGACGCCTTAATCGCGCTCACAGGTACGTGGGGCTATGAGAGAGAGATGTGGGCTGCATGCGCTTGCATTGAGAACAGTGAGCCAGAAAAGCCGCAGTGAAGCCATGAGCCGTCGGCGTTCATTGTGTTCATTGGCATTGGCGTTGGCAGCGTTTTACACTGCGATGATTTTAAGGATAGGAAGTGCGCGTAACTCACTCCCTTAGTCAGGGGACGCCTGAATCGCGCTCATAGGTACGTGGGGTGATGAGAGAGAGATGTGGCCTGCATGCGTTTGCATTGTGAACAGTGAGCCAGAAAATCCGCACTGAAAAGCCATGAGCCGTCGGCGTTCATTGTGTTCATTGGCATTGGCGTTGGCAGCGTTTTACACTGCGATGATTTTTAAGGAAAGGAAGTGCGCGTAACTCACTCCATTAGTCAGCGGACGCCTGAATCGCGCCCATAGGTACGTTGGGTTATGAGAAAGAGATGTGGGCTGCATGCGTTTGCATTGAGAACTGTGAGCCACAAAAGCCGCAATGAAGCCATGAGCCGTTGGCGTTCATTGTGTTCATTGGCATTGGCGTTGGCAGCGTTTTACACTGCGATGATTTTAAGGAAAGGAAGTGCGCCTAACTCACTCCCTTAGTCAGGGGACGCCTGAATCGCGCTCATAGGTACGTCGGGTGATGAGAGAGAGATGTGGGCTGCGTGCGTTTGCATTGAGAACTGTGAGCCAGAAAAGCCGCACTGAAGCCATGAGCCTTCGGCGTTCATTGCGTTCATTGGCATTGGCGTTGGCAGCATTTTACACTGCGATGATTTTAAGGAAACGAAGTGCGCGTAACTCACTCCCTTAGTCAGGGGACGTCTGAATCGCGCTCATAGCTACGTCGGGTGATGAGAGAGAGATGTGGGCTGTGTGCGTTTCCATTGAGAACTGTGAGCCACAAAAGCCGCACTTAAGCCATGAGCCGTCGGCGTCCATTGTGTTCATTGGCATTGGCGTTGGCAGCGTTTTACACTGCGATGATTTCAAGGAAAGGAAGTGCGCGTAACTCACTCCCTTAGTCAGGGGACGCCTGAATCGCGCTCACAGGTACGTGGGGCTATGAGAGAGAGATGTGGGCTGCATGCGCTTGCATTGAGAACAGTGAGCCAGAAAAGCCGCAGTGAAGCCATGAGCCGTCGGCGTTCATTGTGTTCATTGGCATTGGCGTTGGCAGCGTTTTACACTGCGATGATTTTATGGAAAGGAATTGCGCGTAGCACACTCCCTTAGTCAGGGGACGCCTGAATCGCGCTCATAGGTACGTGGGGTTATAAGAGAGATGTGGGCTGCGTGCGTTTGCACTGAGAACTGTGAGCCAGAAAACCCGCACTGAAGCCATGAGCCGTCGGCGTTCATTGTGTTCATTGCCAATGGCGTTGGCAGCGTTTTACACTGCGATGATTTCATGGAAAGGAAGTGCGCGTAGCACACTCCCTTAGTCAGGGGACGCCTGAATCGCGCTCATAGGTACGTGGGGTTATAAGAGAGATGTGGGCTGCGTGCGTTTGCACTGAGAACTGTGAGTCAGAAAACCCGCACTGAAGCCATGAGCCGTCGGCGTTCATTGTGTTCATTGCCAATGGCGTTGGCAGCGTTTTACACTGCGATGATTTTAATTAAAGGAAGTGCGCGTAACTCACTCCCTTAGTCAGGGGACGCCTGAATCGGGCTCATAGGTACGTGGGGTTATGAGAAAGAGATGTGGGCTGCAAGCGTTTGCATTGAGAACTGTGAGCCAGAAAATCCGCACTGAAGCCATGAGCCGTCGGTCTTCGTTGTGTTCATTGGCATTGGCGTTGACAGCGTTTTACACTGCGATGATTTTAAGGAAAGGAAGTGCGCGTAACTCACTCCCTTAGTCAGGGGACGCCTGAATCGCGCTCATAGGTACGTGGGGTGATGAGAGAGAGATGTGGGCGGCGTGCGTTTGCATTGAGATCTGTGAGCCAGAAAACCCGCACTGAAGCCATGAGCCGTCGGCGTTCATTGTGTTCTTTGGCATTGGCGTTGGCAGCGTTTTATACTGCGATGATTTTAAGGAAAGCAAGTGCGCGTAACTCACTCCCTTAGTCAGGGGACGCCTGTACCGCGCTCATAGGTTCGTGGGGTTATGAGAGAGAGATGTGGGCTGCATGCGTTTGCATTGAGAACAGTGAGCCTGAAAAGCCGCACTGAAGCCATGAGCCGTCGGCGTTCATTGTGTTCATTGGCATTGGCGTTGGCAGCGTTTTACACTGCGATGATTTTAAGGAAAGGAAGTGCGCGTAACTCAATCCTTTAGTCAGGGGACGCCTGAATCGCGCTCATAGGTACGTGGGGTTATGAGAAAGAGATGTGGGCTGCATGCGTTTGCATTGAGAACAGTGAGCCAGAAGAGCCGCACTGAAGCCATGAGCCGTCGGCGTTCATTGTGTTCATTGACATTAGCGTTGGCAGCGTTTTACTCTGCGATGATTTTAAGGAAAGGAAGTGCGCGTAACTCACTCCCTTAGTCAGGGGACGCCTGAATCGCGCTCATAGGTACGTCGGGTGATGAGAGAGAGATGTGGGCTGCGTGCGTTTGCATTGAGAACTGTGAGCCAGAAAAGCCGCACTGAAGCCATGAGCCTTCGGCGTTCATTGCGTTTATTGGCATTGGCGTTGGCAGCGTTTTACACTGCGATGATTTTAAGGAAAGGAAGTGCGCGTAACTCACTCCCTTAGTCAGGGGACGCCTGAATCGCGCTCATAGGTACGTCGGGTGATGAGAGAGATGTGGGCTGTGTGCGTTTCCATTGAGAACTGTGAGCCACAAAAGCCGCACTTAAGCCATGAGCCGTCGGCGTCCATTGTGTTCATTGGCATTGGCGTTGGCAGCGTTTTACACTGCGATGATTTTAAGGAAAGGAAGTGCGCGTAACTCACTCCCTTAGTCAGGGGACGCCTGAATCGCGCTCACAGGTACGTGGGGCTATGAGAGAGAGATGTTGTCTGCATGCGTTTGCATTGAGAACTGTGAGCTACAAAAGCCGCAGTGAAGCCATGAGCCGTTGGCGTTCATTGTGTTCATTGGCATTGGCGTTGGCAGCGTTTTACACTGCGATGATTTTAAGGAAAGGAAGTGCGCGTAACTCACTCCCTTAGTCAGGGGACGCCTTAATCGCGCTCACAGGTACGTGGGGCTATGAGAGAGAGATGTGGGCTGCATGCGCTTGCATTGAGAACAGTGAGCCAGAAAAGCCGCAGTGAAGCCATGAGCCGTCGGCGTTCATTGTGTTCTTTGGCATTGGCGTTGGCAGCGTTTTACACTGCGATGATTTTAAGGATAGGAAGTGCGCGTAACTCACTCCCTTAGTCAGGGGACGCCTGAATCGCGCTCATAGGTACGTGGGGTGATGAGAGAGAGATGTGGGCTGCATGCGTTTGCATTGAGAACAGTGAGCCAGAAGAGCCGCACTGAAGCCATGAGCCGTCGGCGTTCATTGTGTTCATTGACATTAGCGTTGGCAGCGTTTTACTCTGCGATGATTTTAAGGAAAGGAAGTGCGTGTAACTCACTCCCTTAGTCAGGGGACGCCTGAATCGCGCTCATAGGTACGTCGGGTGATGAGAGAGAGATGTGGGCTGCGTGCGTTTGCATTGAGAACTGTGAGCCAGAAAAGCCGCACTGAAGCCATGAGCCTTCGGCATTCATTGCGTTTATTGGCATTGGCGTTGGCAGCGTTTTACACTGCGATGATTTTAAGGAAAGGAAGTGCGCGTAACTCACTCCCTTAGTCAGGGGACGCCTGAATCGCGCTCATAGGTACGTCGGGTGATGAGAGAGATGTGGGCTGTGTGCGTTTCCATTGAGAACTGTGAGCCACAAAAGCCGCACTTAAGCCATGAGCCGTCGGCGTCCATTGTGTTCATTGGCATTGGCGTTGGCAGCGTTTTACACTGCGATGATTTTAAGGAAAGGAAGTGCGCGTAACTCACTCCCTTAGTCAGGGGACGCCTGAATCGCGCTCACAGGTACGTGGGGCTATGAGAGAGAGATTTTGTCTGCATGCGTTTGCATTGAGAACTGTGAGCTACAAAAGCCGCAGTGAAGCCAAGAGCCGCTAGCGTTCATTGTGTTCATTGGCATTGGCGTTGGCAGCGTTTTACACTGCGATGATTTTAAGGAAAGGAAGTGCGCGTAACTCACTCCCTTAGTCAGGGGACGCCTTAATCGCGCTCACAGGTACGTGGGGCTATGAGAGAGAGATGTGGGCTGCATGCGCTTGCATTGAGAACAGTGAGCCAGAAAAGCCGCAGTGAAGCCATGAGCCGTCGGCGTTCATTGTGTTCATTGGCATTGGCGTTGGCAGCGTTTTACACTGCGATGATTTTAAGGATAGGAAGTGCGCGTAACTCACTCCCTTAGTCAGGGGACGCCTGAATCGCGCTCATAGGTACGTGGGGTGATGAGAGAGAGATGTGGCCTGCATGCGTTTGCATTGTGAACAGTGAGCCAGAAAATCCGCACTGAAAAGCCATGAGCCGTCGGCGTTCATTGTGTTCATTGGCATTGGCGTTGGCAGCGTTTTACACTGCGATGATTTTTAAGGAAAGGAAGTGCGCGTAACTCACTCCATTAGTCAGGGGACGCCTGAATCGCGCCCATAGGTACGTTGGGTTATGAGAAAGAGATGTGGGCTGCATGCGTTTGCATTGAGAACTGTGAGCCACAAAAGCCGCAATGAAGCCATGAGCCGTTGGCGTTCATTGTGTTCATTGGCATTGGCGTTGGCAGCGTTTTACACTGCGATGATTTTAAGGAAAGGAAGTGCGCCTAACTCACTCCCTTAGTCAGGGGACGCCTGAATCGCGCTCATAGGTACGTCGGGTGATGAGAGAGAGATGTGGGCTGCGTGCGTTTGCATTGAGAACTGTGAGCCAGAAAAGCCGCACTGAAGCCATGAGCCTTCGGCGTTCATTGCGTTCATTGGCATTGGCGTTGGCAGCATTTTACACTGCGATGATTTTAAGGAAAGGAAGTGCGCGTAACTCACTCCCTTAGTCAGGGGACGTCTGAATCGCGCTCATAGCTACGTCGGGTGATGAGAGAGAGATGTGGGCTGTGTGCGTTTCCATTGAGAACTGTGAGCCACAAAAGCCGCACTTAAGCCATGAGCCGTCGGCGTCCATTGTGTTCATTGGCATTGGCGTTGGCAGCGTTTTACACTGCGATGATTTCAAGGAAAGGAAGTGCGCGTAACTCACTCCCTTAGTCAGGGGACGCCTGAATCGCGCTCACAGGTACGTGGGGCTATGAGAGAGAGATGTGGGCTGCATGCGCTTGCATTGAGAACAGTGAGCCAGAAAAGCCGCAGTGAAGCCATGAGCCGTCGGCGTTCATTGTGTTCATTGGCATTGGCGTTGGCAGCGTTTTACACTGCGATGATTTTATGGAAAGGAATTGCGCGTAGCACACTCCCTTAGTCAGGGGACGCCTGAATCGCGCTCATAGGTACGTGGGGTTATAAGAGAGATGTGGGCTGCGTGCGTTTGCACTGAGAACTGTGAGCCAGAAAACCCGCACTGAAGCCATGAGCCGTCGGCGTTCATTGTGTTCATTGCCAATGGCGTTGGCAGCGTTTTACACTGCGATGATTTCATGGAAAGGAAGTGCGCGTAGCACACTCCCTTAGTCAGGGGACGCCTGAATCGCGCTCATAGGTACGTGGGGTTATAAGAGAGATGTGGGCTGCGTGCGTTTGCACTGAGAACTGTGAGCCAGAAAACCCGCACTGAAGCCATGAGCCGTCGGCGTTCATTGTGTTCATTGCCAATGGCGTTGGCAGCGTTTTACACTGCGATGATTTTAATTAAAGGAAGTGCGCGTAACTCACTCCCTTAGTCAGGGGACGCCTGAATCGGGCTCATAGGTACGTGGGGTTATGAGAAAGAGATGTGGGCTGCAAGCGTTTGCATTGAGAACTGTGAGCCAGAAAATCCGCACTGAAGCCATGAGCCGTCGGTCTTCGTTGTGTTCATTGGCATTGGCGTTGACAGCGTTTTACACTGCGATGATTTTAAGGAAAGGAAGTGCGCGTAACTCACTCCCTTAGTCAGGGGACGCCTGAATCGCGCTCATAGGTACGTGGGGTGATGAGAGAGAGATGTGGGCGGCGTGCGTTTGCATTGAGATCTGTGAGCCAGAAAACCCGCACTGAAGCCATGAGCCGTCGGCGTTCATTGTGTTCTTTGGCATTGGGGTTGGCAGCGTTTTATACTGCGATGATTTTAAGGAAAGCAAGTGCGCGTAACTCACTCCCTTAGTCAGGGGACGCCTGTATCGCGCTCATAGGTTCGTGGGGTTATGAGAGAGAGATGTGGGCTGCATGCGTTTGCATTGAGAACAGTGAGCCTGAAAAGCCGCACTGAAGCCATGAGCCGTCGGCGTTCATTGTGTTCATTGGCATTGGCGTTGGCAGCGTTTTACACTGCGATGATTTTAAGGAAAGGAAGTGCGCGTAACTCAATCCTTTAGTCAGGGGACGCCTGAATCGCGCTCATAGGTACGTGGGGTTATGAGAAAGAGATGTGGGCTGCATGCGTTTGCATTGAGAACAGTGAGCCAGAAGAGCCGCACTGAAGCCATGAGCCGTCGGCGTTCATTGTGTTCATTGACATTAGCGTTGGCAGCGTTTTACTCTGCGATGATTTTAAGGAAAGGAAGTGCCCGTAACTCACTCCCTTAGTCAGGGGACGCCTGAATCGCGCTCATAGGTACGTCGGGTGATGAGAGAGAGATGTGGGCTGCGTGCGTTTGCATTGAGAACTGTGAGCCAGAAAAGCCGCACTGAAGCCATGAGCCTTCGGCGTTCATTGCGTTTATTGGCATTGGCGTTGGCAGCGTTTTACACTGCGATGATTTTAAGGAAAGGAAGTGCGCGTAACTCACTCCCTTAGTCAGGGGACGCCTGAATCGCGCTCATAGGTACGTCGGGTGATGAGAGAGATGTGGGCTGTGTGCGTTTCCATTGAGAACTGTGAGCCACAAAAGCCGCACTTAAGCCATGAGCCGTCGGCGTCCATTGTGTTCATTGGCATTGGCGTTGGCAGCGTTTTACACTGCGATGGTTTTAAGGATAGGAAGTGCGCGTAACTCACTCCCTTAGTCAGGGGACGCCTGAATCGCGCTGATAGGTACGTGGGGTGATGAGAGAGAGATGTGGCCTGCATGCGTTTGCATTGTGAACAGTGAGCCAGAAAATCCGCACTGAAAAGCCATGAGCCGTCGGCGTTCATTGTGTTCATTGGCATTGGCGTTGGCAGCGTTTTACACTGCGATGATTTTTAAGGAAAGGAAGTGCGCGTAACTCACTCCATTAGTCAGGGGACGCCTGAATCGCGCCCATAGGTACGTTGGGTTATGAGAAAGAGATGTGGGCTGCATGCGTTTGCATTGAGAACTGTGAGCCACAAAAGCCGCAATGAAGCCATGAGCCGTTGGCGTTCATTGTGTTCATTGGCATTGGCGTTGGCAGCGTTTTACACTGCGATGATTTTAAGGAAAGGAAGTGCGCCTAACTCACTCCCTTAGTCAGGGGACGCCTGAATCGCGCTCATAGGTACGTCGGGTGATGAGAGAGAGATGTGGGCTGCGTGCGTTTGCATTGAGAACTGTGAGCCAGAAAAGCCGCACTGAGGCCATGAGCCTTCGGCGTTCATTGCGTTCATTGGCATTGGCGTTGGCAGCATTTTACACTGCGATGATTTTAGGGAAAGGAAGTGCGCGTAACTCACTCCCTTAGTCAGGGGACGTCTGAATCGCGCTCATAGCTACGTCGGGTGATGAGAGAGAGATGTGGGCTGTGTGCGTTTCCATTGAGAACTGTGAGCCACAAAAGCCGCACTTAAGCCATGAGCCGTCGGCGTCCATTGTGTTCATTGGCATTGGCGTTGGCAGCGTTTTACACTGCGATGATTTCAAGGAAAGGAAGTGCGCGTAACTCACTCCCTTAGTCAGGGGACGCCTGAATCGCGCTCACAGGTACGTGGGGCTATGAGAGAGAGATGTGGGCTGCATGCGCTTGCATTGAGAACAGTGAGCCAGAAAAGCCGCAGTGAAGCCATGAGCCGTCGGCGTTCATTGTGTTCATTGGCATTGGCGTTGGCAGCGTTTTACACTGCGATGATTTTATGGAAAGGAATTGCGCGTAGCACACTCCCTTAGTCAGGGGACGCCTGAATCGCGCTCATAGGTACGTGGGGTTATAAGAGAGATGTGGGCTGCGTGCGTTTGCACTGAGAACTGTGAGCCAGAAAACCCGCACTGAAGCCATGAGCCGTCGGCGTTCATTGTGTTCATTGCCAATGGCGTTGGCAGCGTTTTACACTGCGATGATTTCATGGAAAGAAAGTGCGCGTAGCACACTCCCTTAGTCAGGGGACGCCTGAATCGCGCTCATAGGTACGTGGGGTTATAAGAGAGATGTGGGCTGCGTGCGTTTGCACTGAGAACTGTGAGCCAGAAAACCCGCACTGAAGCCATGAGCCGTCGGCGTTCATTGTGTTCATTGCCAATGGCGTTGGCAGCGTTTTACACTGCGATGATTTTAATTAAAGGAAGTGCGCGTAACTCACTCCCTTAGTCAGGGGACGCCTGAATCGGGCTCATAGGTACGTGGGGTTATGAGAAAGAGATGTGGGCTGCAAGCGTTTGCATTGAGAACTGTGAGCCAGAAAATCCGCACTGAAGCCATGAGCCGTCGGTCTTCGTTGTGTTCATTGGCATTGGCGTTGACAGCGTTTTACACTGCGATGATTTTAAGGAAAGGAAGTGCGCGTAACTCACTCCCTTAGTCAGGGGACGCCTGAATCGCGCTCATAGGTACGTGGGGTGATGAGAGAGAGATGTGGGCGGCGTGCGTTTGCATTGAGATCTGTGAGCCAGAAAACCCGCACTGAAGCCATGAGCCGTCGGCGTTCATTGTGTTCTTTGGCATTGGGGTTGGCAGCGTTTTATACTGCGATGATTTTAAGGAAAGCAAGTGCGCGTAACTCACTCCCTTAGTCAGGGGACGCCTGTATCGCGCTCATAGGTTCGTGGGGTTATGAGAGAGAGATGTGGGCTGCATGCGTTTGCATTGAGAACAGTGAGCCTGAAAAGCCGCACTGAAGTCATGAGCCGTCGGCGTTCATTGTGTTCATTGGCATTGGCGTTGGCAGCGTTTTACACTGCGATGATTTTAAGGAAAGGAAGTGCGCGTAACTCAATCCTTTAGTCAGGGGACGCCTGAATCGCGCTCATAGGTACGTGGGGTTATGAGAAAGAGATGTGGGCTGCATGCGTTTGCATTGAGAACAGTGAGCCAGAAGAGCCGCACTGAAGCCATGAGCCGTCGGCGTTCATTGTGTTCATTGACATTAGCGTTGGCAGCGTTTTACTCTGCGATGATTTTAAGGAAAGGAAGTGCCCGTAACTCACTCCCTTAGTCAGGGGACGCCTGAATCGCGCTCATAGGTACGTCGGGTGATGAGAGAGAGATGTGGGCTGCGTGCGTTTGCATTGAGAACTGTGAGCCAGAAAAGCCGCACTGAAGCCATGAGCCTTCGGCGTTCATTGCGTTTATTGGCATTGGCGTTGGCAGCGTTTTACACTGCGATGATTTTAAGGAAAGGAAGTGCGCGTAACTCACTCCCTTAGTCAGGGGACGCCTGAATCGCGCTCATAGGTACGTCGGGTGATGAGAGAGATGTGGGCTGTGTGCGTTTCCATTGAGAACTGTGAGCCACAAAAGCCGCACTTAAGCCATGAGCCGTCGGCGTCCATTGTGTTCATTGGCATTGGCGTTGGCAGCGTTTTACACTGCGATGATTTTAAGGAAAGGAAGTGCGCGTAACTCACTCCCTTAGTCAGGGGACGCCTGAATCGCGCTCACAGGTACGTGGGGCTATGAGAGAGAGATGTTGTCTGCATGCGTTTGCATTGAGAACTGTGAGCTACAAAAGCCGCAGTGAAGCCATGAGCCGTTGGCGTTCATTGTGTTCATTGGCATTGGCGTTGGCAGCGTTTTACACTGCGATGATTTTAAGGAAAGGAAGTGCGCGTAACTCACTCCCTTAGTCAGGGGACGCCTTAATCGCGCTCACAGGTACGTGGGGCTATGAGAGAGAGATGTGGGCTGCATGCGCTTGCATTGAGAACAGTGAGCCAGAAAAGCCGCAGTGAAGCCATGAGCCGTCGGCGTTCATTGTGTTCTTTGGCATTGGCGTTGGCAGCGTTTTACACTGCGATGATTTTAAGGATAGGAAGTGCGCGTAACTCACTCCCTTAGTCAGGGGACGCCTGAATCGCGCTCATAGGTACGTGGGGTGATGAGAGAGAGATGTGGCCTGCATGCGTTTGCATTGTGAACAGTGAGCCAGAAAATCCGCACTGAAAAGCCATGAGCCGTCGGCGTTCATTGTGTTCATTGGCATTGGCGTTGGCAGCGTTTTACACTGCGATGATTTTTAAGGAAAGGAAGTGCGCGTAACTCACTCCATTAGTCAGGGGACGCCTGAATTGCGCCCATAGGTACGTTGGGTTATGAGAAAGAGATGTGGGCTGCATGCGTTTGCATTGAGAACTGTGAGCCACAAAAGCCGCAATGAAGCCATGAGCCGTTGGCGTTCATTGTGTTCATTGGCATTGGCGTTGGCAGCGTTTTACACTGCGATGATTTTAAGGAAAGGAAGTGCGCGTAACTCACTGCCTTAGTCAGGGGACGCCTTAATCGCGCTCACAGGTACGTGGGGCTATGAGAGAGATGTGGGGTGCATGCGCTTGCATTGAGAACAGTGAGCCAGAAAAGCCGCAGTGAAGCCATGAGCCGTCGGTGTTCATTGTGTTCATTGTCATTGGCGTTGGCAGCGTTTTACACTGCGATTATTTTATGGAAAGGAAGTGCGCGTAACACATTCCCTTAGTCAGGGGACGCCTGAATCGCGCTCATAGGTACGTGGGGTTATGAGAGAGAGATGTGGGCTGCGTGCGTTTGCACTGAGAACTGTGAGCCAGAAAACCCGCACTGAAGCCATGAGCCGTCGGCGTTCATTGTGTTCATTGCCAATGGCGTTGGCAGCGTTTCACACTGCGATGATTTTAAGGAAAGGAAGTGCGCGTAACTCACTCCCTTAGTCAGGGGACGCCTGAATCGCGCTCATAGGTACGTGGGGTTATGAGAAAGAGATGTGGGCTGCATGCGTTTGCATTGAGAACTGTGAGCCAGAAAAGCCGCACTGAAGCCATGCGCCGTCGGCGTTCATTGTGTTCATTGGCATTGGCGTTGGCAGCGTTTCACACTGCGATGATTTTAAGGAAAGGAAGTGCGCGTAACTCACTCTCTTAGTCAGGGGCGCCTGAATCGCGCTCACAGGTACGTGGGTTATGAGAGAGAGATGTGGGCTGCATGCGTTTTCATTGAGAACTGTGAGCCAGAAAAGCCGCAGTGAAGCCATGAGCCGTCGGCGTTCATTGTGTTCATTTGCACTGGCGTTGGCAGCGTTTTACACTGCGTTGATTTTATGGAAAGGAAGTACGCGTAACTAACTAACTTAGTCAGGGGACGCCTGAATCGCGCTCATAGGTGCGTGGGGTGATGAGAGAGAGATGTGGGCTGCGTGCGTTTGCATTGAGAACAGTGAGCCAGAAAAGCCGCACTGAAGCCATGAGCCGTCGGCTTTCATTGTGTTCATTGGCATTGGCATTGGCAGCGTTTTACACTGCGATCATTTTAAGGAAAGGAAGTGCACGTAACTCACTCCCTCAGTCAGGGGACGCCTGAATCGCGCTCATAGGTACGTGGGGTGATGAGAGAGAGATGTGGGCTGCGTGCGTTTGCATTGAGAACTGTGAGCCAGAAAAGCTGCACTGAAGCCAGTAGCCGTCGGCGTTCATTGTGTTCATTGGCATTGGCGTTGGCAGCGTTTTACACTGCGATGTTTTTAAGGAAAGGAAGTGCGCGTAACTCACTCCCTTATTCAGGGGACGCCTGAATCGCGCTCACAGGTACGTGGGGCTATGAGAGAGAGATGTTCTCTGCATGCGTTTGCATTGAGAACTGTGAGCCAGAAAAGCCGCAGTGAAGCCATGAGCCGTCGGCGTTCATTGTGTTCATTGGCATTGGCGTTGGCAGCGTTTTACACTGCGATGATTTTAAGGAAAGGAAGTGCGCGTAACTCACTCCCTTAGTCAGGGCACGCCTGAATCGCGCTCACAGGTACGTGGGGCTATGAGAGAGAGATGTGGGCTGCATGCGCTTGCATTGAGAACAGTGAGCCAGAAAAGCCTCAGTGAAGCCATGAGCCGTAGGCGTTCATTATGTTCATTGCCATTGGCATTGGCAGCGTTTTACACTGCGATGATTTTATGGAAAGGAAGTGCGCGTAAATCACTCCCTTAGTCAGGGGACGCCTGAATCGCGCTCATAGGTACGTGGGGTTATGAGAAAGAGATGTGGGCTGCGTGCCTTTGAATTGAGAACAGTGAGCCAGAAAAGCCGCACTGAAGCCATGAGCAGTTGGCGTTCATTGTGTTCATTGGCATTGGCGTTGGCAGCGTTTTACACTGCGATGATTTTAAGGAAAGGAAGTACGCGTAACTCACTCCCTTAGTCAGGGGACGCCTGAATCGCGCTCATAGGTACGTGGGGTTATGAGAGAGAGATGAGGGGTGCATGCGTTTGCATTGAGAACAGTGAGCCAGAAAAGCCGCACTGAAGCCATGAGCCGTCGGCGTTCATTGTGTTCATTGGCATTGGCGTTGGCAGCGCTTTACACTGCGATGATTTTAAGGAAAGGAAGGGCGCGTAACTCACTCTCTTAGTCAGGGGACGCCTGAATCGCGCTCATAGGTACGTGAGGTGATGAGAGAGAGATGTGGGCTGCGTGCGTTTGCATTGAGAACTGTGAGCCAGAAAAGCCGCACTGAAGCCATGAGCCGTCGGCGTTCATTGTGTTCATTGGCATTGGCGTTGGCAGCGTTTTACACTGCGATGTTTTTAAGGAAAGGAAGTGCGCGTAACTCACTCCCTTAGTCAGGGGACGCCTGAATCGCGCTCATAGGTACGTGGGGTTATGAGAGAGAGATATGGGCTGCGTGCGTTTGCACTGAGAACTGTCAGCCAGAAAATCCGAACTGCAGCCATGAGCCGTCGGCGTTCGTTGTGTTCATTGGCATTGGCGTTGGCGGCGTTTTACACTGCCATGATTTTAAGGAAAGGAAGTGCGCGTAACTCACTCCCTTAGTCAGGGGACGCCGGAATCGCGCTCACAGGTACGTGGGTTATGAGAGAGAGATGTGGGCTGCATGCGTTTGCATTGCGAACTGTGAGCCAGAAAAGCCGCAGTGAAGCCATGAGCCGTCGGCGTTCATTGTGTTCATTGGCATTGGCGTTGGCGGCATTTTACACTGCGATGATTTTAAGGAAAGGAAGTGCGCGTAACTCAGTCCCTTAGTCAGGGGACGCCTGAATCGCGCTCATAGGTACGTGGGGTTATGAGAGAGATGTGGGCTGCGTGCGTTTGCATTGAGAACTGTGAGCCAGAAAAGCCGCACTGAAGCCATGAGCCGTCGGCGTTCTTTGTGTTCATTTGCATTGGCGTTGGCAGCGTTTTACACTGCCATGATTTTATGGAAAGGAAGTGCGCGTAACTAACTAACTTAGTCAGGGGACGCCTGAATCGTGCTCATAGGTACGTGGGGTGATGAGAGAGAGATGTGGGCTGCATGCGTTTGCATTGAGAACTGTGAGCCAGAAAAGCCGCACTGAAGCCATGAGCCGTCGGCGTTCATTGTGTTCATTGGCATTGGCGTTGGCAGCGTTTTACACTGCGATGATTTTAAGGAAAGGAAGTGCGCGTAACTCACTCCCTTAGTCAGGGGCGCCTGAATCGCGCTCACACGTACGTGGGTTATGAGAGAGATATGTGGGCTGTGTGCGTTTCCATTGAGAACTGTGAGCCACAAAAGCCGCACTTAAGCCATGAGCCGTCGGCGTCCATTGTGTTCATTGGCATTGGCGTTGGCAGCGTTTTACACTGCGATGATTTCAAGGAAAGGAAGTGCGCGTAACTCACTCCCTTAGTCAGGGGACGCCTGAATCGCGCTCACAGGTACGTGGGGCTATGAGAGAAAGATGTGGGCTGCATGCGCTTGCATTGAGAACAGTGAGCCAGAAAAGCCGCAGTGAAGCCATGAGCCGTCGGCGTTCATTGTGTTCATTGGCATTGGCATTGGCAGCATTTTACACTGCGATGATTTTAAGGAAAGGAAGTGCGCGTAGCACACTCCCTTAGTCAGGGGACGCCTGAATCGCGCTCATAGGTACGTGGGGTTATAAGAGAGATGTGGGCTGCGTGCGTTTGCACTGAGAACTGTGAGCCAGAAAACCCGCACTGAAGCCATGAGCCGTCGGCGTTCATTGTGTTCATTGCCAATGGCGTTGGCAGCGTTTTACACTGCGATGATTTTAATTAAAGGAAGTGCGCGTAACTCACTCCCTTAGTCAGGGGACGCCTGAATCGGGCTCATAGGTACGTGGGGTTATATGAAAGAGATGGGGGCTGCATGCGTTTGCATTGAGAACTGTGAGCCAGAAAAGCCGCACTGAAGCCATGAGCCGTCGGCGTTCATTGTGTTCTTTGGCATTGGCGTTGGCAGCGTTTTACACTGCGATGATTTTAAGGAAAGGAAGTGCGCGTAACTCACTCCCCTAGTCAGGGGCGCCTGAATCGCGCTCACACGTACGTCGGGTGATGAGAGAGAGACGTCCCTACTGAAAAATCCGGCATGAATTTTAAACCGGAACCGCATACCGGGTTATTGTACAGGATTTGCGATACCGGATTACCGGAATATCCTGTATAAAACAGGACAGTCCTGTATAATACAGGACTCTCCTGTTTTGTACAGGATACTCAGGTATTCCGGTATCGCAAATCCTGTACAATAACCCGGTATGCGGTTCCGGTTTAAAATTCATACCGGCATACAGGACAGTCCTGTATTCTACAGGCTAGGCCCGTATTATACAGGAGGGCCCTGTATCACAGGACAAAGGCAGGAATAAAATGCTTCAAATATATCCCACTTGGACTAAATCTGCCCAAAAACTGGGGCCATAAGTGTACATGCCAAATGCTGCAATATACAGAGCCTCAGAAACTGGTAATCTGCGATTATCAGCGACTCGTATTGCAGTCGATGTGCAATTGTGTTATTTGCTACCAGCTTTTACCAAGTATTGGTAGCTTGGTGAGTATTATAATGCATCAAAAACTCCAAAAGATGTTTATTTTTTTCGCATGTCTTGAACCAGCTCACTGAGGTAATAATTTAACTCTTTGCGACGATCTACCGGCGCTGGGGTCTCTACAGGGTGCTGGCCAATGAAGTAGTCAAAAGCACCTGCTGAAAAGTAAATATGATTGGTAGTACATAATGCCCCCAGCTTATCATTTAATTCGGCACTGACACACAACATAATGCATTGAGAACTGTGACATGCAACTTACGGCCATTATTCTTTATTCATTGCGCAAATGCATAGAATCGCTTCAATTACCTAAATATATTGAGCATTCTTTAGCCAAAACACTACGCACACTAAATATAGTTGAAACGTTGAATCAAGATGCAAGAATATATCTCGTTAGTGTATGTATGCTCTCTGCAAAATTCGATGATATTCATAGGCATATTTATTTAACCATGACATGAACGCCCGCCCTGAACTTGAAAATTTGTATCTTTCAACCACACAAGAACACTGCCTGGTACATAAGAGAAAAAGATATATTTACAAATACCAGCAGTCTAGGGCAAACATCGCGTCCCATGAATTTTAGAACCGCACCTTGTCCATATTTTAGCACCGTGATAAATTATTAGACTTCAACGATTGCTTCGATGCGCAGACACAACGTACAGTACCTTAGAATCTCGCACAGTCCGTATGTCGACGTCGTTGCGGCGAACAGCACGCTCCCACGTAATCCTACGTGAGTCTTTTGGGAACGAAAACACAAGCACTTTTTGTCCGTTGTCATAGTTTACTCTACAGTTGGGCACGCAGCAGCGACCCATTGCTTCAACAGCAGGTCACGACACGCAAAGATTTAGGTATCACGATGACAAGCAATTTCCTAGCCAGCACTCACGAACGCAACAGCAATAAAACGCAGCAGCGCACGCTGACATGTCCGGCTACACGACTACGGAAGGGTGCAGAACTGGTTTAGGGAAGAAAGGAGACGTCTCAGTGTCGGAGGAATGCGGAGGGGTCAACGGCCAAAGTGGCTGACGTCAGAGCGGGGGGAAAGGAAAGCGCGCAGGCCTTGAGAATTCTCAGAGCCAGGAAAAGCAGAGAAGGCAGTGATGAGAGAAAAAAAAGAGCTTTAAAAAAAATTGCGAAGAGACGGGTTACTCGTGTAAGGTTTCTACAGGTGGTTTTTGTTTTTATTTTGTTCTCTCGAGCGCTGTATCTTTTAGCTAGCACGAAGCGTCGCCCTTAAGGGAACACCCAAGCTGCCGGCTCCGTTGAATTAACCTTTTCTTCGTCGATAGAAATGTTCTGGGCGATTTGTGATTAGTATGTCTTCCTGATGGAGTGAAGGGTGGGGCCACTCGCGATGGCGCTTGGACAAGTTGCTTTATCAATGGACTATCACTTGATGAAGAAGAAGTGCAAAGAATTCCTGCACGAAAACCAAGAATTTTATTTCTTCACCGATGCGTCGCTACAGACTGCCGCTAGCGAACATTAAGAAAGCTGCTGCAATGAACGCGACAGTAACAAACCTTTTGGAGCCTCTGGCGCAGTCACCGGAGGCTCGCCATGTTTATCAGCCAGTCGTGAAGTTCTGCACTGTGAAACCCAGAGTAATCTGCGCAGGACTTACGAAGACTGCTGGCGGATGTATACTAGCCGTTTGCCCGCACACAGCAGCCCTGGCTTTGTCAGGGTGCTGCACGGGAAGCCAATATGGCGGTTGCGCTCCATTCACCTTCATGCAGCCCCCGCCTTTCATACACAAACTGCATGTTTTGTCACGCTTAGCCCTTTTCTTTTCCTAACCCTTTCAACAAAACCGTGTATGTGTTCATTATCGCACTTATGCGCACGCTTACCCCCCCCCCTTCCCCTTAAAGATATCTGCTGGCGTACAACAGTCAATCTGCAGACCAAGCACCAAAACCGCAGCACATATCGCTCTGAATACAGGCTGGTATGTCCGGTTTGAGCTCCGTACCGGACTAGTCTGTCCGGTTTGAGCTCCGTACCGGACTGGTCTGTCCGGTTTGAGCTTCGAACCGGGAATGGACTGTCCGGTATGAGCTCCGTACCGGAGCGGTCTGTCCGGTTTGGGATCAATACCGGACCGGTATGAACCGGTATAGCGACCAAACCGGACGGGTCTCCCCGGTATGAGAGTGATACCGGACCGGTATGAAACCGATATGTTCCGGTAAAATCCGGTTTGCCGCGATACCGGATTTTTCAATAGGGGTGGGCTGCGTGCGTTTGCATTGAGAACTGTGAGCCAGAAAAGCCGCACTGAAGCCATGAGCCATCGGCGTTCATTGCGTTCTTTGGCATTGGCGTTGGCAGCGTTTTATACTGCGATGATTTTAAGGAAAGCAAGTGCGCGTAACTCGCTCCCTTAGTCAGGGGACGCCTGTATCGCGCTCATAGGTTCGTGGGGTTATGAGAGAGAGATGTGGGCTGCATGCGTTTGCATTGAGAACTGTGAGCCAGAAAAGCCGCACTGAAAAGCCATGAGCCGTCGGCGTTCATTGGCATTGGCGTTGGCAGCGTTTTACACTGCGATGATTTTAAGTAAAGGAAGTGCGCGTAACTCACTCCCTTAGTCAGGGGCGCCTGAATCGCGCTCACACGTACGTGGGTTATGAGAGAGAGATGTGGGCTGCATGCGTTTGCATTGAGAACTGTGAGCCAGAAAATCCGCACTGAAGCCATGAGCCGTCGGTCTTCGTTGTGTTCATTGGGATTGGCGTTGGCAGCGTTTTACACTGCGATGATTTTAAGGAAAGGAAGTGCGCGTAACTCACTCCCTTAGCCAGGGGACGCCTGAATCGCGCTCATAGGTACGTGGGGTGATGAGAGAGAGATGTGGGCTGCGTGCGTTTGCATTGAGAACTGTGAGCCAGAAAAGCCGCACTGAAGCCATGAGCCGTCGGCGTTCATTGTGTTCTTTGGCATTGGCGTTGGCAGCGTTTTATACTGCGATGATTTTAAGGAAAGCAAGAGCGCGTAACTCACTCCCTTAGTCAGGGGACGCCTGTATCGCGCTCATAGGTTCGTGGGGTTATGAGAGAGAGATGTGGGCTGCATGCGTTTGCATTGAGAACAGTGAGCCAGAAAAGCCGCACTGAAGCCATGAGCCGTCGGCGTTCATTGTGTTCATTGGCATTCGGCGTTGGCAGCGTTTTACACTGCGATGATTTTAAGGAAAGGAAGTGCGCGTAACTCAATCCCTTAGTCAGGGGACGCCTGAATCGCGCTCATAGGTACGTGGGGTTATGAGAAAGAGATGTGGGCTGCATGCGTTTGCATTGAGAACAGTGAGCCAGAAGAGCCGCACTGAAGCCATGAGCCGTCGGCGTTCATTGTGTTCATTGACATTGGCGTTGGCAGCGTTTTACACTGCGATGATTTTAAGGAAAGGAAGTGCGCGTAACTCACTCCCTTAGTCAGGGGACGCCTGAATCGCGCTCATAGGTACGTCGGGTGATGAGAGAGAGATGTGGGCTGCGTGCGTTTGCATTGAGAACTGTGAGCCAGAAAAGCCGCACTGAAGCCATGAGCCTTCGGCGTTCATTGCGTTCATTGGCATTGGCGTTGGCAGCGTTTTACACTGCGATGATTTTAAGGAAAGGAAGTGCGCGTAACTCACTCCCTTAGTCAGGGGACGTCTGAATCGCGCTCATAGCTACGTCGGGTGATGAGAGAGAGATGTGGGCTGTGTGCGTTTCCATTGAGAACTGTGAGCCACAAAAGCCGCACTTAAGCCATGAGCCGTCGGCGTCCATTGTGTTCATTGGCATTGGCGTTGGCAGCATTTTACACTGCGATGATTTCAAGGAAAGGAAGTGCGCGTAACTCACTCCCTTAGTCAGGGGACGCCTGAATCGCGCTCACAGGTACGTGGGGCTATGAGAGAGAGATGTGGGCTGCATGCGCTTGCATTGAGAACAGTGAGCCAGAAAAGCCGCAGTGAAGCCATGAGCCGTCGGCGTTCATTGTGTTCATTGACATTGGCGTTGGCAGCGTTTTACACTGCGATGATTTTATGGAAAGGAATTGCGCGTAGCACACTCCCTTAGTCAGGGGACGCCTGAATCGCGCTCATAGGTACGTGGGGTTATAAGAGAGATGTGGGCTGCGTGCGTTTGCACTGAGAACTGTGAGCCAGAAAACCCGCACTGAAGCCATGAGCCGTCGGCGTTCATTGTGTTCATTGCCAATGGCGTTGGCAGCGTTTTACACTGCAATGATTTTAATTAAAGGAAGTGCGCGTAACTCACTCTCTTAGTCAGGGGCGCCTGAATCGCGCTCACACGTACGTGGGTTATGAGAGAGATATGTGGGCTGCATGCGTTTGCATTGAGAACTGTGAGCCAGAAAATCCGCACTGAAGCCATGGACCGTCGGTCTTCGTTGTGTTCATTGGCATTGGCGTTGACAGCGTTTTACACTGCGATGATCTCATGGAAAGGAAGCGCGCGTAGCACACTCCCTTAGTCAGGGGACGCCTGAATCGCGCTCATAGGTACGTGGGGTTATAAGAGAGATGTGGGCTGCGTGCGTTTGCACTGAGAACTGTGAGCCAGAAAACCCGCACTGAAGTCATGAGCCGTCGGCGTTCATTGTGTTCATTGCCAATGGCGTTGGCAGCGTTTTACACAGCGATGATTTTAATTAAAGGAAGTGCGCGTAACTCACTCCCTTAGTCAGGGGACGCCTGAATCGGGCTCATAGGTACGTGGGGTTATGAGAAAGAGATGTGGGCTGCAAGCGTTTGCATTGAGAACTGTGAGCCAGAAAAGCCGCACTGAAGCCATGAGCCGTCGGCGTTCATTGTTTTCATTGGCATTGGCGTTGGCAGCGTTTTACACTGCGATGATTTTAAGGAAAGGAAGTGCGCGTAACTCACTCCCTTAGTCAGGGGCGCCTGAATCGCGCTCACACGTACGTGGGTTATGAGAGAGATATGTGGGCTGCATGCGTTTGCATTGAGAACTGTGAGCCAGAAAATCCGCACTGAAGCCATGGACCGTCGGTCTTCGTTGTGTTCATTGGCATTGGCGTTGACAGCGTTTTACACTGCGATGATTTTAAGGAAAGGAAGTGCGCGTAACTCACTCCCTTAGTCAGGGGACGCCTGAATCGCGCTCATAGGTACGTGGGGTGATGAGAGAGAGATGTGGGCTGCGTGCGTTTGCATTGAGAACTGTGAGCCAGAAAAGCCGCACTGAAGCCATGAGCCATCGCCGTTCATTGCGTTCTTTGGCATTGGCGTTGGCAGCGTTTTATACTGCGATGATTTTAAGGAAAGCAAGTGCGCGTAACTCACTCCCTTAGTCAGGGGACGCCTGTATCGCGCTCATAGGTTCGTGGGGTTATGAGAGAGAGATGTGGGCTGCATGCGTTTGCATTGAGAACTGTGAGCCAGAAAAGCCGCACTGAAAAGCCATGAGCCTTCGGCGTTCATTGTGTTCATTGGCATTGGCGTTGGCAGCGTTTTACACTGCGATGATTTAAGGAAAGGAAGTGCGCGTAACTCACTCCCTTAGTCAGGGGCGCCTGAATCGCGCTCACACGTACGTGGGTTATGAGAGCGAGATGTGGGCTGCATGCGTTTGCATTGAGAACTGTGAGCCAGAAAATCCGCACTGAAGCCATGAGCCGTCGGTCTTCGTTGTGTTCATTGGGATTGGCGTTGGCAGCGTTTTACACTGCGATGATTTTAAGGAAAGGAAGTGCGCGTAACTCACTCCCTTAGTCAGGGGACGCCTGAATCGCGCTCATAGGTACGTGGGGTGATGAGAGAGAGATGTGGGCTGCGTGCGTTTGCATTGAGATCTGTGAGCCAGAAAACCCGCACTGAAGCCATGAGCCGTCGGCGTTCATTGTGTTCTTTGGCATTGGCGTTGGCAGCGTTTTATACTGCGATGATTTTAAGGAAAGCAAGTGCGCGTAACTCACTCCCTTAGTCAGGGGACGCCTGTATCGCGCTCATAGGTTCGTGGGGTTATGAGAGAGAGATGTGGGCTGTATGCGTTTGCATTGAGAACAGTGAGCCTGAAAAGCCGCACTGAAGCCATGAGCCGTCGGCGTTCATTGTGTTCATTGGCATTGGCGTTGGCAGCGTTTTACACTGCGATGATTTTAAGGAAAGGAAGTGCGCGTAACTCACTCCCTTAGTCAGGGGCGCCTGAATCGCGCTCACACGTACGTGGGTTATGAGAGAGATATGTGGGCTGCATGCGTTTGCATTGAGAACTGTGAGCCAGAAAATCCGCACTGAAGCCATGGACCGTCGGTCTTCGTTGTGTTCATTAGCATTGGCGTTGACAGCGTTTTACACTGCGATGATTTTAAGGAAAGGAAGTGCGCGTAACTCACTCCCTTAGTCAGGGGACGCCTGAATCGCACTCATAGGTACGTGGGGTGATGAGAGAGAGACGTGGGCTGCGTGCGTTTGCATTGAGAACTGTGAGCCAGAAAAGCCGCACTGAAGCCATGAGCCATCGCCGTTCATTGCGTTCTTTGGCATTGGCGTTGGCAGCGTTTTATACTGCGATGATTTTAAGGAAAGCAAGTGCGCGTAACTCACTCCCTTAGTCAGGGGACGCCTGTATCGCGCTCATAGGTTCGTGGGGTTATGAGAGAGAGATGTGGGCTGCATGCGTTTGCATTCAGAACTGTGAGCCAGAAAAGCCGCACTGAAAAGCCATGAGCCTTCGGCGTTCATTGTGTTCATTGGCATTGGCGTTGGCAGCGTTTTACACTGCGATGATTTAAGGAAAGGAAGTGCGCGTAACTCACTCCCTTAGTCAGGGGCGCCTGAATCGCGCTCACACGTACGTGGGTTATGAGAGAGAGATGTGGGCTGCATGCGTTTGCATTGAGAACTGTGAGCCAGAAAATCCGCACTGAAGCCATGAGCCGTCGGTCTTCGTTGTGTTCATTGGGATTGGCGTTGGCAGCGTTTTACACTGCGATGATTTTAAGGAAAGGAAGTGCGCGTAACTCACTCCCTTAGTCAGGGGACGCCTGAATCGCGCTCATAGGTACGTGGGGTGATGAGAGAGAGATGTGGGCTGCGTGCGTTTGCATTGAGATCTGTGAGCCTGAAAAGCCGCACTGAAGCCATGAGCCGTCGGCGTTCATTGTGTTCATTGGCATTGGCGTTGGCAGCGTTTTACACTGCGATGATTTTAAGGAAAGGAAGTGCGCGTAACTCAATCCTTTAGTCAGGGGACGCCTGAATCGCGCTCATAGGTACGTGGGGTTATGAGAAAGAGATGTGGGCTGCATGCGTTTGCATTGAGAACAGTGAGCCAGAAGAGCCGCACTGAAGCCATGAGCCGTCGGCGTTCATTGTGTTCATTGACATTAGCGTTGGCAGCGTTTTACTCTGCGATGATTTTAAGGAAAGGAAGTGCGCGTAACTCACTCCCTTAGTCAGGGGACGCCTGAATCGCGCTCATAGGTAAGTCGGGTGATGAGAGAGAGATGTGGGCTGCGTGCGTTTGCATTGAGAACTGTGAGCCAGAAAAGCCGCACTGAAGCCATGAGCCTTCGGCGTTCATTGCGTTTATTGGCATTGGCGTTGGCAGCGTTTTACACTGCGATGATTTTAAGGAAAGGAAGTGCGCGTAACTCACTCCCTTAGTCAGGGGACGCCTGAATCGCGCTCATAGGTACGCCGGGTGATGAGAGAGATGTGGGCTGTGTGCGTTTCCATTGAGAACTGTGAGCCACAAATCCGCACTTAAGCCATGAGCCGTCGGCGTCCATTGTGTTCATTGGCATTGGCGTTGGCAGCGTTTTACACTGCGATGATTTTAAGGAAAGGAAGTGCGCGTAACTCACTCCCTTAGTCAGGGGACGCCTGAATCGCGCTCACAGGTACGTGGGGCTATGAGAGAGAGATGTTGTCTGCATGCGTTTGCATTGAGAACAGTGAGCTACAAAAGCCGCAGTGAAGCCATGAGCCGTTGGCGTTCATTGTGTTCATTGGCATTGGCGTTGGCAGCGTTTTACACTGCGATGATTTTAAGGAAAGGAAGTGCGCGTAACTCACTCCCTTACTCAGGGGACGCCTTAATCGCGCTCACAGGTACGTGGGGCTATGAGAGAGAGATGTGGGCTGCATGCGCTTGCATTGAGAACAGTGAGCCAGAAAAGCCGCAGTGAAGCCATGAGCCGTCGGCGTTCATTGTGTTCATTGGCATTGGCGTTGGCAGCGTTTTACACTGCGATGATTTTAAGGATAGGAAGTGCGCGTAACTCACTCCCTTAGTCAGGGGACGCCTGAATCGCGCTCATAGGTACGTGGGGTGATGGGAGAGAGATGTGGCCTGCATGCGTTTGCATTCAGAACAGTGAGCCAGAAAAGCCGCACTGAAAAGCCATGAGCCGTCGGCGTTCATTGTGTTCATTGGCATTGGCGTTGGCAGCGTTTTACACTGCGATGATTTTTAAGGAAAGGAAGTGCGCGTAACTCACTCCATTAGTCAGGGGACGCCTGAATCGCGCCCATAGGTACGTTGGGTTATGAGAAAGAGATGTGGGCTGCATGCGTTTGCATTGAGAACTGTGAGCCACAAAAGCCGCAATGAAGCCATGAGCCGTTGGCGTTCATCTTGTTCATTGGCATTGGCGTTGGCAGCGTTTTACACTGCGATGATTTTAAGGAAAGGAAGTGCGCGTAACTCACTGCCTTAGTCAGGGGACGCCTTAATCGCGCTCACAGGTACGTGGGGCTATGAGAGAGAGATGTGGGGTGCATGCGCTTGCATTGAGAACAGTGAGCCAGAAACGCCGCAGTGAAGCCATGAGCCGTCGGCGTTCATTGTGTTCATTGTCATTGGCGTTGGCAGCGTTTTACACTGCGATGATTTTATGGAAAGGAAGTGCGCGTAACACATTCCCTTAGTCAGGGGACGCCTGAATCGCGCTCATAGGCACGTGGGGTTATGAGAGAGAGATGTGGGCTGCGTGCGTTTGCATTGAGAACTGTGAGCCAGAAAACCCGCACTGAAGCCATGAGCCGTCGGCGTTCATTGTGTTCATTGCCAATGGCGTTGGCAGCGTTTCACACTGCGATGATTTTAAGGAAAGGAAGTGCGCGTAACTCACTCCCTTAGTCAGGGGACGCCTGAATCGCGCTCATAGGTACGTGGGGTTATGAGAAAGAGATGTGGGCTGCATGCGTTTGCATTGAGAACTGTGAGCCAGAAAAGCCGCACTGAAGCCATGAGCCTTCGGCGTTCATTGCGTTCATTGGCATTGGCGTTGGCAGCGTTTTACACTGCGATGATTTTAAGGAAAGGAAGTGCGCGTAACTCACTCCCTTAGTCAGGGGACGTCTGAATCGCGCTCATAGCTACGTCGGGTGATGAGAGAGAGATGTGGGCTGTGTGCGTTTCCATTGAGAACTGTGAGCCACAAAAGCCGCACTTAAGCCATGAGCCGTCGGCGTCCATTGTGTTCATTGGCATTGGCGTTGGCAGCATTTTACACTGCGATGATTTCAAGGAAAGGAAGTGCGCGTAACTCACTCCCTTAGTCAGGGGACGCCTGAATCGCGCTCACAGGTACGTGGGGCTATGAGAGAGAGATGTGGGCTGCATGCGCTTGCATTGAGAACAGTGAGCCAGAAAAGCCGCAGTGAAGCCATGAGCCGTCGGCGTTCATTGTGTTCATTGACATTGGCGTTGGCAGCGTTTTACACTGCGATGATTTTATGGAAAGGAATTGCGCGTAGCACACTCCCTTAGTCAGGGGACGCCTGAATCGCGCTCATAGGTACGTGGGGTTATAAGAGAGATGTGGGCTGCGTGCGTTTGCACTGAGAACTGTGAGCCAGAAAACCCGCACTGAAGCCATGAGCCGTCGGCGTTCATTGTGTTCATTGCCAATGGCGTTGGCAGCGTTTTACACTGCAATGATTTTAATTAAAGGAAGTGCGCGTAACTCACTCTCTTAGTCAGGGGCGCCTGAATCGCGCTCACACGTACGTGGGTTATGAGAGAGATATGTGGGCTGCATGCGTTTGCATTGAGAACTGTGAGCCAGAAAATCCGCACTGAAGCCATGGACCGTCGGTCTTCGTTGTGTTCATTGGCATTGGCGTTGACAGCGTTTTACACTGCGATGATCTCATGGAAAGGAAGCGCGCGTAGCACACTCCCTTAGTCAGGGGACGCCTGAATCGCGCTCATAGGTACGTGGGGTTATAAGAGAGATGTGGGCTGCGTGCGTTTGCACTGAGAACTGTGAGCCAGAAAACCCGCACTGAAGTCATGAGCCGTCGGCGTTCATTGTGTTCATTGCCAATGGCGTTGGCAGCGTTTTACACAGCGATGATTTTAATTAAAGGAAGTGCGCGTAACTCACTCCCTTAGTCAGGGGACGCCTGAATCGGGCTCATAGGTACGTGGGGTTATGAGAAAGAGATGTGGGCTGCAAGCGTTTGCATTGAGAACTGTGAGCCAGAAAAGCCGCACTGAAGCCATGAGCCGTCGGCGTTCATTGTTTTCATTGGCATTGGCGATGGCAGCGTTTTACACTGCGATGATTTTAAGGAAAGGAAGTGCGCGTAACTCACTCCCTTAGTCAGGGGCGCCTGAATCGCGCTCACACGTACGTGGGTTATGAGAGAGATATGTGGGCTGCATGCGTTTGCATTGAGAACTGTGAGCCAGAAAATCCGCACTGAAGCCATGGACCGTCGGTCTTCGTTGTGTTCATTGGCATTGGCGTTGACAGCGTTTTACACTGCGATGATTTTAAGGAAAGGAAGTGCGCGTAACTCACTCCCTTAGTCAGGGGACGCCTGAATCGCGCTCATAGGTACGTGGGGTGATGAGAGAGAGATGTGGGCTGCGTGCGTTTGCATTGAGAACTGTGAGCCAGAAAAGCCGCACTGAAGCCATGAGCCATCGCCGTTCATTGCGTTCTTTGGCATTGGCGTTGGCAGCGTTTTATACTGCGATGATTTTAAGGAAAGCAAGTGCGCGTAACTCACTCCCTTAGTCAGGGGACGCCTGTATCGCGCTCATAGGTTCGTGGGGTTATGAGAGAGAGATGTGGGCTGCATGCGTTTGCATTGAGAACTGTGAGCCAGAAAAGCCGCACTGAAAAGCCATGAGCCTTCGGCGTTCATTGTGTTCATTGGCATTGGCGTTGGCAGCGTTTTACACTGCGATGATTTAAGGAAAGGAAGTGCGCGTAACTCACTCCCTTAGTCAGGGGCGCCTGAATCGCGCTCACACGTACGTGGGTTATGAGAGCGAGATGTGGGCTGCATGCGTTTGCATTGAGAACTGTGAGCCAGAAAATCCGCACTGAAGCCATGAGCCGTCGGTCTTCGTTGTGTTCATTGGGATTGGCGTTGGCAGCGTTTTACACTGCGATGATTTTAAGGAAAGGAAGTGCGCGTAACTCACTCCCTTAGTCAGGGGACGCCTGAATCGCGCTCATAGGTACGTGGGGTGATGAGAGAGAGATGTGGGCTGCGTGCGTTTGCATTGAGATCTGTGAGCCAGAAAACCCGCACTGAAGCCATGAGCCGTCGGCGTTCATTGTGTTCTTTGGCATTGGCGTTGGCAGCGTTTTATACTGCGATGATTTTAAGGAAAGCAAGTGCGCGTAACTCACTCCCTTAGTCAGGGGACGCCTGTATCGCGCTCATAGGTTCGTGGGGTTATGAGAGAGAGATGTGGGCTGTATGCGTTTGCATTGAGAACAGTGAGCCTGAAAAGCCGCACTGAAGCCATGAGCCGTCGGCGTTCATTGTGTTCATTGGCATTGGCGTTGGCAGCGTTTTACACTGCGATGATTTTAAGGAAAGGAAGTGCGCGTAACTCACTCCCTTAGTCAGGGGCGCCTGAATCGCGCTCACACGTACGTGGGTTATGAGAGAGATATGTGGGCTGCATGCGTTTGCATTGAGAACTGTGAGCCAGAAAATCCGCACTGAAGCCATGGACCGTCGGTCTTCGTTGTGTTCATTAGCATTGGCGTTGACAGCGTTTTACACTGCGATGATTTTAAGGAAAGGAAGTGCGCGTAACTCACTCCCTTAGTCAGGGGACGCCTGAATCGCACTCATAGGTACGTGGGGTGATGAGAGAGAGACGTGGGCTGCGTGCGTTTGCATTGAGAACTGTGAGCCAGAAAAGCCGCACTGAAGCCATGAGCCATCGCCGTTCATTGCGTTCTTTGGCATTGGCGTTGGCAGCGTTTTATACTGCGATGATTTTAAGGAAAGCAAGTGCGCGTAACTCACTCCCTTAGTCAGGGGACGCCTGTATCGCGCTCATAGGTTCGTGGGGTTATGAGAGAGAGATGTGGGCTGCATGCGTTTGCATTCAGAACTGTGAGCCAGAAAAGCCGCACTGAAAAGCCATGAGCCTTCGGCGTTCATTGTGTTCATTGGCATTGGCGTTGGCAGCGTTTTACACTGCGATGATTTAAGGAAAGGAAGTGCGCGTAACTCACTCCCTTAGTCAGGGGCGCCTGAATCGCGCTCACACGTACGTGGGTTATGAGAGAGAGATGTGGGCTGCATGCGTTTGCATTGAGAACTGTGAGCCAGAAAATCCGCACTGAAGCCATGAGCCGTCGGTCTTCGTTGTGTTCATTGGGATTGGCGTTGGCAGCGTTTTACACTGCGATGATTTTAAGGAAAGGAAGTGCGCGTAACTCACTCCCTTAGTCAGGGGACGCCTGAATCGCGCTCATAGGTACGTGGGGTGATGAGAGAGAGATGTGGGCTGCGTGCGTTTGCATTGAGATCTGTGAGCCTGAAAAGCCGCACTGAAGCCATGAGCCGTCGGCGTTCATTGTGTTCATTGGCATTGGCGTTGGCAGCGTTTTACACTGCGATGATTTTAAGGAAAGGAAGTGCGCGTAACTCAATCCTTTAGTCAGGGGACGCCTGAATCGCGCTCATAGGTACGTGGGGTTATGAGAAAGAGATGTGGGCTGCATGCGTTTGCATTGAGAACAGTGAGCCAGAAGAGCCGCACTGAAGCCATGAGCCGTCGGCGTTCATTGTGTTCATTGACATTAGCGTTGGCAGCGTTTTACTCTGCGATGATTTTAAGGAAAGGAAGTGCGCGTAACTCACTCCCTTAGTCAGGGGACGCCTGAATCGCGCTCATAGGTAAGTCGGGTGATGAGAGAGAGATGTGGGCTGCGTGCGTTTGCATTGAGAACTGTGAGCCAGAAAAGCCGCACTGAAGCCATGAGCCTTCGGCGTTCATTGCGTTTATTGGCATTGGCGTTGGCAGCGTTTTACACTGCGATGATTTTAAGGAAAGGAAGTGCGCGTAACTCACTCCCTTAGTCAGGGGACGCCTGAATCGCGCTCATAGGTACGCCGGGTGATGAGAGAGATGTGGGCTGTGTGCGTTTCCATTGAGAACTGTGAGCCACAAATCCGCACTTAAGCCATGAGCCGTCGGCGTCCATTGTGTTCATTGGCATTGGCGTTGGCAGCGTTTTACACTGCGATGATTTTAAGGAAAGGAAGTGCGCGTAACTCACTCCCTTAGTCAGGGGACGCCTGAATCGCGCTCACAGGTACGTGGGGCTATGAGAGAGAGATGTTGTCTGCATGCGTTTGCATTGAGAACAGTGAGCTACAAAAGCCGCAGTGAAGCCATGAGCCGTTGGCGTTCATTGTGTTCATTGGCATTGGCGTTGGCAGCGTTTTACACTGCGATGATTTTAAGGAAAGGAAGTGCGCGTAACTCACTCCCTTAGTCAGGGGACGCCTTAATCGCGCTCACAGGTACGTGGGGCTATGAGAGAGAGATGTGGGCTGCATGCGCTTGCATTGAGAACAGTGAGCCAGAAAAGCCGCAGTGAAGCCATGAGCCGTCGGCGTTCATTGTGTTCATTGGCATTGGCGTTGGCAGCGTTTTACACTGCGATGATTTTAAGGATAGGAAGTGCGCGTAACTCACTCCCTTAGTCAGGGGACGCCTGAATCGCGCTCATAGGTACGTGGGGTGATGGGAGAGAGATGTGGCCTGCATGCGTTTGCATTCAGAACAGTGAGCCAGAAAAGCCGCACTGAAAAGCCATGAGCCGTCGGCGTTCATTGTGTTCATTGGCATTGGCGTTGGCAGCGTTTTACACTGCGATGATTTTTAAGGAAAGGAAGTGCGCGTAACTCACTCCATTAGTCAGGGGACGCCTGAATCGCGCCCATAGGTACGTTGGGTTATGAGAAAGAGATGTGGGCTGCATGCGTTTGCATTGAGAACTGTGAGCCACAAAAGCCGCAATGAAGCCATGAGCCGTTGGCGTTCATCTTGTTCATTGGCATTGGCGTTGGCAGCGTTTTACACTGCGATGATTTTAAGGAAAGGAAGTGCGCGTAACTCACTGCCTTAGTCAGGGGACGCCTTAATCGCGCTCACAGGTACGTGGGGCTATGAGAGAGAGATGTGGGGTGCATGCGCTTGCATTGAGAACAGTGAGCCAGAAACGCCGCAGTGAAGCCATGAGCCGTCGGCGTTCATTGTGTTCATTGTCATTGGCGTTGGCAGCGTTTTACACTGCGATGATTTTATGGAAAGGAAGTGCGCGTAACACATTCCCTTAGTCAGGGGACGCCTGAATCGCGCTCATAGGCACGTGGGGTTATGAGAGAGAGATGTGGGCTGCGTGCGTTTGCATTGAGAACTGTGAGCCAGAAAACCCGCACTGAAGCCATGAGCCGTCGGCGTTCATTGTGTTCATTGCCAATGGCGTTGGCAGCGTTTCACACTGCGATGATTTTAAGGAAAGGAAGTGCGCGTAACTCACTCCCTTAGTCAGGGGACGCCTGAATCGCGCTCATAGGTACGTGGGGTTATGAGAAAGAGATGTGGGCTGCATGCGTTTGCATTGAGAACTGTGAGCCAGAAAAGCCGCACTGAAGCCATGCGCCGTCGGCGTTCATTGTGTTCATTTGCACTGGCGTTGGCAGCGTTTTACACTGCGTTGATTTTATGGAAAGGAAGTACGCGTAACTAACTAACTTAGTCAGGGGACGCCTGAATCGGGCTCATAGGTGCGTGGGGTGATGAGAGAGAGATGTGGGCTGCGTGCGTTTGCATTGAGAACAGTGAGCCAGAAAAGCCGCACTGAAGCCATGAGCCGTCGGCTTTCATTGTGTTCATTGGCATTGGCGTTGGCAGCGTTTTACACTGCGATGTTTTTAAGGAAAGGAAGTGCGCGTAACTCACTCCCTTAGTCAGGGGACGCCTGAATCGCGCTCACAGGTACGTGGGGCTATGAGAGAGAGATGTTCTCTGCATGCGTTTGCATTGAGAACTGTGAGCCAGAAAAGCCGCAGTGAAGCCATGAGCCGTCGGCGTTCATTGTGTTCATTGGCATTGGCGTTGGCAGCGTTTTACACTGCGATGATTTTAAGGAAAGGAAGTGCGCGTAACTCACTCCCTTAGTCAGGGGACGCCTGAATCGCGCTCACAGGTACGTGGGGCTATGAGAGAGAGATGTGGGCTGCATGCGCTTGCATTGAGAACAGTGAGCCAGAAAAGCCTCAGTGAAGCCATGAGCCGTCGGCGTTCATTATGTTCATTGCCATTGTCATTGGCAGCGTTTTACACTGCGATGATTTTATGGAAAGGAAGTGCGCGTAAATCACTCCTTTAGTCAGGGGACGCCTGAATCGCGCTCATAGGTACGTGGGGTTATGAGAAAGAGATGTGGGCTGCGTGCCTTTGAATTGAGAACAGTGAGCCAGAAAAGCCGCACTGAAGCCATGAGCAGTTGGCGTTCATTGTGTTCATTGGCATTGGCGTTGGCAGCGTTTTACACTGCGATGATTTTAAGGAAAGGAAGTACGCGTAACTCACTCCCTTAGTCAGGGGACACCTGAATCTTGGTCATAGGTACGTGGCGTGATGAGAGAGAGATGTGGGCTGCGTGCCTTTGAATTGAGAACTGTGAGCCAGAAAAGCCGCACTGAAGCCATTAGCCTTCGGCGTTCATTGTGTTCATTGGCATTAGCGTTGTCAGCGTTTTACACTGCGATGATTTTAAGGAAAGGAAGTGCGCGTTACTCACTCCCTTAGTCAGGGGACGCCTGAATCGCGCTCATAGGTACGTGGGGTTATGAGAGAGAGATGAGGTGTGCATGCGTTTGCATTGAGAACAGTGAGCCAGAAAAGCCGCACTGAAGCCATGAGCCGTCGGCGTTCATTGTGTTCATTGGCATTGGCGTTGGCAGCGCTTTACACTGCGATGATTTTAAGGAAAGGAAGGGCGCGTAACTCACTCTCTTAGTCAGGGGACGCCTGAATCGCGCTCATAGGTACGTGAGGTGATGAGAGAGAGATGTGGGCTGCGTGCGTTTGCATTGAGAACTGTGAGCCAGAAAAGCCGCACTGAAGCCATGAGCCGTCGGCGTTCATTGTGTTCATTGGCATTGGCGTTGGCAGCGTTTTACACTGCGATGTTTTTAAGGAAAGGAAGTGCGCGTAACTCACTCCCTTAGTCAGGGGACGCCTGAATCGCGCTCATAGGTACGTGGGGTTATGAGAAAGAGATATGGGCTGCGTGCGTTTGCACTGAGAACTGTCAGCCAGAAAATCCGAACTGAAGCCATGAGCCGTCGGCGTTCGTTGTGTTCATTGGCATTGGCGTTGGCGGCGTTTTACACTGCCATGATTTTAAGGAAAGGAAGTGCGCGTAACTCACTCCCTTAGTCAGGGGACGCCGGAATCGCGCTCACAGGTACGTGGGTTATGAGAGAGAGATGTGGGCTGCATGCGTTTGCATTGCGAACTGTGAGCCAGAAAAGCCGCAGTGAAGCCATGAGCCGTCGGCGTTCATTGTGTTCATTGGCATTGGCGTTGGCGGCATTTTACACTGCCATGATTTTATGGAAAGGAAGTGCGCGTAACTCACTCTCTTAGTCAGGGGACGCCTGAATCGCGCTCATAGGTACGTGAGGTGATGAGAGAGAGATGTGGGCTGCGTGCGTTTGCATTGAGAACTGTGAGCCAGAAAAGCCGCACTGAAGCCATGAGCCGTCGGCGTTCATTGTGTTCATTGGCATTGGCGTTGGCAGCGTTTTACACTGCGATGTTTTTAAGGAAAGGAAGTGCGCGTAACTCACTCCCTTAGTCAGGGGACGCCTGAATCGCGCTCATAGGTACGTGGGGTTATGAGAAAGAGATATGGGCTGCGTGCGTTTGCACTGAGAACTGTCAGCCAGAAAAGCCGCACTGAAGCCATGAGCCGTCGGCTTTCATTGTGTTCATTGGCATTGGCATTGGCAGCGTTTTACACTGCGATCATTTTAAGGAAAGGAAGTGCGCGTAACTCACTCCCTTAGTCAGGGGACGCCTGAATCGCGCTCATAGGTACGTCGGGTGATGAGAGAGAGATGTGGGCTGCGTGCGTTTGCATTGAGAACTGTGAGCCACAAAAGCCGCACTTAAGCCATGAGCCGTCGGCGTCCATTGTGTTCATTGGCATTGGCGTTGGCAGCGTTTTACACTGCGATGATTTTAAGGAAAGGAAGTGCGCGTAACTCACTCCCTTAGTCAGGGGACGCCTGAATCGCGCTCACAGGTACGTGGGGCTATGAGAGAGAGATGTTGTCTGCATGCGCTTGCATTGAGAACAGTGAGCCAGAAAAGCCGCAGTGAAGCCATGGGCCGTCGGCGTTCATTGTGTTCATTGGCATTGGCGTTGGCAGCGTTTTACACTGCGATGATTTTAAGGATAGGAAGTGCGCGTAACTCACTCCCTTAGTCAGGGGAGGCCTGAATCGCGCTCATAGGTACGTGGGGTGATGAGAGAGAGATGTGGCCTGCATGCGTTTGCATTGAGAACAGTGAGCCAGAAAAGCCGCACTGAAAAGCCATGAGCCGTCGGCGTTCATTGTGTTCATTGGCATTGGCGTTGGCAGCGTTTTACACTGCGATGATTTTTAAGGAAAGGAAGTGCGCGTAACTCACTCCATTAGTCAGGGGACGCCTGAATCGCGCCCATAGGTACGTTGGGTTATGAGAAAGAGATGTGGGCTGCATGCGTTTGCATTGAGAACTGTGAGCCAGAAAAGCCGCAGTGAAGCCATGAGCCGTCGGCGTTCATTGTGTTCATTGGCATTGGCGTTGGCAGCGTTTTACACTGCGATGATTTTAAGGAAAGGAAGTGCGCGTAACTCACTCCCTTAGTCAGGGGACGCCTGAATCGCGCTCACAGGTACGTGGGGCTATGAGAGAGAGAGATGTGGGCTGCATGCGCTTGCATTGAGAACAGTGAGCCAGAAAAGCCTCAGTGAAGCCATGAGCCGTCGGCGTTCATTATGTTCATTGTCATTGGCGTTGGCAGCGTTTTACACTGCGATGATTTTATGGAAAGGAAGTGCGCGTAAATCACTCCCTTAGTCAGGGGACGCCTGAATCGCGCTCATAGGTACGTGGGGTTATGAGAAAGAGATGTGGGCTGCGTGCCTTTGAATTGAGAACAGTGAGCCAGAAAAGCCGCACTGAAGCCATGAGCAGTTGGCGTTCATTGTGTTCATTGGCATTGGCGTTGGCAGCGTTTTACACTGCGATGATTTTAAGGAAAGGAAGTACGCGTAACTCACTCCCTTAGTCAGGGGACACCTGAATCTTGCTCATAGGTACGTGGCGTGATGAGAGAGAGATGTGGGCTGCGTGCCTTTGAATTGAGAACTGTGAGCCAGAAAAGCCGCACTGAAGCCATTAGCCTTCGGCGTTCATTGTGTTCATTGGCATTGGCGTTGTCAGCGTTTTACACTGCGATGATTTTAAGGAAAGGAAGTGCGCGTTACTCACTCCCTTAGTTAGGGGACGCCTGAATCGCGCTCATAGGTACGTGGGGTTATGAGAGAGAGATGAGGGGTGCATGCGTTTGCATTGAGAACAGTGAGCCAGAAAAGCCGCACTGAAGCCATGAGCCGTCGGCGTTCATTGTGTTCATTGGCATTGGCGTTGGCAGCGCTTTACACTGCGATGATTTTAAGGAAAGGAAGGGCGCGTAACTCACTCTCTTAGTCAGGGGACGCCTGAATCGCGCTCATAGGTACGTGAGGTGATGAGAGAGAGATGTGGGCTGCGTGCGTTTGCATTGAGAACTGTGAGCCAGAAAAGCCGCACTGAAGCCATGAGCCGTCGGCGTTCATTGTGTTCATTGGCATTAGCGTTGGCAGCGTTTTACACTGCGATGTTTTTAAGGAAAGGAAGTGCGCGTAACTCACTCCCTTAGTCAGGGGACGCCTGAATCGCGCTCATAGGTACGTGGGGTTATGAGAAAGAGATGTGGGCTGCATGCGTTTGCATTGAGAACTGTGAGCCAGAAAAGCCGCACTGAAGCCATGAGCCTTCGGCGTTCATTGTGTTCATTGGCATTGGCGTTGGCAGCGTTTTACAGTGCGATGATTTTAAGGAAAGGAAGTGCGCGTAACACACTCCCTTAGTCAGGGGACGCTTGAATCGTGCTCATAGGTACGTGGGGTTATGAGAGAGAGATATGGGCTGCGTGCGTTTGCACTGAGAACTGTCAGCCAGAAAATCCGAACTGAAGCCATGAGCCGTCGGCGTTCGTTGTGTTTATTGGCATTGGCGTTGGGAGCGTTTTACACTGCGATGATTTTAAGGAAAGGAAGTGCGCGTAACTCACTCCCTTAGTCAGGGGACGCCTGAATCGCGCTCATAGGTACGTGGGGTTATGAGAAAGAGATGTGGGCTGCATGCGTTTGCATTGAGAACTGTGAGCCAGAAAAGCCGCACTGAAGCCATGCGCCGTCGGCGTTCATTGTGTTCATTGGCATTGGCGTTGGCAGCGTTTTACACTGCGATGATTTTAAGGAAAGGAAGTGCGCGTAACTGACTCCCTTAGTCAGGGGCGCCTGAATCGCGCTCACAGGTACGTGGGTTATGAGAGAGAGATGTGAGCTGTGTGCGTTTGCATTGAGAACTGTGAGCCAGAAAATCCGCACTGAAGCCATGACCCGTCGGCCTTCGTTGTGTTCATTGGCATTGGCGTTGGCAGCGTTTTACACTGCGATGATTTTATGGAAAGGAAGTGCGCGTAACACACTCCCTTAGTCAGGGGCGCCTGAATCGCGCTCACAGGTACGTGGGTTATGAGAGAGAGATGTGGGCTGCATGCGTTTGCATTGAGAACTGTGAGCCAGAAAAGCCGCAGTGAAGCCATGAGCCGTCGGCGTTCATTGTGTTCATTTGCACTGGCGTTGGCAGCGTTTTACACTGCGTTGATTTTATGGAAAGGAAGTGCGCGTAACTAACTTAGTCAGGGGACGCCTGAATCGCGCTCATAGGTACGTGGGGTGATGAGAGAGAGATGTGGGCTGCATGCGTTTGCATTGAGAACAGTGAGCCAGAAAAGCCGCACTGAAGCCATGAGCCGTCGGCTTTCATTGTGTTCATTGGCATTGGCATTGGCAGCGTTTTACACTGCGATCATTTTAAGGAAAGGAAGTGCGCGTAACTCACTCCCTTAGTCAGGGGACGCCTGAATCGCGCTCATAGGTACGTCGGGTGATGAGAGAGAGATGTGGGCTGCGTGCGTTTCCATTGAGAACTGTGAGCCAGAAAAGCCGCACTGAAGCCATGAGCCTTCGGCGTTCATTGCGTTTATTGGCATTGGCGTTGGCAGCGTTTTACACTGCGATGATTTTAAGGAAAGGAAGTGCGCGTAACTCACTCCCTTAGTCAGGGGACGCCTGAATCGCGCTCATAGGTACGCCGGGTGATGAGAGAGAGATGTGGGCTGTGTGCGTTTCCATTGAGAACTGTGAGCCACAAAAGCCGCACTTAAGCCATGAGCCGTCGGCGTCCATTGTGTTCATTGGCATTGGCGTTGGCAGCGTTTTACACTGCGATGATTTTAAGGAAAGGAAGTGCGCGTAACTCACTCCCTTAGTCAAGGGACGCCTGA